>NC_059480.1:23946729-24313604 GCF_018139145.2 Gymnogyps californianus
CTACTTTGGCTACGGGATGTGGAACAGCACGCTGGAGATCAGCGCCCGGGAGGAGGCCCTCCACCAGAGCACCTACCAGCGCTACGATGTGGATGTCGACCCCTTCTCCGTGGACGACGGCTTCTCCTACGCCACTGAGGGTGAGGGCTACCCGGGATGGGGTCCCTCGGAGGACAAGGGCTTCTCATACCAGCAAATGGCGGGAGCAAAGGAAAGCCATCGGACGAGTAGCAGGTCGAAAAGCAAAGGCAGGCACAAACCGCCGTCGGAGGCTCTCATCGCCAACGACGAGTTGGACTACTCGCCCGAGTAGCGGGGTGGGCAGCGGGGCGCCATGCCGCCCAGCCGATGAGGAAGGGTCCCCGCGGCTCCCTCGTCCTGTCCCATCCTCCCTGGGTCCTCCACCACCACCCCGCTCACCTCCGGTCCTCGGGACACGCTCTGCGATTGCCGTTGACCCCGAACCAAACACACTCGTGGCCCGTCCCGGCTCCACCGGTCGGGTCTCGCTCTGGTGAATGCCGGCTGATCCCCTGGCACCAGTTGATCTCCCGGCACCAGCCGCACCGGTGGAGGCGGTGGAGTGGGAGATGTGCCAAACTGGGAGGGTGTTGAGAGGTGGAAGGAGCCGCATGAGGGGACAAGACGAGTTGTCCCCAGGTAATGTCCACCCGACAGCCGCAGCAGTGGGATGCCACTCTTACATTTTTGGCACTTTCTTAGCACGCGTGTTTTTTTCTTTGAACCACCTAGAAGTAATAGCTGAGCCAGAGGGACAAACGGGTGGGTAGGTAGGTACAAAATGGAGATGGACAAACCCCTGTCAAGGGAGTAGCTCAGAGGTGGATCCAGGGATGTTCGTCCCATCACACAGCGTTTTCATGGCCCGTTCTGGCACAAAGGCACTCGGTGCACACAGTAGTGCTACCCCTGTGTCCATCCCCACACGCCAAATCCAAGCATCCCAAATACTGTGATTTAAAATTAGACCATGTCTCAATCAAACCTTGAAGTTCCAGCACGGCCAAACATCCCAAATCTGCGGTTGGGAGCCTGGTCCCGCTTCTGGTCACAGCGAGGGCTGTGACCCGCTCTTGGTTCAACCCACCTTGTGCGAATGGTCAACAAGGACCACACGCCGTTTCTCTGAGCATCACCGGTCTGAGGCTGGGCGCTGTTTCCACCACGTTGTGTCTTTTACAAAAATGACCGCACCGTATTTCCCTCAGTGCGGTGGGCACATTTCAGCGCTCGCTCTGGCCTCGGTGCTTCAGGGACACGTCCGTGCCCCCGCAAAATAACAATGTCCGTGGGTCAGCCGCATCTTGGCAGGGCCAGGCCACGCGTGGCAAGCGGAGAGGACTCGGCTGCTGAAATCTCCCTCCCTGCTGCCGTCTCCACCTTGTACCATTTTCTCTGTTTCTGACCCTGGCTTGGTGGATGCTGTATGAAAAAACACTGAAACACTGCTCGTTCTATAAGTGTCCGTATTTCAATTCAAAACCAGACAGAGCTGGTGGCTCGCAGGGCAGAGGTGGTCAGCAAGTGGACGTTTCTCATAGTTAAACCCTCTGGTACGGCCCGAGCATGGCCATGACCCCCAGCAGTGCCATCAGGTTCCCTGCCGCCAGTGTCCCCGCAGCACCGTTGGCAGTGATGGCGTTTGGTCACAGCCACCGTCTCCCCCAGCCCAGACAGCAGCTGCCCTGCTGAGTCAGCGATTAGCAGCAGGTCCAGTTCTGGAGGCCATCACCAACATGCTTAGTTTAAAACACTGCAACAGAGGAACATCTTTTCAAATAAATAATAACCAAGGAAGCACCCCATCAGACAGCGACACCCATCCTTCTCCTGGCTGTCAAAGGCCGCAGCCGGATCCATCCCCGGGGCTCCCCTGGAGTAGCCCAGACCAACCCCCAGTACCAGGGGCTGCTGCTGGCATCCCAGGGGACAATTTAACATCGATGGGGGCATGAGGCAGGATTTCCAACATGTGATGCTGAGAACCATTAACATTTTGGTTCACTGGATGAGGCTCAGCCCCCCAAAACACAGTGCAGAGCCTGCCTGGCACCCTCTGTAGGCAAGCGGGCTGCTGGGTGCAGAGGGTGCCTGGACCTGCACCCGTCCCCATCGCTCCTGGGGCTCAGGGACTCAATGGAGAGGCTCTGCCTGTGGCTGCAAAAGTTTCCCTGCAGCTCCTGTCCCAAAAGGTCACAAACTAGAGTCCTTTTCCCAGTGGAGAAGAGCATCCGATTCTGCAGATCTTAACCCGGAGCACCCCAGGCAAGCCAAGGGAAGTTTGGCCTCTGCGAGGGCTTCAGGATGGGAGCAAGGATTTGGCAAAAGGACCCATAAGCTTTGCTCTGGCGTCCCGCTGCCCGCCCCTACCACGCTTCTACAAGCAGAAATCCCAAGCGTGTCCCACCGAAAAGCTGTTGGCAATGCACGCACCACTCACGGGCCAGGTCGGGAAACCTTTCCGGCAGTGCCGAGTGCCTCTCGCAGAGGTCACCTCTCACTCGCTCTTGGCTGCTCTCATCCTCGATGCCTTAGAAGTACCCAAGAAAGATGGCACCTTGCAGGTCTGGCTTTACATTTTCAGGGAGAAAGATTGATGCTATTTTCCTACCAGCTCTTGTACTAGACCATATCCGAGGTAGTTGTCTTCGTCCTGCTTCCGCACGGTATTTAGGCATCTGCTGAACTGCAAACTCATGCCCAAGTACCCTGCTGAATTGAAACCTGTTATTCCTTTTGCAGCCTTAATCTCTTGCTACAGAGCAGTTACCAGTACCAGTGTCTGTTGTCATGTCCGCTCTAGTTATGCCGTATAATTTGACGAGGGCTTGATCCCTTGCTCTTTGGCGTCTGTAGGAACGTCTCCATCGGATCCATACGTTGAGTGAAGCCCTTTGGCTGCTCTTGTTCCTGTTCACCCATCCTCCTTTCCTTTCCCAGGGAAGAGGCAGGGCAGGACGGCTGCACCATGTCCCCGGGACCACCGGGAAACAGCATTTGATGCCACAGCACCATCTGATGCAGATGGGCTGCCATCAGCCCTCACCGTGTCGGGGGGTGGGAGCCATACCCTCCTCCCGAGCCCACCACATCCCACCCAACGGAGGTGTCTAAGGAGAAGGTGGCTGAGCCGCAGGTTGCATCTTGCCGGGGTTTGCCAGCAGCCAAGCGGTCGGTGCCCAGGGAGGCCGGTTTGCAGCGGGGTCCCCTGACCCTGCTCCGGGTGGCAGTGCCTGGGGGACACGTGGGTCCAGCCTTCATTTGGGAGCTCACACGCTTTCCCTTTTAGTGGGTATTGGGGTCTTCAATGGGCACAAGCAAAAGCTGCAAAGGCCAAAACGTTCAGGCATGTCCATTGCCTCTGGGCACCGCTGGCCCCAGGGGCGGTTTCAGATGCTGGGAAGAGGTGCAAGTGCTTGTTTTGCTGTAAGCCCAAAATCCAGCCTTTCCCCTTGGGTGCCCCCAGGGAGGTTCTCACACCCCTGACCCATCAGGAGGACACAGGCAGAGTGGTACCACCCCGCTCCCACCGCCGGTGAGACGCACACAGCCCCTCCACGCCTGACCGCCCTCCGTGGGGCACTCACCCTGGGGGGCCCAATGCATAATACGGACGGAGCATAAATACCTCAAATCTTCCAGACCGACTCAGTAAGATCTCAGTCCCTCCACAAATTCACTCCGCACGGTTACGACCACTCGGAACGAAGCCCAGCACGCCGGCAACCTCCACGCAGCAGAGAAATCACACCCCAAACAACATGGGATGTTGTAAATCCAGCTTGTAAATGATCTTCACTTCATTTTGTTCAGTCTTTCTGATGTATATCTTGCTTTTTTTGCAGATGGTACTTTCTGGTGTAATTCTCTGCAGTTCTGGTATGAAATTGGTGTATTTGTTAAAAGAAGTTTGTTCTATTAATTTTTTTTTTTTTGTGGTTTCCAAAAGCCCATTGGTGCATTGTACAATGGGATCTTGTAGTGTGTCATGAGAAAGAAAAAAAATATGCAGATATGTTATGGAGTGATTTTTATTTTCAAATTATTGTGTTGTTGACAACTATACATATAATATATATATATAATCAAGATACTAAGAAAAAAATCTAAATTTACCAAAATCTGTATATTTTAATAAATGCATAAAGCTTTATTGTGTGCCTTTACATTTGAAAATCAAACAGGAACTAAAGAATTTTTAAAGAAAGCCGGAGACAAATGTGTCTTAGTATCAGTTTCCATAGTAATGTAAATCTTTTAAATGAAAGACTAAACCAAAAAATAATAATAAAAAAATTTCCCATATAAATTTTAAGCCAATCAGTACCTGAAGGTCTGATATTTTTTCAATGCTAAATTGAAGCTAGGGATGAACAAATCTTGCCTGAAATGCTTCAAAATTTCCTTTGTAGAAGATCCATTTCAGTGGGCTGGCTTTTACTGGCACTGTTGTGAAAAAAAATGGTTATCAGTTTACACAATAAAAAAAAAAAAGAAAAAACCCTAAAGCCGATGACCACAGGTTGCCTATTGCAGTGCGAAACCCCGGGGAGCGCCAACGTCTTCCCGTCTGCTCGCAGCGCTGCCAGCACCCACCTTTCTTTGGGGTAACTGGGATGTCACGGCACCGTCACCCCCCTGCACGGGCACTGGGGCCGTGGGGAGGCAGGCATCGCTTGTGGGGCGACAGCCGCTTCTCCCCTTCAGGGTGCTCAGGGCCACCAGTGTCCCCCCATGGGCTCCCTCCTGTTATTCCTGTTATTTGGGGAGTGGGAAAGCTGCCAGGCGCGATCCCCGTGATGGGGAGCTGTAGCTGGTCCTGGTGAAGCTGGGGAGGGCTCTGCTGGGGCATCAGGGACCACCACCTCCACGCCGGGGTGACCACCAGAGCTCACACCCACCACTCCACAGCTGATATTAGGCACGGCGTGGAGCAGTTTTTCCATTCAGGAGAATTATATTTGACTCTATTTTGAGGCTTCGGGTCAGCAAACGAGCACCAAAAGCCTTCAAGAGCCAACAGCGCCGCAGCCAGCCAGGAGAACCCCACGGGGGAGCGGGGTGTTTGGGGAGGGCACAAAGCAGGTATTTCAGCTTTGATCCTTTAAAAACTAGAGAGGTTTAATGTTCTTTGTGCTTCCTCCAAACACCTCCCCTTTGCAGTGCCAGCACTAATATCCTGTCCCATACTTGGCCCCATCTCCTCGCACCCCACAGTTGCAGGTGTCCATTTTCCTCACGGCTGCTCTGAGGTTGTTTTGCTTTGTTTGGATTTTTCTTCTCTTCCCCGAAATAAAGTTTCTTCCTTCCTCCGAGCAGCTTGCCCAGGGCCTTTTAAGGGTTGGCTTTTGGGTTGGCCACCAGTAACCCGTAACCGTGGGCAGGGTGAGCAGAGCCCCAGCACTGGCCCCTGCCAAGGGTCCCCAGCCCCATGTGCCTGAAGATGTCAAGTTGCAGCCCAATGGTGTGGGCAGCAAAAAAACCCTTAAGTGCTGCCTGGCAGTGCTTATTCCTCGTTGGGTCATGCACTGCTGCCCAAGCCCCTCCAGCAGCACCAACACCTTGCCAAAAAACACCCTCAAGCATCTCAGATGATAGGTTTTTCTGTGCTTTTCCCTCCCAGTTTGCTCCAGGGCCGTTTGCAGGGCAGCGTTTCAGCAGCACTCTGCTCTGAGGTCTCCCATGCCGCCATCGGTCCCGGGGTTAACCGGCAGAGCCGCCGCTCGGCTAAAGCCGCGGGCAGCGGCACACAATCCACAATCCCCGGGCAGCCTGCACAAGCTGGCACGTCTGTGCGCCACCCCTTCGCCCGTGGCACCCGCACATCAATGGCAGCACTTATAGCATCTCCCCAGCGCATACAACAACTGCCTGTGCCCTGCCTGTGATGTAATGGGCACAAGTGTCCTGCCGCCGGCCCCGCGCTGCTGCCCGCCTCGGGTACATTGTATAGGACGGCAGCGATGCAAAGTTCACACAACAGAGACGCGTTCAAGACTGCTCGGTATTAAAGGCAGATGCTAGGGCTGCTGCCCATCTCTCAAACATGCAGGCAAAGGGTCGTTGTGGAGCACAGCCATCCTCCTTTTGACTCCTTTTAAATGCTCCGGCCTCAGCTTCCCACACGGAGGAGAGGAGAGGTGGGAGCTGCAGCATCCTTGCCCATGGCTATGTCACCCAGTTTGGATTCTCCAACTGAAGTAGACCAAGATGAAAGGACAGTCCCTAATCCACCAAGGCTTGACTAGCAGCCTTGTTTTCAAATTCTTCTCCATCACCCCAAACAATTTGGTTGGTCCTCTCCTCTGCTTGCTCACTCCCCTCTCCTCCTGCACGCAACACCTGGGCTCTCCCCCTTGTCCGCAGCCGAACAGCGGCTATTCCTCTTTTCCTGCTCCTGAAGCCTGGCTTACACAAATTATTTGAACTGAGTTAACATCTCCAGGAACAGATGGGATTTTGTATCAATGTAATTAAATTGCTACAGCCTCTGGTAAGGACAGAGTTAGATCTTGATCTTACACGGTTTTAATCAGAGCGATGACCCCAGATCAGACTCTTATTTTAGTTGAGAATGCTTCCAGCAACATGACTTCTCAACTGTCATGGCTCCAACGAATGGATAAGACAGCAGTCAGTACCATGCAGGAAGATTGCTCATATTTTAAATATTCCCCAAAAAAACAAAAGGCCCACTTAATTCCACAGCAGAGCAGAATCTCTCATCCTGAACTGCTATTAAAAAAGATCTCTTCAAAATCATTGGGAAAACCCCTGTCATGGAAAAGCTAGCTATGGAAACACACAGGAAGGAAGGGAAAAAAGAAGCCAGTGGTTGCAGGTACTCTGTTATTTATTGTACAGTATTTCACTGAAAGTACAAAGGCATCATCAGTATTCACCAGAATTGTAACAGGTACATTATACTGTCTGTTAAAATGTGCTACTTTAATGATGCAAGACAGAACACAAATTTAGAGGAAGAAAGCAAGGAGTTTAAAAAAACATAAAAATACATTTTTAGTAACTGATCTGTACAGAGGAAAAAAAGAAACCAAACCAGAGTGCGGGGATTAGAGCCCCCAAAGTCATTTAAAACTATATAAAAAGGCACCGTTATTTACCATGTAATTAGGACCTTTGGGTTCTGTTTCCTTCATACTGATGACTGGGGGGCGGGGAATACTGTTACTAAAATGATCAAACTCATACAAAAGTATTTACAGAGAAAGGCAGAAAAAAATTCCCCTACTCTTGTTCCAAAAGAGAAACATTTGCCTGGTTGGAGAGTACAGCCTTCCTCCCTACCCTCTCGCCCAAACCGTGCCAAAGCAGTGACCTTGAACGGGGGAAAGCAAATAGTGACATGGTGGGAGAAGCTGCCAGAGTCCTTCTAACAATGGGAAAATGTCTCTCTCGTTTCTGTTTTATTGCTTTAAACTCTCCTATAATCAGGGGAGCTGGAAAATAAAATAAAAACCCTAAAAACCACATGACAACCCCAAACCACCTGAGTCATCCTGGCTGCAAGAAGATGGGGCAGGTGGTCAGGACAAAATGGGGAGGACCAAGAGGTAGGGCTGGCTGGAGCTTTCTTTTCTAGAGAAGGGGGGAACAGATGGGGAGAATAACGCTTCAAACTACCAGACATTTGTGCTGCTTTTCTAAATCTTCCCCTGGGAGCCTGACAGCAGTGTGTGTCAGTAGAAGCAAACCCAGGGCACACAAACCCACCAGCCAAAGCATCCGACGGCAGCCGTGGGACGTCCCCAGGACGCTTACACGTGAGCGCTCTTTGCGTGGGTAGGGGAGCTGGATCCCGAAGCGTAGTAGAAACGGTTTTCACCAAACGTCTGGGCATCTCCCGAGCAGCAGACGATGACGCAGCCGCCGAAGAGGCAGAGGGCAGAGCCGATCCAGCCCGTGTACAGGGAGTAGCCGAAGCTCATAATGGTGGTCTCGCGGTGGGCACACACGGGAAACCAGATCGTCGCAACGACGCCGCACATGGCTGGGGAGAGATGGAAAGGAAAGGTAACTCCAGCATGTAAACCCACCACGGGGACACAAAGCACGCCAAAGGGGAGGGAAGGCTCTGCAGGACAGGGGATGGAGAGGACATCCATCCCTCCTCCTTTGCAGTCCCACGGTGGGACCCAGGAGCATCAGCATCAGGGCTTGGTCCAAGAGATCTCCGAGCGGGAGGCAGCGTGGGAGCCTCGCGGGGAGAGAGATCAATAGAGAACAGCCATCTCTCTCGGGCACCAACAAACAAGAAGAAAAAACAACTGCTGCTTGACACAATCTGATATATTTATTACAAGGGAAACAGATTTGTTCCCTAGAGATATCTTTAAAGGGGAAGAATGAAAGTCATCCCTGAAATTGATGCTCTGGAGAGCTGCAGAATTAGGAATAGATTAGATATGAAGCAAGACCACGAAAGCCGTAGGCATCGGTGAGACAGTAAAATCAGTGGCCCAGAGTCAACCAGTTTAAATCACTACTTCTGCATGAACTCACGTGCTACGTCCTCAGCCCATGTTAATCAGCATCATTGCAGTTGCTCTACTGAATGGTCACATAAACATTAACGAAATATCCCAGCCCTTAGCAAGACAGAGTAGGGTTTATAAAATACAAGAAGAAAATGGACAGGGACAAAATAAGCGGCAGTACAGCATTATTGGGGTTTTTTCATGGAGAAGGAAATGCCTCACAAATCTGGAAAGCAGATTCCACTTCCCTATGGAAAATTCTTCTATATCAAGTGATGGGGACAAACCCAGCAAGGCTCTCCAGAAACCTATTTAATTGAATAGAAATGGGACCTCATCTGAAAGGAAAACAGTATTTTACCTAGAGTCTACAGTGGGTCAAAAAATGACTGAGGACTTCCAATCTTGCTTGAAATTCTATAGTTTTTTTCCATGAAAAGCAGGATGGCTGCCGCGGTGGTGCTGCGAGGACTGCTAGGCAGGTGACGTGTGAAGTAGATACCCCCAGGACAGTAAAGTGGGTTCAAATTCAGCACTTTGCTGGCAGCCAGGCTAGGGACCACAGTGTTTTCAGCGTGCAGCACACACGCATGGTTTGCTCCAAGCACACACGCATGGTTTGCTCCAAGCAGGGAGAAAACACGTGCCCTGCATTCTCCTTGTGCTACACAAGGTCACACTCACCACCCTCACTAAGGGTCCTACCTCCATCCTGCAAAGTCCCCGCATGCACTGAGGGCAACAGGAGTTGCTGGTGTTAATCACCTCACAGGAGCAGGTCCTAAAACAATACTCCTTTATGGCCTGTACATCTGAGAAGAATTAATCTGTCAATATTTACTTGCCTCCGGGACAAGCTGTGCAGGACTCCATCCTTGTGGCTATCAGAGAATCAGAGCAAAACAATAACAGGACCGTGGCAGCGGTACAGATTTCCACCGACCGCGTTAAAAGGTATCTGGAGGCAGTGTCAAAAAGTTAAGGTTGCAAGAGGAAAAAAAAAGGGGGGTGAGATTAAAAATAAAATTGTTTAGTTAAAGCAGAGAACAAACGATAGCTCCTGGCCGGTACAGCAGAAAACCCATCCCCAATAGCTGCAGTTATTGTGAGAGAAAATATTTTCTTATGGAAAAGAGAAGAACATTTGAAGGATGCTAATAAAGCCAGTAATAATTTTGGACCTCCTCAAAGCAAGGGCCCCACGGCTTTGGAAGGAATTTTTGGAGAAGGCAGGGAGGGGAGAACAGCATTTCTCCTGCATGTGGATCAGTCCTGCAAACAGCTCATGAGCCTCTAATGCTTTAAAACAAAAATGTATCAGTTGGGAATTGGCAAAGCATTCTAATGGGCTCCGGAAAAAAAGCTTCTTTGTTGTCCGAAAAGACACAATCATCTTTTCTTTTTCTGTCAGCAGTAAATATATATATATATATATATATATTTATGTCCATAGACTGTAAACGCCTTATCTATCCAGACCCTCCCCCACAACACAGGACCGAAGAAAACACTTGCACTGGGCTGAGAAGAGCTCTCAGGGACGCTAACACAATGGCATCTCTTGTGCATGTGGCTCAGCTATATGTAAAACCACCTTATTTTAATGCTGACAATACTAGAAAGCTGTGAAACACAAGCCAAGGACTTTGCATGGCTTAGTTTGAACTCTCTGTCTGCAGAGGCTACCAGCTGCCGTCAGTCACCAGTGACCCTGTTGCTCAGCAAGAGGAACGCCCTGAAACAGGACTGAATTTCATCGCTCTGCATTGATTAGATTGGGTGGTAAATCCTCCAAGAAGATGTGAAAAGGACGGTCTGCAATTGCAATATTTCTTGGTGAACTCCAATTTTGGTCTAGCTGTATCACAGAGAAAGGCTGGAAAAAAGTTGATTTGCCAAGGAACCCGAAGGGATGGGAAAAGGCATTTTAGGGCAAGTTTCAAGTACTAAAATAGCTGCCTACGAGGAAGAACTCTTTGAACAGAAATTATTACTCCTTCTCTTTTGTGCTGATGCCGAGAGGATCTTTGCCTCTCTCTAGATATGAATGTCTTCAGATAGTAGAGCTGCTGTAGTCAATATAGTCTAGCAGAAAAGTAAAAGAAAGTCTGAAAACAGAAGGAATATTTTCTATTAGACCAACTATGTTAGCTGGAAAAACAGGCTTGTTTTGCGGCACACACATACTGGAAAGCTTGCCTGCTTTTTGCAGCTAGAGTAGGCAATCCTGCAAAAGTCATCTCAGTAATACTCAGTATGGTTGTCCTTGCTCCATCAAATTGCTGTAAATCCACAGGGACACATCCCGGGCTCCCAGCATTTCTAAGTCCTTTTTGACTACGGACTTGCAGTAGCTCAGTCCATTGAGCTGAAACTCATTACAGGCGTAATTTAATTCTGCATTATTCTACATATTCTACATTACAGGCATAACTTAATCAGATGGAACTACACATAGATAAGAAGCACAGAAGGTGCTTGGGGAGGTGGGGGAGATAGGGCAGAATTATTCTAACTCAAGGCACAGTGAGTCCCTGCCAAATTCCTTAACAGTAAGTTAAAGGCTTTCTGCAGAATAAAGAATACTTTTCTTTCACAGCTAAATTTAATTATTTTGAGTTACGGGCTCAAAGTCACACAGATTTCTCTTTCAAAGCATTTGGTTGAAATAATAGATACCCATGCTTATTTTTTTTTCTATGTTCAAGGCAATCTTTTTATCTTGATAAGGTTTTACAAGTAAATCTCATGCAGTGTCCGGAAAAACTTATTAATATCCTTTATTTAGTATACGATAGCTAATACGGTCATTTTGCATAGTAATTCCCAATAACTAATGTATTTTTCATCTGTGTTTAACAGTATCTCAGGTCCCTCACCTCCATTAGGAAAATGCTCGCTTGATTACCAGCAAGGGGTCCCCCGAATTAGTATCAACAACACAGGATGGGCCAGGGTTTTTCCATCAACACTAGCATACGAAATGTTTTCATACTGGCTCAGAGCAAACCTCTGCTGACGGTTGTTTTCGGCAATAAATCAATTCTCTTGGACAGATAGGATCAAGCAAAGACATAAATACATCAGCAGGCAGGATAGGAGGGTGTGCACACAGGTTGCACTCTGCAGCCTGCTATTATCAGTGGACAGAAAAATCAATGGAATATCTGAGCCCATTGTTTTCCTGGCAAGGTTTCAACTTTTTCTTTTTTTTTTTTTTTTTTGGCTCCACGCTGTGTTTCAACCCCTGTTTTCCTTTTTACTAAATTTCAGTGACAAACCGCCACCCCTTCCCTGAGCAACAAGTGAAGTTTGCCATGGGGCCAGCTTCCCTGATCACATCTCCACTCTCTATTTCTACTATGTTACTGAGTGTTTTGGGATTTGTTTTCTTTTAACCAGAGCTCTGGGAGTTGGTCTCCACTTAGGGGAAACGGCTGGAGCCTGTGCGGTTGGGGAAAACCACGAATGAGAGTTCAGTGGCCGAGAGGGTAAATAAGAACAGTCCAGGGCATATTACTTCTAGAATATAATGAATTTTAAGTCAGTATTATGACTTTCGAGGCCTGATTCATGCTTATTAAATGCTCTGGAATGGTAACACCTCATTTTGCAAGTAACAGATCATTAATCAGCTCAAATAATGTCAAAGTCCCAAGCTCTGTACATTATTCTCCTTCCAAAGGCACTGTCTTGCTGATCAGCCTGGAAAAAATGGGGTTTTGTAAAAATAAATGTGGGTTGGTTTGTTCTTTAAAGAAAAAAAACAACTTAAGAGCAAAAGAAGTTATTTATTCTTCATTTGTGATCTGACAAAAAGAGCATTATTGTAATTGTGACTAAAACATTGTGACCAGGCTGCTGTTTCCAGCCCAGATCATTCAGGACATCACCGACATGAACAAACCACTTCACCTGCAGATACTTCAAAACTCACAGAGGAAAAAATCAGTAAGAAGTCCAAATCTGACCCAAAGAGCATTCATCTGCCAATGTCTCTGTAAATACACATTTCCTTTCCTCACAGGATCTACTTAGTGGGCAAACCATGTTCTGAGGCAGAGAGGAACCCAGCTTTTGGAGCACCACAACTCCTCTCCTTCATCCTCTTACATCTGTTCTCCTCCCTGGTGTCACACCGCAGCAAGACCAGGATGGGAGAGGGGCACACTAGACCCCAAACCCTGGTGCAACACTGCAAGATATGGGATTTCACTTATTCTGATGCAGCGTTACCCAATACTGTCACTGCAATTTGTTTGCCGCGTGGGTGCTGGTCCTGTAATCCTGTTGCCCTTTGGGATTTAGGGGCAATACTCTCACCTTCATGTCTGCAGCTATGCAAAGAGGGCTGATCTACAGCACGGTTCTCCTTGACTGGAACCAAAAACTTGCGCTTGTTTGCCACAAAGTGCAGCTCTGCTGGGCCTCCCCCATCCTGGGCAGTGGAAATCAGCGGAGTAGACTCCTCCGGCACGAAAATTTCATTCACAGGCAGAAAAAAGGCCCTTTTTCTTTCACTTTGTCACGCCCGAATACGTGACTCAAAGTTTCGGGACAGGGATGAAGGCTACATTCCAACAGCTCTCTAACGTGGCTGTTCACGATCGGGATGTGCTAAGCAGGCCCTATAAAGCTGATTTTAGGACTTCCAGCTGTGGCAATGTGCCCTTAAACCCCACAGACATTGAAAGGGCCCCTTGCTCTCTGTCGCTTAGATTTCGGACATAGCGACTTGTACTATCTGCTTCTCACCAAGGCACTGGAGGAGGGACCGCTTGCAAGGAAGGAGCGTCCAGAAGACAGCCCCTCTGAGCATGCAGCCATATCCAGTGCCCACTTAACAAAAAAAAAAAGGAGAAGAAGAAGAAAGAAGATGGGCATGATGTCAGCGCGGGCTGCCAGCAACCAGCAGAGCCACACAAAGAGGCCACTTTCCGTCACCCCTCCTCCTCTGCCACACAGACGGGTAAAAACAAGGCACCGCAGCCTGTTGCTGAGATGACGAGGCTTCAAGAACATGCAGGTGTTGCATTGGGGACAATGAGCTCCACAGTCTGCGCTGCTCAAAACAATCTCCTCCGCAGGCACTGAGGACGGGAAGAAATTCCCAGGGGAACTTGGAGGTCAAGGGCAGGGCTGGCCAGAGGGGGTTGGAAGGCACAGGGGACATGCCAGCCCTCTTCCCAGGTCCATGCCACCTCCTTGCTCCCTCCCCTGCTGTCCCCGCAGGACCAGCACACCCTCAGCCTTGGGCTTCCCTTCCCACACGCCTCAGCTTACTTTGACCTGGCTGCATCTGCGATGCCCGGGGAAAATTCAGAGGCTATCCATTCCCTGTAAGCAGCTTGGGAGTTTAGACCCTTTTCCAAAAACAGCATCGCTTCCACAGCGAACCAGCAAAACCAGTGCCTGCAGGCAGCTGCCTGTGTGCGACCGCTGTTGCCCTCCCGCAGACACAGGCGGTGGCCATGCCCGAGGACTCCACAAGACAATGCACACTAGGGTTTCACAGCCCTCCCCTCTTCGCCCTGCTTCACTCCCTGCCTCCTGTCTTTGTCCTCCCACTCCTGTTCGTGCTTTTTGTTCGCCCCACAGACTGCAGCGATGCTGGAGAGCTTCAGGGTCAGCCCAGCCTGGACAACCATCCTTTCAGGTGAATATGCTCGACCAGCTTGCACCGTGCCATCCTGGAGCAGAGGAAGACCTCCGGCTCTCCACACACGGCGGGCGCCTTACCCAGGAGGATGATGAGGATCCCTCCCAGCTGGGACCGCCGGTACTTGGCAGCTCCAGGCTCGTGGCCCATCCGGATGCAGGGCAAGACCGTTATCAGCAAGAAGATAGCAGGAAGACCCAGGACAGAGGCGGCGATCATCAGTGCTCGACATGCTTGGACATACCCTGTTGGCAAAGCAAGGAAAGAAGATTTTGATTATTCAGCACAAGAGAAGGAGACCTTTGGACAAAGACTCCTGTTTGTTTAGCTCCCAAGACTTGCATGGAGTACAGGAGACAGGTTCAATCCTTTGTGTAAACAATTAAGACAGTGAGACTGCAGTACAGTGGTTAGTGCATGAACACAGGATGTTCAGGCTCAAAATTTTCCAACGAACAGCTAGCACTGCCTGGAAAACACGAGCTCTTCCCAGCAAGACACTGAGAAATCATGGAGCTGGGAAATATGGGAAGGGAAAGCAGGAGAAACAGGAGAAGCTAGGAAGGAGTTTTCCTATATCTTTTAATAGAGAGAGCTTTGATTAAACAACAAGAATTTGAAGTCTTAAAGAGCAGCTTGCTGTGAGCAGAGGAGGTCCACAGTCATCCAGAGAAAGGCTGAATAGTTGAAGACCCATTACTGAAACATGCAGGTCCATGAGATACTACCACCAGCTGCCCTGAAGAGCTGAGGACGGTTGACCTGGGAGGAGGAGGGATGCTCAGCAATCCTGATGCTGCACCTCAGGAGTCCAGCCTGGTAGCGGGGTTTCAGAGGAGACCTGTGGCTCGAGCTGACCACTGCCACAGCTCTTCCTTAGGGAGAAGAAATGACTGCGCTTTGCAGAGCTGCTTGAGTTGCCATAACCGAGGGCCACGTTATTCCTCTGGGTCCCTACGGACATCACGGGATTCCCTGGCATTTCATCACTTCCCACCCCTCTCCTGCCTGTCCCTGTGCAGCAGCAGCCGCCTAACAAAAGGCAGCAAGGAACAACAGGGGACGGGCACTGTGGGCGTGCTGGGCAGGGCCGTGACATTTCTACCACTCTGTGAGGGTCTATGTATAATAATGTATCATTTTTTTATATATTTAGATATATTTCATGTATATATAATTTATTTTTATATATTTTCTTATATAAAATTTATATATACACTATATAACATTTTTATATAAATAAATTAAAACAGGTCATTACTTGCACGCAAAAGAAAAAGAACAAGTGTCAGATTTGCTCCAGTGCCCGGTGAGCCTCCTCACCAGCTCTCGGGACAGTCTCAGCAGAGCGAATATGCTGGCTCTCCTTCCCCTCTTAGTAACCAAATGAAGCTGCCACATGCAGACGTGGAGTTTCGTGATGTCTCAAACAATACCAGCAAACAGGGGCCTCAAGCAAGTCCCGCTGACATACAGGTAAGACACCAGGAATGAGGATTTTACTGTTCCTGGAAATGCAGACTCTGTGTATATTGAATATTTGCTTGATTTTTTCAGGAGGAAACTTAACAAAAGAAGTTACTTGAGTTCAGGGCAAAAAATGAGACCCTAAACAAAGGAGATGGCAGTGCCCAGTGTGGTTTCTGTGCAATCAATCCCAATTAAATGAGAATACAAACACATTCATTTTAAAGACTTGACTCGGGCAATGAAAGACTCTAAATACATTTCAGCTATCGGGCACACCAGGATGAATTTCTCTCTCACGGAAAGCTATGGATATCAAATGGGTTACAAGCAGAAGCATCTTGTTTTGTGATTTGTTTCTGCCAGAAAGAAGCATTGCTTTCTGCTGCTGAAAGACCTATTTACCTATTTATTAAATTTCATTCAATAACATTTCTTCAGAGCAAGCCTTTTCTCTGTCTTCTGTGCTGGATCATATTGAACAATAGTAGCAAGAAGGAAGGTAAACCTACTAAAACAAAAGTAGGCACACACAGAGAAAGGGAGAATAGGAGCTAGCCTGAGAGATTCAATATTGCTGAGCACTATGTGGTGATACAGACTAGGCTCTGTAACAGAGAGAAATTTGGGAATAATCTTTCTAACCTCTTGTGAAATTATTTTCACAACAGTTTAAACAAATAAATAAGGAAACATGAAAGAAAACTACAAGGGATGGTTATTTCTACCCTGTCAGCTTTGGAAGAGGCATCTCTGACATATCAGAGGAGGTGCAATCTAAAACATAGCAGAACAAAGAAGTGCTACAGAGTTAACAGTGATTGAAACAGGTACGATCGTTAACTAAACTTACAGGGACAAGACCACACAAGACTTTGGCAGGTTTAATTAGCTCAAAAGATGTATTAATACTGATTAAACACCTTGCATAATTGTTGCGTTGCAGTAAACTAGATGAATATTACTGTATAATTAGAAAATATCAAGACAAGTTAAATATAGTTACATCTGTTTGCCATGTAGAAGTTCTGTCTTGCCTTAGAACATGTGGGAAGCACAAGACCATCAAGACTAATGATGATCTTCCAAAAGATTAAAAGCCACAGCAGCATTAATAATAGATGCTGAAAGATTCATTATACTCAAAATCATTTTAAGGAATAGAATGTTAACATTTGTAATAGTCGATCATCATCTCAAAGCAAAACTCGAAATACTCTATTATACCTCAGTATACTATATATGTTTTGCAAAGCAATCTAGATACAAGATGGGAAGGAACAGTGAGCATTTACTAGGAGCAATGATTAAACGTTAACTGGACTTTAATAGCCACAGATGACACATGATACCTGGGTTCGATTAAAACCAGGTATAATCTAATCAGAATCATGTTAAGAGCTATCAATCATTCACATTCTTTAGCGTATTTAATGGACCATCTCCTGCGCTGATGAAGTTGAAGGAGCTTCACCATCAGTTCCTCCGGCAGCAGGACCTGCGCTGCTCAGAGAGAAGCTTCGCTCCTCACCTCCGGGTGGGAAGGGGGAGGACGGGGCGCACGTACCTGGCAGTATGAGGATGTCCACGAGGGGCTTGCAGTGATAGAGACCCGTCGCCATGACACAGTCTGCCCACAGCCCCTTGGATCCCAGCTCATCCATCTTCCTGCAGGTGGTAATGGTGTAGCCGCAAGTCACCACCCAGTCATTGGTGGCCGTTGCCACAACCACCCCGATCCACCCTATAAAACTGCAGACAAATCCGGCCAGGTGCAGGCAGGTGGCCACCATGTCGATCCCTTGGTGGGGCAAGCTGGACAGGAGAGCGCCCGCGGGGGTTCAGCAAAGTCGGCCGGCGAGCTCCCTGCTGCGGATCCCGGCTGCTGGGACCTACTGCGAGCTGCGAGCAGGAGGGACGGGGGTTTGGTAGGACGAGGTCCCTGATCAGGCACTGCTGCAGGCACTGATCAGGGACCTCGTCCAGCTCCCTCCCTGGGAGGGGTTAGAGCTGCCTCCAGCCCCATAACGCATGGGAGGAGCGAGCGGGGAGCCCCAACTTCTGCCAGTTCATCGAGAGAGTCCGAGGGGAAGGAGGGTGTGGAGAGGAGGAGATGCAGAATTACACCCACCCGCACTTGAAAAACAAACCGGACTGCTTTATTCAAATGCAAACAGCCTGACTATTCAAAATCTAGCATCAAGGGAGAAAAATTAAGGCAGTGTTTTCGAGCTGAAGACAACTGATGACACTGGTACCTCTTCAGGGAAAGGGGCAAGAAACGTGGTGGACAGAGCTACTCAAGAGGTGGAATTGATCATCTCATCAAAGCCATCAGCACAGCTGCAGTAAAAGGACAAAAGCAGTCTTGGGTCATTCCTGATGTTTTCAGTAACTGCAAAACCATGAGACCCATCATTGCATTCTGTGCTTGTGCCTGGGTTTTCGGAAGTATTAACTAATACTCATGGAGTCTTAAATATGTGTTTAACAGCACCTTAATTCCACTTTTGAATGCTAAAATTGAAACGAGCAGCTTTTTTCTCAGACTCATTACGGCTGTAAATTTTTGTCTACTTGATAGAACGAGGAACAGCCCACTTCAAAATGTCAACAGAAGAAAAACTTCACAGCCCGTTCTGCATCAGGAGAAATAGGCAGGCAGGATATTTTCCTAGCTTGACTTTGTATTTTCACAAACCCATGTGTATGTTATCGGGGGCCAACATATCCCTAATAAAATTTTGTCATTGTGCGTCCTCCAGTGCTTCTGATTTTGCAAAGGGAAGGTTTGGATCCAGGCAGATAAAACATGCCTGGAGAGACCACTAGCGGAGAGCTGTCCCCATTGCACGGGGGAAGGGAAAAACTGGACGAGAAAATGACAGAACGATGAATTTGATTCATTCCCAGAGCCGTTAGCGAGAAAGAAATATTGGAAGCTACGCTCCAGGATTAAGGTGCCAGGAATGAAATATATCCTGCTCGTCATCCAACGGTATTTTTTCCCATTCTTTAGCAAATAAAGTGGAAAACATGAGCAAGAGCATCCTAAGCTTCATTTGTCACATGTTCCTTAGATTCAAAATTCAAGGACGCGAGGCCACAGTTTTGTTTTGTTTTTTCAAAGCTTCATCTGCACACTGGAGTTACTACATAAATAGTTGAAAATTATCTTTGAAGAGGAGCTTTTATAATAAATAGAAATTTAATAGCTGTTTTCACATTTGTTTTATATTGTTGGTTACTCCTTGTTTTTTTTCTATACCTGGTTTGTGGTATTTTTGCGAAGCCATTGATGCCATTGACTTTCCTGATGTGATTCCACCTTTCTGTGTAGCTTATTCTTCTACTGCACCCACTTCAGGTGGAGCAAGCTGTTACTTACATCCAACCATCTTTTCATGTCGTCTAGGATTCTATTCTAGATGGATTTAATCTTTCCCCAAACAGTATTCCTGCTTATTTATTATTCAGGAGACAAACTTATCTCTGGAGTGAAACTGGTGTTGTTCCACTTCTTGGACTACGCAATTGCGTTGGACAGATCACGTGTCACCTCCTGAATTTGGAAGGAGATGAGCCGCCAAATGAACATGTTCCTGCCTCTCCTCTTCGCTGACTCAGTTTGCATATTTTCAGTCTAGCATTTCCTCCATCTAACTTTACAGCATTCCATAAATTAAACATCTGATCTGTTTGTATCAAGTATAAATGCACATAGCTTAATACTGCTTTTTGATTAATACCAGGCATAAGGATACTTAACCACTTCGGGACGACTGATCCCAACCTCTGTCATCTAACGATGCTGTTACCACACAGTCCTTTGGAGGTTAAAACCCGTGCATATTCTCTAAATCACACCAATACTTAGATTTCTAACGTACTTCAAAGCATTTCATTTTTCTTCAAAATACCAGAAAAGTTTGCAATACCTTGATATCCCATTTCATCCCAAAGCTGAGACTAGAAGCATTTTACACGGTGATAGTGCAGGCACATCCTAATGCACAAAACCCAACTTTTTAAAATGCTGCAGGATACGAATTCACAGGCTGTGGACACCTCCTCCTGTAATTCAGTCTCCTACAGTTATGGTTTCCTTAACCACAAAAGCTGCTTACACTGCCACGTTTTCCCTCACAAATGTGTATGTCAAAGCGCGTGCGGCAGCTCAACAGGCAAGAAGTAAATTTTACACTTCAGTAACTAGTACTATTCAACAGTACTCGGTCTGGTGCCCGTAGGACACAGTTTGAATTATTTCATTAATGTCGATAGAGACAGGCAACATTTACTATTTTGTCAGTGTTATAAATAACACCACCAATATTTAAGTGAATATAAGTTAGTACGCTACAAGTGAGCAATGATTCACAAGATCAATAAAATAAGAAACACAGAAGAATGACTTCCCAGCTGTATGCTGAATGAACTGATACACTTAGGGCAATATTCTTAAAACTTGCCGGTTTTAAAGCAAGTGCTACACCTGCCTTTATTTCAGCAACAGTGTGAACACCTTAAAAATCAATCTTTTCACCCTGTCACTCAAGCAGGTTTTCCTTGATCAGCATTGTTTTCTCTGACAAATGACATGCGTTGCCATTAGTCATACTTACACAAGCTATCAACACCCTATGACTTTTTCTCATACAAATGACTCACCTCGAACTTATTCTTTGCAGGGTTTTCAGCCCAAGAGCTTCTCCCTTGCTTGGAAATAACAGCAGTATAAAAATGTAACATGGGATGCAGAAATAAACAGGCTTAACTCTTTAAGTGGTACAGCTAGTCGTTCGTTTTCTTCCATACTAAAGGCTGAGCCCATCAAAGTATTACCAATTTCATCTTCATCCTGGTTAATACTGCTCATTTCTCTCTTCAGCTGTAAAATACAGGCAAGCACATGGTAGCAGTAAGGGCTTGCAATAATCCGAAACATAATTAGGATTTCTCATATGCAAGACCAGTACCTTAAAACAAGGACAAAGCATTTTTGCTCTGATTTGAGGGGAAGGAAAAACATCTAAGTGTGTGTACGTGACCGTGCTTGCTCATCTGTCAAAAAAACCAAGCCCTCATTATGAATAAAATCACCTAGAAAATCTCCAAAATATTATTTGTAGTACAACTTCTATTTTTTTACTACAATCTAGATTTTTTTTAAGTAAGCAACAGAATACAGCCTATTGTTGTAAGTGGGGGAAGCTCAGCCTAAATGGAAGACCCATTCATATACAGCTTACACGAACAGCTCCCTCTTTTCTTCTTGCCTCCCTCCTCTCTCTTCTCTTCTGAACTTTCTGCTATTGAAGCTCCCTGATGGCAGACAAAAACTTTAAGCAACGTAATCACGATTCACAAAAACTAAGAACCCCTGAGAGTCACTGTAGGGCCTATTTTCCATCAGCAAATAAGGTATAATTCTCTTTTCTAATTTTAACTTTTTATAAATCTCAGCATTTTATATGGTGATGTGACTTGTATCTTGTTCATTACTAAGCTATTAAGGAGAGGTGTGAACAACTCAAACACTGCTAGAGTAGTCAAGTAGCAACAAAAGCTGTGCACTAGAGAACATGCCAAATACACAAGTGGTTGTATTCACACATGAATACCAAAATTACGTCAAGATACACAGAAATCTTAGTCTCAGTATCTTCACAGAGCTCTAAGAGCTTTAGAAAATGGACTAACGGTGAGGGAGGGCTATTGATCTTGTAGATTTTGCTAAAAATGGCCTTTAGAAAACTGGGGACCTGCTGCAGGCAGCGAGAGCTGTGCTAACAAGTTTCAGTGTAATCAGGCTTTAATTTACTGTAATCAAAGCTAGGAAGACTCCGGACTCCTCAGAAAAGCACCGTTGCTAAACACCTTCCAAAAAGTCAAGTTTAGAAGTCAGTGTTCAAAAATATTACAGACAAGTGTTCTGACATTACAGTTCTTTATTTGTTTTTGAATCCACAATCTATACAGGTATTTACAAGGCATGAAAATGGATAACAGCACAAAATACAATTGAGGTATAAGCTAAGAGCACAGTATGTCATGTTTCAATAAATATAATTCAAAATTTGTAAACTAAGTGACCAGATAGATGCATCTTGTTTACTAAAACCATATAAAATATCTGTTAAATCTCACGTGAGGTAGAGGACAGTTTTGTGTGTCATGTAATGCAACCACAGCAACTCTAACAAGAAGACTGTACATCATTGGCAAAGTATTAAAAATTGTTGAATGCACTGATCGTTTTTCACAGGCTTTTACTACGGTTTCAGAATAGTCATTCAACCTGTTGCCTTGAGCTAACACAGACTCTGTTGTTTTGCAGCTACCTTCTGTAATTTGAGATTATACTGGCATGTCAACATCAATAAATACTTTCGAGAGTGAGTATGAAAACACAAAAACAGATTTTGTCAATCACAAAAAGCAACATAATGGCAACAAAATATTTTAGACCAACTTTTTATTATTTCCTAGAATTAGTTTAAATACAGTACAGCTGTGCTTTCCTTTAAGTGAGGTATCTATATTCGAAGAAAAAAAAATTCAATCGATAGTTACATTTAATCAATTTTCGAATAGCAAAATTTTATACCATGTTTGCTGTGCTTGATGAAGTGCTTAAAACTCATTTTCCAAGCGTTTTCCAACTGAACCACTAACCCTGAAAAAACAATTTTGTAAGTAATGGAGACACACTACACAATTGTCGTGCAATTTGTATGCAGTAACTGCTGTCACAAAAGCTAAAAAATGGATGTCTTTTTGAAATAGAAATATGCAACAAACAGAAAATTCTACCAGCGTTCTGTAATGAAAACTGATGAATACTCACACAACAAATGTAATGAGGAAAAAGAAAATTGAAATTTGCTGCTTTTTGCTGCTTACTACTGACAGCTTAAATAAAATTACTGAAATACTGCAAGCACAGATAACAGGTAGGTGTAATTACATCTTTTGTCGACTTCACGATGTTATAGAAAACTCTGTTGTGTGGATTAATTACACGGATTAAGTGCAGAAAAAATACAAAGTTGTTATCTTTCCTGACAATCAAAATATATACTCTACAAACAAGTGAATTCTAGGAAGGTGACCATGACAGCATCTCAAGGCCAACTTCACAACTAATGCTAGGAAAGTTTTCCAAAAATTTCATAACACATTCTAGCTATCCCCTCCCCCAATATAAAACAAGAACGTATGAATAAAACATTGTGACTTCTAAAATATGGGCCAAGACTTATTTTTTCAGGCCACCAGTAGCTTTATGCTCCCACTCAACTTTTCCTACTTCACTAATTGCATTATGCCTGTACTATATACAAATGCTTTTACACCTAAGCTATCAATATATTAAATATAGAATAAAATTAGTTTAAGAATGTGAAACATAACTACATTTGTCTAAATACTCAAACTAAATGATATGCTTTACAAAAACTAAAACACAGACTTAGTTTTGGAGATTTAGATAAAAATCTCTTTCGTCTAGGGATACATGGCTACATGGCTCTGAAAGCACAAGGGTGCTTTCTGACTGCCAAAATTACAAGAGTTTTACTCTCTAAGCTCTTACATTTTCTTGTTGATTAAAGTACACAAAGCACATGAAAGTTCTCTTTTAAAAAAGTATAGGAGCAAACTAGATATTCACCTTGAATCCTACTTTGTTCCAAAAGGTGCGCTAGGCAACTTTGATCTCGGTCGAGGTGTTTAATAACGCAACTTTCAAAATTATGGACAATTTTAGGATTTCTTCCTACAGGCTTCATGTCACAACTATCCGGGAAAATGACTTCCTGCCTTAAAGATCAGCAAGCAATAACTGAAGGCAAAACAAATAATAATACCTAAAATGAGCATGCTGTGACTAAAAGCGAGGACCTAACGACAGAATTAGTTTCTACCATTAAGTGAGGGCCCTTAAGTGTGCATTCCAAGTTCCTATATTAGGCTGTAAAATAAACCATTCAATGTAACTAGCATAAGGTAGTGAAAAAAGGTCAACATATATTTGTTCTAGAACTTATACAGTATTATTTACAATTTACTAAAAAACTATCTTTCAAAGACTGTGAACACACAAAATCTATGGCACATTTATGTATACATTATTACTTAAAATCAGTATAAAATTAAGTCTACACATATGAAAATTATTTGTTATGTAAAGAGCCTGAAAGTAATATTTAAGAATTCTAAGAGGATTACAATAATTTAAAATGCATTCTAACTTTAGATTAACGAAATGGCATATTTACAAAGTTACTTTTAAAGTCATTGTAATAAATGTTCCATTAGCTTTTTCAGCCAGATGTTTTAAAATGATTCGGAGGCCTTATCTGCAGCTGGAATTGCTAAAACTTCATATAGCTGCTCGAGTCCTTGCAACAGTGAAAATATGAGTACAAACTATGGCCACCAGCGTTCTAATAGTCTACAGCGTAAGCCAGTTAACAGCTGGTTAAGAGCTGGCTGAAGTGCTGGTTGAGGCACGGGAACCCGGGCTATACCAGCACTCCACCGCAATTGCCACTGCTGAAGATCAGCCGGTGGCAAAAGGGGAAATCTGAGCAGAAGCCACGTAACACAGACAAGACCCGAATGGAAACACAATATACAGGGTTCTAATATAATAATCCCGAGAGGATTCCATACATTCAACGGCTAAGCTATAAATACTGTGGTAAATTAGTTACTGCAGCTGTATTAAACGAGTCTGTATGGCCTTATCTACACTGACAATCGAACAAGTCTGGTTCAAAACACTGGTACTGAAAAGCAACTAGAAATGGTATCTTTTGATCCTTTAATAATATCCAGATGAAACTTCTCCGTTTCCCAGGACGGTGTTTTCTTACTTGCTCATTTAGCTAATCCAACGTAGGTTCTGTCAATCAAGTTGGACTACTTCCAGCTCCATTCCCTAAGAATCACACTTTCATCAACTTTCTTGCCTACTCTCCCTATAGCCATGTTTTTGGTGGTTGGTACAATAAAACATTCGTTGTGTTTTTAAAGCAAGTGGTGCCTAATACAACCAGAATAATTTATAGTCAGCACCTTTCCTTCCAAACCATGCTGCAAAGACAGGCTTTTTCCTTTTCGTTTTTTTTAAAGCAAAAATTTGGAGACGGAGTTGAAGAAGGGACAAACGTAATCTGGGTCTTCTTTTCTGATCAACACTGACAAAGAAAATTGTTTGATATTTTTTCATCTAACCTGCTTTAATCGTCAGTGTAAATATGACACAGAGTTCATAAACAAAATTGTACACAGCTATAAAAGAATCATCCTATGACTCCATGACATTTAATTTACCACCTCATTTCTCATTCAATTTAAAGATATGTGCAATTTTATCTTTCTCTGTGATATTCAGTCCTGCTATACCACTGAAAGAGAAACAAAAAAGAACTCAAAAGTTTTCAGTTTTACTAGTTCGGGGGGGGGGGGAATCAATGCAGGCTTTTACTAGTGGTTTCATCCAAAATTAACTGAATTATTATGAGAATAATAAACCTAAGTACCTCAAAAACAGAAGCACGGGTTAAAATTATGTAGTGAAATACCAGAACTACTAAAATATTCCTAGTCACTGACATAATCAGCTAACATCTGTCAGCTGTATCCAACTTTTTGGAGAGAAGTGCAAAAAAGTATTTCTTCATCCAACTTTGTAGTCATGCGTTTAATCCACTAGGAACCAGACTTCTGAAGTACTCAAGTAAACGTTATATATACATAAAACAGTAATTCTGTACAATTACACATTTTCAAATGTTATAGCTTAACAAACATGCTGTATTTCTTAACTCATGGTAACATTACCATGCCATTCAAACACAGAGACTATCAAAATGATTTTCAAAGTGCCATATCTCAGAATTTTATTTTTTAAGATATTATCGCAATGTCAGTTAAGGCCTGTTCTACGTAATGAAAGAAAAATCCACAAGTTGGCAAGAAGCTCGAAGTGTGGAGGCTTAGGGTACTAAAGAAACTAATACATATTTTTTAATAAATATTATTTTTCTTGAAAGCATTAGTATCTGAAAACCAGTTAAGCCAAGCTTTCTCCGTTTCTAGAAGGAAAAGCCCCACCTTTAAGCCTTTTATTAATGTTTCTTTCATACCTACTATATAGAAGAAAACAAAAGAAAATATGCAAATTTTTTATTTCCAAAGATTTCATCGTAATTGTAAATTTTTTAATTTACAAAAAACCCCTAATGTTTTCTTCTTCCAGCATGGCAAGCAAATGCTGGCTCTAAAACTCTTTAGATTGATAACAAGTTGTTAAAGAGAAAATACTGGAAAGATCAGCTTGACTTCACACAATGAAATTATGGGAAAAATTCACGCTGGTAAATCACTTATGATGATCAATCATCTATCATTGTGGCAATTTTGAGTACTACCTTACAGATGAAAAGCTGCCTTTACTTTCCCCAGTTTGAGAACACGTAATTCTCACTGAAACCCAAACTACTTTGGACCTTGAAGAATTCAGAATTTTTTTAATGTACTTCCATAACTGGATGTGCAATTGATAGCAAAATAAAGATCACCACATATATTTTAACAGACAATGTTAAAAGGTGTAGAGTCCTCAAGACTGC
This sequence comes from Gymnogyps californianus, assembly GCF_018139145.2. Taxonomy (NCBI): domain Eukaryota; kingdom Metazoa; phylum Chordata; class Aves; order Accipitriformes; family Cathartidae; genus Gymnogyps; species Gymnogyps californianus. Next base: position 23,973,018 of record NC_059480.1, read on the forward strand.
ATTAGAAATAGACAGAAACTGGTCACTCTAAATCAAGAGTTTCATATTTTTCATTGTTTAAGAAAAACACCAGTACAAATAAATGCAGATTTTCATTGGTTAGGAAAATCTAAAAATGTATACCTATCTACTTATTTATATATATGTATATCTTTATCTGGGCTTGTCTGGGAAATAGAAATCTGTAGAGAATACTTTTTCTTATCACACAGAAACTGCTCACAACTCATTAAAAACCAAAACACCCTGTTTGAAAGACGCAGTCATGCTTCCTCTTCCAATTTCTATTTTCCTTTTCCATTTTTTGAAGATTTCAAGATCTGTAGCTTCAATTCCTTTATCATCATCTCTAACTTTTCCCTTGCCTCTCGTTCTCGTCTCAGTTCATCCTGAAGCTCTTGTCTATCTGCCTCTGCATGATCCAATCTCTGTCTCAATTCTGCTAGCTGTAAAATAGAGAGGAGAGACAGAGAGGCAGAGCAAATTTTAGTAAACTTATTTGTAAATGTCAACTATTCATTTCAAGACGCCACTGACGACCACCGTATGCATCAGATAAAAAAATTTCTGTTCACCAGTATTTATCAGCTCATCTTCTACAGTTACCAAGAGTTACGCAGTTACCTACTACACCATTAGCAAATGACATCAATATGCAAAGTTGCACAAACATCATACTATACTAAAAAAATAGGAAAGTCTGATTTTTAAATGCATATGAATTCTAGTTACAGGAACTGTCACACTAGACCATGTCAGTAATACATATAATCTGTTAGGAAGATTGTGATGATGTCTGCATCAGATGTTTCACAAATCCCAGAATAAATAGCACTTTTTAATTTCCCACGTTCATTTCTCTTACCTGACAAAATATTACTTCTTTATTTCAAAGCCTTAATGCATTTCTAGAACAAAACCACTAACACTGTTTTCTGATACCCTTTAGCCTAAATGAAACAGAATTACCAGAAATGAGATTCAGAAAATCTTGAACATAACTGCCTGTGCAGTTACGTGTGTGTTCAAATACAAACATGAGCCCATCCAAATTTTTCTGTGAAATTTTTTGTGTTTCAACACAGAGATTAAATAATTTTTTCATCTTTGGAGCACAGTAAAACTGAAACTTGCCAGTGTCATCAAAACTTACTTACAGTGAGATCTGGAAATGTCTCATGAATTTTTCAAGTGTGGGAAAGTTACCATCAAACTGCTTATATGACCAGCAGTTAAAACAGGGAGGAGACTGGAAACCAGTTGCTTCTCTACCATTGATTTAAGGGGTTTCTTCTTACAAAAAGACCTCACTGAATCTAAAAAATTCATCTGCCTTTATAATGATAGGTATCTATCTGATCTAAATCATCACTAAGCATACATCTCATTGAAAATGAGGAAGACGGCTCACAAGAATGAAAGAAGCAGGAGCATACAGGATCACTGCTGCTCGCCAAATGCTATAAAACATACTGGGCAAAGAAACTGCTGTGCTGATTTTAGAGAAACACCACGTTCAGTGGACTTCCTTCTCCACTTGTATAATCGGAAATACTTAACCAGTTCTTCATATAATCAGAAATATTTAAGCAGTTCTTAAGACAGCAATAGGCTATTAACGCACGTCTTCTGACTCCACTACTTTAAGTAAACTGTTGCAGTACGATAATGCCCACTGCCTGCATGTTGCAGCACGTACTACATAAGCATATCTCTGGTTGAGTTTTGATTGCCAGCTCTAAGGAAAGGTTCCAGTACTGGTTATACTGCCCTACTGTGATTGACAAGGTAAAGCAACAATTGAACTAGACACTTCAATAAAGAAGTCAAAAAGGGGGAGAAAACACTTAGTGCATCTTCAGACAGGCCTAGAAAGAAGAACAGACATTTAAGCAAGTTGCAAATGCCAAATCATTAATTTTGTTTAACGTACAAAGAGGGTTCCTCCCAGTCCACAGTTCTCAGAGAGAAAGGGCAGCCTGGGCAACTGCTTCCAGAAGACATCGGATTAAGGCTTTTTTTAAATGCTGTATACACAGCTTGGGGAAGTTACCTGTTGCCAGGACCTCTGTTTAACTCAGGTATTTCTGACAAGTGCTTGGAACCTAGGGTCCAAAATCTATTGTAAGATGTGATAAATGGAGAAAAAGGTTCAAATTATATGTTGCAAACAGCTCTACCACACAGGTAATAACACAGTAAACTTTCATGCAAGGAACGTATTTAGTTTTCAAAGTCAAACTTCAAAAGAAACAATCAACCAATCTCCTTGTGGAACAATCTATGGTTTTTACCCTCTAAAGAAAGTAAGCTACACAAGCCATATAAAACATGCTATACGTGATTATCTTCATAAATTAGAACATGTTGTTACTTGCAGTAATAGGGCTTGTACCAGACGTTTAGTAAATCAGGCGTTAGTCAGAGAGGATTATTTCTGGCAGCAAAGGCTAGGAATCTGTGGAGTAGGATGTCATGAAATTAAATTCATGAGAAGGATTTATGATGCTAGTCTCTGCCCTACTCCCCAAAAATACCAAAACCTGTCTCTCAAGTACTGCTTGTTTCTTAGTTTGAGACAGTAAGAACAGGAAATATACACAGCTATGATCAAATAACCACAAAACTTTACTGAGCTTAAGTTTTAGATTTTGTTTACTTTTAAAAAACTGTGAAGACTAGTTTTCTGTGATATGGTACAAAATACATCACTATGCATTTAATCACAACTGCAACTGATTTTGAAAAGGGGCATTCCAAGGCTCCCTTTGGCATTAACTATATTTTTCCCATTGGAATGACACGAATAACCTCCAACATAAAGAAGCAATAGTAAAAGTTAAAAGGAAAGTGAAAGAAAAAAAAAACCTCCATAGGTTTTGACATATGAACCCAAGAGGCAGGAATAAGAGACAAAAATATGACTTTCATTTTCCAAGAGAACTCTTGACCAAATGCTTTGATAGAGCACAGAAGGGGGCTCATCAGAGAGTGCGGAAGATTCTACCGCCAAGGAACAGAAAGCAGCAAGGTATGCTACTAATCTGACAAAAAGGTGGTTGAGAGGTTTGGATTTATTTTTTTTTTTAACATAAAAGGAAGAAAAAGAGGAATAGCTTATTTCTATAACTGAGAATGTTTAATTCTATAACATGGGCAAGCCTACATACATTAAAAACACGATTTGTTTCAAATGAGGATGTAACAGACCTTATATTTAATATTTCATCAATAACATCATATGTTTCTGTAAGTTGCGTTCTACCTCAGTTTCAATTGAGGAACAGGGAAATAAATATTGCTGTCACTGTGACCTATTTTGGTATTTGTCTATGGTATCAGAACACATGGAAAAGATGAAACCTTAAGGTGGCTGACCAATAGCTTCACAATTTCCTGATACACTAAATATGGTTTGCTTTGAAATGAACTTTCCCTTCTCACCTGTGCTGCATATTCAGCTTCTTTGTCTTTTTCTAAATTGGAGTCACAGCTACACTTCTGCTTCATCACTTGGTCCAGTTTCTTCTCCAAGTCTCTCTGCTCAAAATAAAATTCTTCCATTCTTTGAGCGTGCTCTGTTTGCAAACATTCAAGTTCTTTTTGTAAATTCTGCTGCTCTTCAGTTAGTTCCTTCATAGCTTTAGAGTTGCTTAACATTTCCACTTCCTGTCAAGAAAAATCAGGATCACATACACCCTTGGTTCTAAGACCAGAAAAGTAAAACACTGAATTTAAATGTGTATCTGGGAACAATGAGACCAAAAAGAGCACATTTATCTACTGATAACAATAGCCTGATAATGGTATTTATCTACTTATCAATGACAGCCTGGAATTCTGTAGCAAGCATTTAATTTTTAAGGAATTATTTATACTTCGAAGTACACGGAGCTTCCAGAAACAGATTCACAACTTCCAGCAGTGAACCTCAGAATGCAGCAGCACTGATTTACTAAAATATACTTTGAAGATGTAAGAAGTGCATCATCAGAAAACAGAATAAATGTGTTTGACTTCTTTTTCCACTAGCATTTTGATTTTTTTTAAAGTCTTGATTTTTTTTTAACTTATCTACAAGCTTTACCTCCAACAGCAGAACAACTTAAAAGTAGCAGCTCTAGGGCCCTACCTGAGCTCATAGATTCTGAGCTTAACATTAAATAAACTAAACTAAACTAAAACATTAGGTCTGGTCTATGAATGTAAGAAGCAAAGACAATATTTACCTTAATTCAGAAACCAGAAATGAGGCAGAATCACAAGTGAACACCAACTTCTAATGTCATCCATTATTAAAAAAGGCTAATAAAATCCCCCTAAAAACAAGGGCTTATCAAATAGAAATAGGAAGGTGGTATTCTTTTTTATACAGGGCAGTGGTAAGACCATTCCTAGAATACTGATGTCTGCATCTCTAAAATACTGAAAATGGAGAAATTTTAGAGGACTTAAACTATATTTGCCAAAATATTTAAATGTTTGGAAAACATTTTCACAAAGTGAAAGAAGTAGTTTTCATTTGGATAAAATAAAAGAAGGAGCTGCTTGAACACGGTAGTTGAAAACTGAAAAGACACCAATTATTAGTGGCCTTGAACCTAATGAGCATAAGTGATATTAAAGATCTGATGTGTGGATTCAAGCTGGGGGGAAAATTATCTGTGTGTTTCGGTGTTTCTAAATGAATGCAATCTGTGATATTGATTCTAGAACCAACAAGCTAACATCGGTTTTCTGATGTCAAAAGTGAAATGCACTCAGATTGGCACTGTACCATTTGAAGCTGCTGTTTCCTCCGCAAAATAGTATTTAGTTTTTCTTGCTGTTTGATGTAGGTTTTCATTACTTCTTCCATGATCCTTCCCTTGTCATCTTCACAACTGATGTCTTTCATGAGAGTGGGGGACAAGGTTCGCACATCACTACCTACTTCAATACGGCTAGAGTCTCTAGTGATTTTGGAAGAAACACGTTCAGATTTTCCACCTCTTGCAGAACGAGTTGACACAGGTGGATCTACAGAGAAAAGAAGAACACAGCATAATAATCACAGAAAATTAAACTTCCAGAGTGAAAAAAATGCAAAAAACCCTGAAGATTATAAAAGGGTCAAAAGAATTTTTGGAAATCTGAAGTGACATCACAAAATACTAGCTTGGTGTTGAGCTTTCCAAAATCATACGGTATAAAAATTGAAAAGACTTCAACATAATTTTCACTACTCACCTAAACGTTTATGCTGCTCCACACCAGTTTTCAAGTCAACTTTTTCCTGTTCTTCAAGAGAAAGCTCTGGATAGGAGGCAGCTTTTTTGTGCTTTCCACTACTGAGCTTCTTCTCTGACTGTCCAGGCGAGGATTTAATCACTTCTGAAGCTTTGACTGTTGTTTTTGCAACATCCTTATATTGTGATGCAAGAGACACATTTGGGGCAACCACTTTATCACACATATAAAGGTAGTAACTGAAACAGCAGAACAGTAAAATTAAGAATGAAAGGTAAGGCATAATAAATGATGACTGTTAGAGAGCAGTAAGTTTAATTTAACGTGATTTCAAACTGTAAATCTTCAATGAAAAATAAGCACGTCCTTTTTAAATTTTTCCTATGCAGAAGGAAATCCTAACGATCCACTTAATCTTTACTGAGTAGATTATCTAGATAAGGTTTTGAGACTATCAAATGAGGATTTTCCAAACATGGCTGATTAAAAAAATCATATAGAAGATCATATGAAGTCTTCATTTAAATGCAAAGAGTGAAATTAGAATGCCACTGAATCCAGACTCTCTAGCATTTTCATAATCCTTATATTAGCAATGGAGGATAGGGGAAGTGATCAGTGTAGCGGGAATGAGCATATCACTCTTTAAATAGAAAAGCTGTGTACTGACAGTGCTGGGGTATGTCTGAGACGAATGCTGGACCTTCTTTCCCACATATATTGAGCAATTAGTCTGGATTTTCACAGCTCCTGGACTCCTGGGAGCATCCTTCTGTACCGCCCTAACCTAGCCACTCAGCTTTTGTCTAGTACAGAGGGAAAAGAGTGCGAAACGTGTTAAGGCCAGTGCCAAGATAATCAGTGTCATGATGCTGGAGTTAACATTGCTGTCTTCAACACTTTCCTTTCTCCTAGTTTTGAAGGAAGGCACCGATAGAAACAGCCAACTGCGGAACCATCACAGAAGTTCCACTATTCACGTGTTTGCATGGGAACTAGTCTGATGCGTGTGTGTTGCTTTGATGCATGCTGCTAGCCAAAAGAGTCTGATCTCACCCATATACGGTAAATGCAAACCCACAAGGGGATGAGGGTAAGAGGTACGTCAAGAAAAACTGTTTCCCTTACTGAGGCAGATGACAAACTGTGTACTATGTTAAGGAAATGCACTTGGTTTCTAAAACCAGGAAACTAATGAACAGACAATTCAGCCATAGCCATTGTTCCAGTGTGGAAGAAAGCCTTCAAACATCTTTTACAAGTCTTTTTTGAAAGGAAATTAAGTTGCACTCATGGTAAATAGGCCCTGTGCAGCTTTCCACATGCATGCACTGTATTATAATACAAAAGATTAAAAATTACCTTCTGTCATTTCTACTCTGAAAAGGGAAATTGTAATTACATTTCAATTGTATCGCCTACTGAAGAACAACCATAGATCACAGCTTGAATCCTGTACCAAAAACCACTCATAAGCAGTTCATTAATATTTGCACTAAGAAATGCATAAAAAGTTAGGGTTCAATTATTCCTGTGCGATCCCTTAGAGTTTTCCTAACAGTTCAGGTTGCAAGTACATTTTTTTCAGTTTGAATTATCTTTAAATAGCCAAAAGTACTTAAATACTTGTAAATACAGTGCTTATAGTTCTACACAGGAAATTCAGTTACCTGGGATGGAAAAAGGAGGGTGCTTGAGGATCAGTTTCTGCTTCTTGCTTTATAACTGGATACCACTGCGGTAATTCCAGGCTGTGCTGTGAATCTGCCTAAAGAAAAGAAAATAAATTGGTAATTGGAAGATGGGTACATGTTATTTACATTTTCATAAATGCTCCTCAGAGGAATGGCATTTACACCATATTAATTAAATAAATTAAAAGAAAATCTCTTTATAAACCTATATAAAAGCTCTGCTGAGTTTCCAGAACTCTGCCAGAGGCATGCTAAAAATGTTTGGGAGAAACAGAAAGCAGAAACTAGGACTCCCAAAAGGTTGTAGGAGCCTTTTGCAATAAAGTATCCACATCATAGTAAGCACCTGCCAGATACTTTATTACAAAATAAAACCTGTGAATAAAATGGAGCAATTACTGGTGTTCCAGAGACAGAACTTTCTTCAGTCATCACCAGTTTTTATTACAGAAGTGGGCAAAGCTGCTGCAGTAACATGACAACTACATTCCCTTTGCAGTAACAAACAAAATTAATTCAGGTGCATCAGAATGTATCATCTTAAAAAACTTCTGTGCATTTTGTATTTGGATAGCAATTCTTGTTCTGTTTGTCTCAAGAAGCATTTTTGGAATTACTCTTTAGTCAAAGTTACTGGTGATACTTTGTGCTCCACTGCAAAGTTACTATTAATTTCAAGTGAAAGGTGTCTTGTCATACATTTAAACAAGACTCATAGCTAAGAAATTGGTTCTTAATTTCATTGTATTAAAATAGCCTTGGGAAGCAGGTTTTTGGGTAAGGTGTGGTTGGTTGACCCCAGCCAGCAGCCAAGCACCCACGCAGCCGCTCCCTCACCACCTCCCCCAGTGGGATGGGGACAAAAGCAAGAAAGCTCCTGGGTCAAGATAAAGACTGTTTAATAGGTGAAGGAAAGAAAAAAAAAAACAAGTGAAGCAAAGGATATCGCTCACCACCTCTCACAGGCAGACTGATGCCCAACCAGCCTCTGAACAACGTCCACCTTGGATGCCAAAACCCTCTTTCTTCTCCTTCTATCCCAGTTTTTTTTGCTGAGCATGACATTATAAAGTACCGAGTACCTCTTTGGCCCCTGCCAGTCTCTTGCCCACCCCCAGCCTACTTTCGTGCAGGGGCTGAGCACGAAACAGAGAAAGCACTGACATGACACTGCCTAAGCACTGTTCAGCAGCAGCCAGAACACTGGTGTGTTACCAACACTGTTTTAGCCACAAATCCAAAGCACAGTACCATACAGGCTGCTACGAAGAAAGTTAACACCATTCTAGCCAGACCCAGTACCTTTGGAAAGTTGCTCAATTAAAAAAAAAAAGCCTATAAAGCTAAAAAAATCCTACTGTACCAAAGGCTTCACCCAGCATTCTAACATCTTCACAATTCCTTGTGTACAAGATATATTATCAGAAAAGTTTATATTTACACACCCTGAAATAAACTGTCACAGAACTTTACCTCTGGCAGTCAAGAGAGTACCCATTACACAAGTGTAGCTTGTACCAAGGTCTGCAGAATCAAATGCCACCTGACCATGAGAAAGACCAAATCCCATCTACACTATTCTGGTCAAAACTTCCAGCCCACTAAATTCAGCTCTAGCAATGAAACTGAAATTTAACTCCACCCCTGCACTTCCTCAAATCAGTTCCAACACAGATAGAAAGGAGGGAGGGGACAAGGAAGCTAAGTTCCAGAATAGTAAATTCATAATCAAGCCGTTAAATAATAAAGATTTGAAATACAGCGAATAATCGCTAGAAAAATGGCCTCATCCTGACACTTGTCAAGTTTCTTCTACTTACTCAGATCATTCTAATAATTTAAATAATGTACATATATTCTTCTACTTATACTGCAGCTAGTATACAGTAATCCGATTTTAACTTCTGAATCACATCTTGTCCATGTTTTAGGACTCACATTTTAACATTTTTATATATTTACATATGAAATTATCTATCAGGTAATCTCTAATTTCAAGTTATCAGGTCGGATTTTTACATTCCCACCTATTTCAAATGGAAACTGACTTCATTGTTTACCCATTAGTGTACATTTTGCAAATGAATTTCATAACATGCAATCAAATTTTTACTTAGGAAAGAAAATGAAAGGTAACCATAAACAAACATGAAGTCTTTTTCTAACACAATTCTTCCCTCATCATCCAGGTTAATAAAATAGAGATAAAGCATCTACTTCAATATATACATGTATATTTCATCACCTAACAAGCCATTTAGTTTAGATGCTCTTAAATAATTCTGTAAACACAATATATCCAAGTTGAATTGAATGACTTCTACCCAAACTGTTTGAAAGGGCTGCATGAAAAATGTCTTCTTTTTCTTCTAAGCTAGTTGTACAAAGCTGTTCTTTAAGGAAAAAAAAATAGAGAGAGATAAGTAGTGGTTTCAGCCTAATCATTAAGCCAGTAGTTTCAGCAGAGATGGGATTTATAAAAATACTCAGACGAAATGTTAACTCTCCACATTGCGAGCTTTTCCCCACGCACAGTGACCAACTCAAGGAATTAGTCTGAGAAGCGAGACAAAGTTTTAGTGCAGAGCAATTACAAGAAACTGTCGCAAAGTCAAAGGGAATGAGGATCTGACAGCACAGAGATCAGCAGGGACTTAGTGACAGCTGTTCCATGAAGAGCAGGTGGATGTTACACTGCAGTCTAGAACTCAACAGAAAATTAGAAACTCGGTGACCATCAAACACACAGCTTACAGCTTTCTTATTAGCACAAAGAACAGAAAGGAATTAACCTTGTGAGTACATTGTCTGCTCTTAAAATATTGAAAGCAAAAGCGTATTCGCACTGTGAGGTGAATAAACTCGGAGTGAAATGCTAAGGAGAAAGGCAAGGCAGAGGATCTGGGATGCTCCAAAGACTATGGGATTTAATTAATAATTTATTATTACTGGATGGACAAAGACCTAGCCAAGGGCAACTCTTCTTCCTTGATGCTCCAAGATAACCTCAAAGACGCGTCGGCACTTCTGAGGACTAACTCAGCAAAGGTGGTAAGAAGGTGACAGAATAGCAAATGGAACACCCTGCAAATAAATTTCCCGAGGAGTGTAAGAAAAGGGAATGTCTACATGTCGTACCTAATACCTCTCTCACACCACAGAAATGAGGGAAAGAAAAGACGACTGAAACAGCCCAAGCTTCCCCAGGACAAGGAAACGGAGGCTGTGCTCCAACACTCCCCTATTAAACTCTTCTAATCTTTTGTACTTTCCAGATGAATATCCATGAGACAAAAAAAAGAAAAAGAACCCTCCCCCACCATTTTATCTTTGTTCAAGTTTTCACAGTTTCTCTCTCATTCTGATTTCATATGCTGCTTTGTAAGAAAGAACTATACAGGTCTGCAACAGAAGACTCCAGAAAGTTTTTTGTATTTTATTTGCACTGGTCCAGTCCAAATTACTGTTACTGCTAATTTCAGCTATTTTTTTCATCCGTACCCATGAAACTGAAAGATCTCGCGGTCTGAAATCTGCTACTGTGAAAAGGGAAGCAGTATTATAGGTATGAATACGGAAGACTATTTCCACTGATGTATCCACCATACTATAGTTTATTACCTACACTGGCATTGCAAGGATAAAGATTGTCATGTCTTTCTCAGATAAAAAGCAAAGCCTCCTTGCTATGAACTTACCTGCACCTTCAACTAATTCAGCACGTGGAAGCATGCCACATTGCAGACTTTCATGGAAATTTTCTGCTAAAATCCCTTACTGTAGGCTGGCACAACTATAAAAATACCTGTTACTACAGTAAGCCTTTCTGCAATACTAACTTTTCAGAAGTTTATGCTGAAAGGTGTCAACTTACAGCACACCTTTTTGGGCTCAACCATCTGGACTGCTCTTGCTGCTATTTTGAAATCCATCACAAAACATCCAACAGGCAAAATGGATATATATAATCAAACCAGTAGCCATCAAACAGACATATAAATGCCAAATACACCGAAAAGAAACACAGTGGTGGGGCAGGAACCATTTAAAAACTGCTGAAGTTTAAATTATACCCAGAAAATTGTACATTCTATGAATGGAAACATCCATGATGTTCGGTATTTATCTGATGCTTGTCTTACCATTTAAAGTAGAAGCTCTCTAAGGGAAAAATAAGCTCTGCATTTGTGAACCACAGTGCAGACTTGCAGCAGTATTTTAGGAAAAAATACGACATCTATTATTAACCATTGTCAAGACACCGGCCTACAGCTCATTACTTGGGCTGCTTAAAACCCCCTCTTTTTGGCATATTTCTCTATACAACTCGTTTAAACAGAAAGCTATTGCTGAACAAGCAGACTTTGGGCTTCTAAACAGCAACTTATCAATGCACCACTACCCTACATGCAAAGTCATGAGACGGGTAGTTAGCAAGCCAGGTCGCCATACACTGCACGTGTGTGTGCCGGAGTAAAAATAACAAATGAAGATTTAATTTGTAATACTTGATTTTCAAGCTCCTTTCTGCTTTACTCAGCTGCTGCAACACACACCGCATAAAACGTACTCAAAGGTCAAACGGGAGAATGAAAATTTCCACAATAGCTCTGAATTTTCCAGAGACTGCATACTTTAGAACAGAACAAGAACCAACAAAGTCAAACCAGCTCGAATGAAGTTACTTACAGCCCAAAGAGGAAAGAAATTACCGCACCTTTTAATGAGAAATATATTCCCATGGTGAACTTTCTCACAAATTTAACTTAGGCTTGATTTGACAAGCATTCCCATTTACAAAAGGCAAGCAACGCGCTTCCAAAACAAGTACTTACGTGTGAGTAGAAAGAGATTTGGGAGTTTTACAAGAGTAGGTGAACTTACTTTGGACCGAGTTCTTTTCTGATTTTTCTCGCTAAATTTCTCCTTCATTTCCTCCAAGAGATGCTTCAGTTCCCGCTCCTCCGACGTTCCTAAGTATTTTTGGTTAATATGCAGGTAGCAGTGCCACTTGGCCGATTCAAATCCCCAGTGGCAGGTCCTCTTGTCCGGGGATCTGTGTGAATGCATCACAAACGTCTGGGGTGAGAACATCCCATAGCACTCCAAACACTGGATACATGGGTCATCCGGCGCAAGGTAGAACTGAGGTGCAAACAACCCCTGGCACTTGCCCAGGCATTCATGCTCTACTTCAAAGGCACTGCCAGTCTCTTTCAATTGGGCCAAGGTGTTCTTACCAGGGAGAAAACCGCCATTTTGTGGAAAAGTGCGAGGACGTAGTAAAGCATTGCATAGTCTCTGAGCATCAGTCAGTGTAATTAGCCCACAGGACGGAGCATTAAATGGAAGAATTCCCAAAACCTTCAGAATATGAAGCTGGTCAGAAGTGCACCTTGAGCAGTATATATACAGTTCGTCACACACCGTATTGATCTGTTGCAATGAAAAGTCTCGGAGAACTGAATTCAACACTTGAGGCAGGCAAAGTCTTTTTTCTCCTCCGACTTTAAAACAAGAGATAGATTCTCCCTCCAGTATAGTCTGGGTGAGTTCTGTGGAGCTGTCCGGAGGAATGAGCAGCGGACCAGAAAGTATTTGTGGTGATGGAAGAGGCAAGAAGACAGTGGGTGACATACTTTCCTGGGAATAACGAGCTGAAAAAGCTGCCGGTCCACCCAGTGAACTCTGGCTGCTCAAGTGGAACTGTGCCAACGTGTGTTTCAAACCTGGATTTAAATTCAAAGGCTCAGATAGTGAAGTACTGTTTGGCTTGGCGGTTTCCCCATCAGCCTCCACAGGAGTTTCGTCATATTCGTCCAAGTTTTCCTTCTTTATTGTTGGCAATTTATTTATTACGACTCGTACTTTGCTATTTACATGCATTTCTGTCATTGCTTTTTTTAATGGAGGACTCCCATCCTCTTGGATCCCACTCCTTTTTTGGTCTGAAACTAGACCTAGAGGGAAGTTTATGTGTGGGCTTTCCATTGCTAAACACCAGAACTTTAATTAAGTCAGTCTTGAACATGCATTTTCCTGCTTGTTCGTACAAAAAACAATTTCAAGTGATCTTGATGACCTCAGGTACACCAAGCTTTGCACTCCTTTCAGCAAAATGTTACTTCTTCAGCCTCCAACAGTAAAAACTGTAGCCCATTTTGCATGTAATACCATAAAAATAATAATGGAGAGGTTACACAAATTTTTCTTTTATAGTTGTTTGTTCAATTTTCTAATATAAAAAACCCACTGCAATATGTATACAAAAGGCTTTTCTTCATACCCTACCCACTATTTTACACAGTAGTCTTGTACAGCAATTTTGTAAAAAACGATGCGTTGATGCCAGAGCGTCCATCCTTGATCAGTTTTTTCCTTTAAAAAATATACTGTCTTTTCAAATAAGTCTCTATTTAAATATTAAAATAGAAAGATGGTCTCAGTTTGAAGAACGCTGATCTTAACGCAACTGATCCAAAACGTAGTTTAAGTTGTATGAAAATTTTATTCAGCACTTTCAGTTGTTGGAGATGAAACACAATCTTAAGGGCTTGCTTTATTGTGCTGCCAACTTTATGATTTCACCACCACCACGAGAGTTACTATGGCAGTTCAGAAATAAATCCCCAAATTAAAGGCCGATCCAGATCCCCAGCAAAAACTAAACGTCCCTAGAGAGTCACCTTTCGCACAGATGTCACTGGTGTGTGTCAGAATTTTCCCACCCCAAGTTATTAGTAATAGAGGTAAGATCCAGGCCATCGGCTAAATTCATGTCTTGTGCTAACACAGAGTTCTGCCAGTCTTTCCAGACAACCTGTGAAAAGAGAAAGAGGTCACTCATAAGCAATCCCAAAATATGAGTTTGCTACGTCAAAGGAGGGATACGTTTCCCAATTAATTACGAAACATCAGCCCGCAGAGAGCTTTCCTTTAAAACCCTAAGCCCCATTACAAGCCCTGGCAGATGGGTGAAGCTGGCAGCAGCCGACAACTCCCGAAGCGCTGCATTCGCCGCCCGGCGAGCCGCGGGCAGGCTGGGGGAGGGGGGCGGCACCGGCGCGGCTCTCCCCCGGCGTCCACCGCCTGGAGGACGGGGTCTCCGGAGCGACGAGGGCCGCCCTCCATCCCCTCCGCCCGGGAACCGGCCCCTCGCCCCGCAGACCCTTCCCGGAAGGGCCCGGGACGCCGCATCCCGCCGCTCGCACCCTCCTCCCTCCCTCTCCCTCCCTCCCGCGCCGTGACTCACCTCAGCCCCGCCGGCACCGCTCCGGGCAGGGCTCACCCCCTCCCCCTCCCGTGCCCGCCGCCGCCGCCGCCGGTCTCGCCGGTCTCGCCCCGCCCGGCTCCCGGGGGCGCAGCGCGCCCCACGCCGCCGAACCCGCGCCGCTCCGCCGCCTCGGTCCCTCCCCGTCCCCTCTCCCCGCCGCCCCCGCGCTACGCCCGCCCGCACCCCCCTTCCCCCAGCCCGCCGCCGCCGCCGCCGCCGCTCCCTCCCCCCGGGAACGGCGCGCCCCTCCCCCCGCCTCAGCCCCATCCCCCTCAGCCGCTCCCGCCCCTCCCCCACCGCGGGGCCGGCCGCGCCCCCTCCCCCACAAGCCCCCTCCGCCCCCCGCACCCCCCCCCACCCCCCCCCCCCGGTAACTCCCCCGGCTCCTCACCCGGCGCCGCGGGGGCTCCGGCAGCCCGGGGAGCGGAACAGGCGCCGCGCACGCACCGCCCACCCGTGACCTCACTGCGGAGACGGCGGCGGCGGAGACAGCCACGGAGACGACGGCGGCGGCGGCGGCGGCGCGCGGGCACGAACCCGCCGGCGGCGCGCGCCGCCCCCGCCCCCTCCCGCCGCTGCTGCCGCCGCCGCCGCAGCCCCGCCCACTGTCTGGGGCAGCGGCGGGAGCGGCCGCCCCTCCCCCGCCCCCCGCCGCCGACAGGAAAAGGGGGAGAAAAAATAAAAACCCACAGAAAAAAAAAAATTTAAAAAAAAGTGTTATTTCTGCCCTTCCTCCCGCCGCCTCCCCTTAGCCCACCCGGGTCAGACCCAGGCCCGGGCCGCCCTGCCGCCGTCAGAGCCCGAGAGGGCGCGCGGGCCGGGAGAGGCGGCCCGCAGCGGCGGGGAGCGCCCGGGCGGCGCCGCTGCTGGGGCCGGCGAGGCGCGGAGAGCCGGGGCCCGGAGCGGCAGCTGGGACGGGGAGGCGGGGGGGGTGCGAGAGCGGCCATGGCAGAAAGGGAGAAGGAGGCAAGCGGGAGCGCAGGCAGCAACCAAGGCGGGAGAGGAGGGAGCAGGCCCCGACTCTGACAGGGAGCTGTCAGGCGTTCCGCTCCCCTGAGGCGCGGCCGCCAGCGGCGAGCCTCCGTCATCGGCGAGCGTCCCTCAGCGAGGGTCCTTCAGTGACTGTCCCTCAGCGAGGGTCTCCCAGCAAGGGGCCCCAGGCAAGGTGGGCTCTGCTCTGACACCCCACTACTGGGGGACGGGGAGACGCGGGTGAGCGTGATGGTGTCTGTCCCTGAAGCAGTTTCACAGACCTGACCTTCCACTCGCGGGCTCATCGTGCGGCACTGCGAGTGAGGAGATGCTGAAGCGCAGGAGAAGGTTTCAAAGACGGTCACAGAGCCTGGCTGGGAAGCGGTACGATCAGCTCTGCGGAGAGGGGCTTACATGAGGGGCTTCTCCCGCTTCGGGCTTGTTGCTGGAAGGGGAAGACGCTCTTCAGGGACTGCTTAGTCTTCGTACAACTAGTTTATGCATTACAAGTTTCTTCTGTCTGCAAGAAGCCTAAAGCTTTCTGGTTTACGTCTTTGTAAAGATAGCGCTTCAGCTGAGATTAAGGCACAATCCAATTTGCCGTTGCCTTTCACCCCGTACAGTTACGTATTTCGATGCAACGCGAGTATAAAAGCGTAGCACGTGAAAATGGGGCAGTTGTACAACCACCAGGCACCGCTTAACACCGGCCAGCCCTGCCCACGGCGAGCAGGCTCCCTTCCGTGTCATCTCCTAACGCCACGCCAGGAGGATTAGCACGGAGCAAACGAAACCTGCCTTGCTGCTGAGCAGCTTATCAACAGAGGGGTTTGATACACTTTAATCCTTGACTTCGCACCTCTGATACGCTCAGATTTCCTCCAGGCTGGCAGGGCTTACTGATGGAGGGGCCCTTGAGAATCCCTGCAAAGCTGCTTCGCGAGTCACCTCTTAACTCGCTTTTAAAACACCCCATCAGTTGCAATATCTACAACAACATTTCCTTCCGATGATGGCTGGGCAAGGAGTGATCTGGGATTACTGATGTTATTTTGTGTGCAGGTTTTGCCCTTGTTGCCGACTTTAGATGGTCACATCTGTAGGTAGGAGCTATCCTACTCTACGTTTGCACAGCAGCTAGTGCAATCTTTGGGACCTGTGGTGCTTTATATTGCAAAAATAAGAAATTTTTGACAGTTTAAGTAGTACAATAGGGTTTAGAATAACTGTATAAATAGCAGTGCCTGGGCTTTTAACAATAACTCTGTGATGACAAAGACAATAATGGTTATTGTTTAAAACCTAAAGAAAACCACTTGACCTTTCTATTATTAAAGAATTTGGGTACAGATGAAGGAATCGTAAAACTGAAATAGAGCACAAACTCAGTTTTTATATTCAGCGGAAGGTGTCGTAACAACAAGGATCATTGTTTTACTGTTGCCATATTGCAGCACTCAGGCAGGCGGCTTTCCTACAGACAAAGGGGTACCAAAAAGAAGCCTTAATTTTGTCAAGGGATGTAAACCTCCAAATTACTTGAAATTAAGTGTGCTCTTTCTTGCAGCTGCTTGAAATAGAATGCCTATAGAAAATCATAACTTCTCTTTGCACAGGCTAGAGACAACAGAGAAGGAAGGGAAGGCATAAATTCCTTCCATTCCATGTAGGCCAAAGCAGAGATAAAAGCTTCCCAAAAACTGGAACCAAGATTTAACATTGGGGAAGAACACAAGTATTGGAAATACAATCCCCCCCCACTTAATACTCTACTATTTGTCCTTTTCCCTCCTCATTTTGTTTCTCTTTTTTTTTTATTGTAAATCACTAAAGATTGACTCAGCCTTTCCTCAGGGAGCATTTATCGTAATAATTACTACCGTTATGGGGAGTGCATTTTTCCTTACTTACATTCACCCTGCTACTTTCTAGCTCCTTTTGCCAGACTTCATCTGTGTAATTCCTCCACAGCAGCAGAATGACAGCTGAAACATACAGGTATAAAAACATCAGGCTCTATGCATTGAGTTTCATGAACTGAAGGATGATCAGGGCTGACACCTCTGTACTTTCCAGCCACTTGACATTCACCACAAATTGGATTTGTGTATTTAAGGAAATTTCATGGATGTTGGACCGTAAACCTACCCTTGGCTCATCTTTGCATCCAACAGCATTTCATCTAATTCAGCAACACAACATGGTAAATAAACACCGGTCATTCCGCCTCAATATGCAGTTCTGTATCTAGGCTTGTTGTTTGTACTTTTCAAAGCAGGGAAGCATTATAAACATGTTTAAGTGAATTCCAGCATTGTGCAGCAATGTGTAGTAGTACCCTGGTGCTTTTCATAAATGCTATGCTTTAGCCTGCAGCAACACAATTACACAGGACTGCGCAAGCATCGTCTCACTCTGGCTGCTACATCAAATGCTTCTGCAGCATTTCCAGCCTTAGACAGAAAAGAGGTTTGCTTCACGTAATGATGCTGCAGAAGGATTTTCTCAATATTGGTATTTTCCCTCCATTTACAGTTAAGCAAACAACAAGAGGCAAAGCAATTGCCCGAGTACAATCGTTAGCCTTACACAAAACCGTGAGGCTTTTGTGCAGGGCAGGGAGACTGAGGAAAGTGATGGAGAACATGCAGAAGTGCATTCATGTTTGATCTCAATTGTCTAAGTTCTGTTTAATTCTTTATTCTTCTGCAATAAAATGTCTGAGGGTAGAACAGCAAATAGCTTTACAGAAAAGTAAACACATTTGTGAAGGATACTAGCACTCTGTACTTATTTATTAAGCAGATACAAGGTTTGCTTAAAAGCCACAACAATATAGCAGAATAAAACAAGATTTCTGGATCTACCGGCTTTTGGAGCTGATCCTGGAAGACATGGACCTGTGCTACAATTGTCCAGACATTCTGGACATTCCCATTTTCTCCACCCTCTAGGAGTTTAGGGTCTGATAAAAAAAAAGTTATCTTCAAATACCAATCAGCAAAATGCACTACATCATATTTCCATTTTAAATTTACTGAAGACAATGCAAGATTTATAACACCAGAGCTGGACTGATCTATGGATGTAAGGAAAGCAACGTCTGTAGGCAGATATTACATCTTTTGTTAGAGCTACTGATTGTCATGGAAGCTTAGGAATTCAGTGGCATTGTTTAATTTGGGTTTTTCGAGTTCTGCTGCACATTTTCCATTTCAGGTTGAAAATTCTGGTAACTATTGTGCTGTAATGATAGTGTTGCTATAGCACTACAATAATCAGGCAATGTAAGAAAGTTTGTAGGTAGAGGATCGTCTAAAAAAAGATGTTAACTCTGCCTACAACTTCTACTGTAGACTGTGAAAAGCAGTTCCAAAGACACTGTGCAACTAAAACCTGAGTTACAGGCCTTTGCAAGATGTAATAAATTGCACTAACAGAGCACAGGAGGAATCTCTCTTATTATTAACGCCTCTGAATTTTCAGCAAGTGCTGAAGCTCTTTGGAAGCTTAAAAAATTAACATTTAAGATTGTCTTAAAATGTAATTCACAAATAGCACCTTCACTGCTTGGTTTCAACACCTTAGGTTTAACACCGAGGCAGCCTGTACAGAATTTTTGTCTTTACTCTTCTAAGTCAGCTTTAAGGAAAAAAAGTTATTATTAAAAAATAATTTTTTGCTTTACAATTAAACAGTGACTACGAAAGTTTCATTTTCAGTTCAAATAAAAAGAATGAGGGATATATAATAATACATGGGAAACCAAGCGGCTCCCTAGGAAGTATGTAATTTTTATTTCATGTATTTCTAAAATAATACCAAGCAGGACACACTCATACACACAGACCTACAAAAATAACATGAAGCAAAAAAAAGGGTGTTTAAAAAAAAAAGGGGGGGGTTAAAAAAAGAGTAAGCCCCATCCTCCCCACGCACATGCCCCTCCGAATTCCTTGCAGGCCACTTTTGACAGTCGCTGGCTCGATACCTCTTCCACTCGCACACTAGGAAGAGGGGCAAGTGAGACAAACTAATCTGCATTTCTAAGTGCAAATAAAAATAAGACCTTTAAAACTACCGCATATAAAGTGAAGTGCCAAATACCACATTCAAACAAAATCAAGTGATCTTTCAGTTGAGCTGGTTAACATAGATACAACGTTGTTCAAACTGCTAAGCATGTGAAGAACTTTGCCACAGTTTTATGAGTAAGATTCAAGTTGCGTATTTATGAACAAAGGGGGTTTTCTACAGAAAGAAGCGTTTTTTAAAAACTGTTTCTATATACACGGTTTCTGAAGATGCTAAAGAGCACAATTTAACACAGAACAGAGAACAAAAATTGTGCATTTTCTTCTCTGAAGATATTAGCTTGCACATTTTAAAGAAAAAAAAAAATCACTTTAGTGGCAATTTTTAATGGTAAGTTGTAATACTTAAGACCACTCTTGTGAAACCTGCTATGATAGATTAAGTAACACAGAGAAGATACTGTATTAGAGATACTGTAAGATCCATAATCAGGTAAAACACAAAAAGTTGATGGATTATAGCATGCACCACATCTTACAGAACAAGTTACTTTGGAAACAGTTCTGTACAAAACACGACAGCTGGTGAAGAACCTGAGCTACGACTTAGTTTCTACATCTGAAATTCTGGTCGAAATTCAGCTGTTCAGCTAGATGCTTCACCACCCAACATAAGAGGGATGTAAGCCCAGACACTTTGTTCAAGCTTAGAAGTCAAATGCGGACGCAACAGATTTCTGGCTCTATTTATGCCTGAAAGAGCCCACCTCTCGCAAAAGCCAAACAGATCCAGGAGGTAGATGCTTCTCCGCCTTTTATCGTCGGTGATTAAATAAGATCACACATTTAAAGTATGCAGTTCAGATCCCTTTATCATAAGCAGGAAAAAAAAAAGTCTTCAACCCTAACAGAACTCTTCTCAAGAAAATGCAAGATGTGATAAAATCCCTTTTTCTGAAAGGGGCTCCAATCCCCACCTCCCTCTTCCCAGGAAAACATCATTCATCTATAGGCCATTTCAGATACCTTTCTTGCTTAAACTACCGTCCATCATGAAGTGAGGACGCATGCTTAGCAGTTAAGGTATCAAGTGTGTATATATATAGATTATACAAGCTATTAATTTCTTTTATAGAGTGTCTTAACATAAACAATTGCTCAGACTGAGCCGAGAGCAGTTGGCCACCAAACAGAACAGAAACAAGAAGCGTGTGTGGGGGGAGGTTAAGCATTTAAGATATGCAACCATCTGTAGCATTTGCCTAGGACTGCCGATACATACTTTTAATAACAAGCCAGATCGCAAGAGGAAATCTCTTTTAAAATATAGATACACAGATATTGAAATACAGATATATTAAAATACTGCATCTGTAGCAGGGTATGAGGTAAGTGCCCTTGCCCTCTGCGTCAGAAATCTAAGAGAATGCAGGGGAGGAGTTGAGGAAACAAAGAAAGAAATCATGCAGAAGTAAGCGCAGCAGATGAGAGTGTTGCTCTGAACTCCGAATCCCCAGCTCTGGCAGCTGAGGTGTCGTCTTAGAAGTTCCAGCTGAAAGAGGACCCTGGTCAAACAAGCTAGAACAGCATTTTGTGTTTTACCTGAAGCTTTCTGTATCTGTGCAGCTGACTGAAGGCTCACCGCTTACTTTTGTTACATAGCTGGTGTTGGAACGGAAGACAGAGCCTACAAGGATGCTTTTTCTCCACAGGGCATGATGAATGCAAGGCCTGTGAAGCACGCTGCAGAGGGACCTCCATTCTAAGACATGCTTGGGGAACACAGGCTGAGGGAGGTGTTTCTTAGGCTGCTACGGTCTATCCCAGTGCTATCTGCTAGAAGAAATTTTAAGATTAGAACAACGCTCACGTGAGACTGGGATAGTTAAGGGTCAGACGACAATCCCAAGCAAAGCCCAGCGTTTTGCAGTATTTGTTTTAGAGGTTAACACACAGAGGCCTAATATAAATGTTTTATTTAAAGTAAAAAGTGTGCACAAATAAAGGGAATGATTACACAACAACGTTCAAGACCATATTCCATATGAAACAGGAAAATAGTAGTGACAATACTAACTAGCAGAGCACCCATAAGAATCCAATTCGCATACAAAAAGGAGGTTACTCCACATAAATACATCATGCTTCTGATGCAGACACTCTCTCCAAAAGACAAAGCCTACTGCACTGGACTGTTTACACCCAATGTCCCTTCTGAATATTTATGACAGTTGCTATATGCTTAACAATGAAAAATAACTGTTAGTGTTATGGCACTTTGGAGAAAATTAAAGTTTAAAAATGGATTTACAGTCATTTGTTTGTCACTTAGCAACATTCTTAATGGTTAGATACGTAAATAGAAAGAGTATCTTTTCTGTGGCATTATCTATAAAAAAATTAACTTTTGCTTTAAGCACAAAAGACAGTGTTTTACTCCATTAGTCTTCTGTGATGAACAGCAGAAATGCCCTTCCTTACATAAAGCCATTTTACTTAATACCCCATATGAAGTTAAGCCACTGTAGAGACAAGGCTTTTCTTGTTTGCTTTAAATAACTCCCAAGTTTAATATCAATTAAGTCCTGATGTCTAAACTAGTCATGCGGGTGTAGAAGTCAGAGGCTAAACAATCACTATTTTAAAACTGCATGTAAGCAGTTCACTTGACATGCACTAAACGTGCTGAAGTTATTAGCTGCTCTTTAAAAGTAGGTTTACTCCGGCATTTTACATTTGAAAATATACAACTTGAGTTTAAGGGAACCTGATTTTTAACAGTGCGGAGGTTCAATGCTTCCCTGAAACTGAGGCCCCTCCAATCACTTCCCAGTTCTGAAAACTCAGCCCAATACTTGCGAGTTTCCTATTCACGCTGCAAAGAAAAATATGAACTAAATACCATACCATGACACTACTGTGTATCTGTGCAATCTCTCTCCTTGAAGCTAACATGTAAGTGAAAAAACAGACACCGGGAGATTTGTGCTATGAATGTACAGTGTCGCCATACAAGGATTTTCAAGGAGAGACACTGACCAAGCAGAAGTCTTATTAAAAGCTTCAGATAAGGTCTGCTAACTTGTGCTTACAGATACTTAGATCTGCTTTCGGTAACGCTTAGCTTGCCTTACAGCTCTTATTTATATAACACAGATTCTTTTCTTCAATGTCTCTTAATCCCTTTTCCCCAAAATAATAATTAAAAAAAAAAGTGGTACATTTGGCATTTCTTCAGCCTATGACATTCAAAACTATTCCTTAAACATTAAAAATAAGAATTATCTGTGCTGTATATTACACTGTTTACTAACATGAAATGTAAGAATCACACCTCCCAAAAGTCCTAGTTTGAACCGTTCTTTCAATTTATTCCAATTGCTTTACTACTAACTTTGAGTCTACTACCAACATTTCAGGTTTGATTGTGATTACAAATCACCATCTATAAGTGGAGAAGTTAAGGGACTCATTGTGGACAGCACCTATTTTTTCCTAGATGTGCTTTTTCCACTGGCAGTCGAATGCATTTCCAACAGTATGGCAATAAGTTTAAAAAAAAAAAAAAAAAAGAAACAAATGCCCTTATCTAGGCCATAGCTGTAACGTATGCAGTTCTGATACAGTTAAGACAGCAAGTGTAAAAGCAATAAATAATAGCATGAGGTTCTACATCCATCAATATTAGCTGCCCACTACTGCTAAATTACACTCTACAGATTTCAACTTTTTAAAGTATTAATTGAATTCCATTTATTTAAACTGACACTTTATACCACGCACAACCCTCACTGAAAGGGACAGGCTCAGAAAGGCACTCTCTGTATACCAGTGTACAATTCCTAGTGTATAATTTCGGAGCAAAGTCTATTGATTCTAATATTGAGTTAATCATCTCCTTTTGGATAGGATCAATATGCCCTGTGAAAGCAGCCATTCTTGACCTATTCAGTTTAAAAATCTGCTCTCCTTGCTGTCATTTCAATCTGAAGGGCAATAACACAGCTCTAACTTCTAAGTCTAAGGAGAACAGGGAAATCAGATGTTCAGAGAGAAGAGATTTAGAACTACTTACTAGTCGTAAGTTCTTACTTGTCTTGCTGGAAAAAATGGAAGTCCTTTAATAATATTTTACTACATCGCCTAATGCAATTTGTATTCTTAAAGCAGTAAGAAAAAACTTTCCTTTATCAGAATGCTGTATTGGCAGATTATACAGCCAGACCCCACTGTTCAGTCAGGAGTCCCAGAGGCCAACTTCTATATTAAAATTCAAGTTTGGCAAGACCATTGGAAAGTTGAACATTTTAAATCTGGCAGCTGAAGGTTCAAGCATAACAACTGTCCTGGACGACAATTAATAGAAAAAGAAAATTAGTGAGTAATTCACACTAGGTGGCAAGTGTAAGATGTTCAGTTACTCATTTTATGCAAGTGCATCCAAATGAAGAGATATTTATCCATGCAGAAACAAACAGAGTAACAATTGGCACAGTCCAGAAATGGAGAATTCAGACGCATTCCTCAGCTGACATCAAAAGAGGATTTATATATTCAAAGCCTTCAAATTCAGACTGGTCAATCTTCTTCACAATATCACTATTAAGATTAAAAAAAAAGTCATTAGTTCAGAAAAATTAAAAAGGTAACAATATTAACTGATAGTTTGTCTTAAAATTTAGACCTGTACACCAGATTGCAATTGAGCACATTTCCCTTCTTTCTTTTGTCCCCCTCTATCCTTAGAGTTATCACTGGGGTTTTTTTAGCCCCTGTAATAGTAACAAAACACACAATCACTCAGGAGCAGTGACTGGGCTGCTCCCATGCACATATTCTCCCCACAAAGCTATCTGCAAGGTTTGCAGTTTTAAAACTTTCCCAAAAGCTTTTTAAAAAACTGAAAACATTGGGATGTGATAGATACTGCACTTGCGTCAACAACTTTCCTAAACTTTGTTTGTACATTATGCATTTACAAAGGGATGAAGGAAGTTTGATCTCAGACCTAATTAAGGTGCACAGGTAACATTTAATATTCACTGTTTGTGTTTACATACGACATGAACATTATACAAAACCCTAGAAAAATTCCTAAAATGCAAACAGCAGTGGCTCAGTCAAACTAGAAAGGCTTTTCCCTCCTCATCCCAAATCAGGGCCCCTCAGGAGTAAGGAATCACAAATCCACTACCAAAATCAAACACATTATCATGCATTTTATCAAGGCTTTTCAGCCAGGATAATCTCACTTGACTACTAACAATTTAAAATACTTGAACAAGCCAAACAAAGCACCTTCTCTTGTTCACAACACCCAAGATAAATTCAGTCTAAACCCAACATTCTAGAAGTATCACGGCTTAAAGTAATGCAAAAATAAACTGCTTGACAAAACAGGTTTTCTTTCCTTCACACGTTCATTTCTTGCAGATGATACCACTAAAACTTGTAAAATAGCACTTATTCATCTTTCCCTGAACTAAGATTCTTTATAGCAACTTTCCCACTGTTAGCTGATTTTTACATCATGCCAGAGTACAATACTTAATCCAGCCATACTAAGTCTACCATGAGGACACAAAACAGAATTTTCTCCAAACTAACACAAGAAAATGTTATTTACTGCTTTACGTATACTTTATGTACTACAACTACAGCTATTAAATGAAGTTTTATAACTCCTTCACTGACTTATCAGAACTTTGTAAATTCTGTATTACTTACTCATCATCTGGAGTGAGCTGCACAGGTTCATTGGTGAATTGGGAATCAAAGTTATCCAGACCAAATTCTCCAGATATATTTGGTTTAAATGGAGGCACCACTTGCTTTTGCTCCATCTAAGAATAAATGCACTTAGTGACACCAAGAATGAGTTACAACCTATTGAATTATTTTTAAAACAAGGCTGGAAGTTACTATTAAGTTTCTTTTGTATACTTTCTACAATCATTCTACTGATCTACTGTACTTCCTGTGTGTAAAAGGGTTAAAAGATTCTGTATTGTCATTATGGTACATCATAAATTAAGAGCTTAAGGTTTTTGAAGTTTTACATCATCTCTCATGCTCAAAACAAGTTGTCAAGCCATCACTGTATACAAAGAAAAGCAGCCAATCCAGTGGGCATTCACATACCAGATCCCAATCAACATTGCGGAAGAACGGATGTCCCTGGATATCTGCAAATCCTGTTTGAGGATGGCAGCCTAAACGTTCCTTTGGATCCTGTGCAAGGAAGAAAATATTTCTAAATGGGTGCCATGGCCTACACGTGAATAAAATACAAATGTTACAAATTCTGTGAGAAATGAAGCACCAGAGTTACAAAGGACACTGAAGAACTAAGTTAGCATTATTTATTTTGGAAACTGTTCCAATTTGCTGTCTGAAATAGGCATGAATATATGGAAGCCTTTAACGGAATTTTATATAAACAACCATGCCATCTTTATTAATTTTTATTCAGACCTGTTCAAACATATCATATGTTTCAGAGCAAACTTGGTTAGATTGCTAGTGAATTTGATTCTTCCCCCCGCTCACCCCTCCTTGAGCAGACTGACTATGCCAGGCCATCCCCTTGGGGTAGTAACTGCAGGTTACTGATAAATACGGTGGAAAGAAGGTTATTTTAACAAGACAATTCCATCTCCATGTACACGTATGCACACACGCACACGCTACCAAGGAGTTGCAACAGAAGCAGTGTTCCTGAACAGTATTGCTTTCTTAGAATAATTTAACCAAACCTGTTTTCTCCTGTACCTCTTTCTCCCCACTCATCTAACACTCACTAAATAAAAGGCCAGCATGTGCTTGGACTAGTCCACTACCACATATGCACCTTTTGACTCTCAGGCTAGTTAGCTACCAGCAAACAGTGAGCGTATACTGCCTCTGCATTTCCCTCGATGAAGTCATCAGCAGTTGTCAGTGATTTGCTAAGCTTCTTCTCTTTAAGAACCAAAATAAACCGAATGTTTGTCCAATTCCCCACGTTAAAGAAATCACTCTGAACATTTCTAAGCCTTTCCATTTGAAATTTACTCATGACCCCAGCCTGAGAATCTGGAGCTTCAGGTTTTAAGACAAGTATCTAGAATAGGTCCCCCAGCCCGACTGAAATTCTGCTTTAGGCTCACACCTTTTCTGCCCCGTTTCTGTATATGGCAGATAAAGTATGTCTGCTACACATCAATTAGTCAACAGGTTTTTAAAAACACAGCTGCTCTTGAGAAGTCTTAAACAGTCCCCTTTAGCTCTTACCTTATTAAGGAAACTCTTTAGAACACCTGCTGCTTTAACAGAAAGGGATCGGGGAATTCGGATCTGTTTTTCCAAAATTACTGCAAAAAAACCCAAGGTTCGTATCAGCCTTTGTATCTTTAAAGTTAGATTAAAGGTAAGTAGAAACAAAGCACTGAAGTGTAGGAACACTCATGGTACCTACCTTGGAAAAGATAATCTTCTGTGTTCTGATCAGGATTGTCAGAACTCCCAACAATGTCAAATGGTGACCGGCCCGCCATCATTTCAAACATAAGTACACCAAGTGCCCACCAGTCTACACTGAAGCCTAGAATTCAAATGAGAAAACACCACTGAAGATACTCTGAAGCAAAAATACCAACACTTTTGGGGCTAAAGACAGACATGTTTTGAGAAGAAAGAATTAATTCAAAAATTTAAGTATTGCCAGTCTTTCCGATTATCTGAACAAAGTAACAATGGTACTAGACATTACTTGGATCATTATATGCGCAATAGGAGGGAGTGCTGTACAAAGAAAAGGAAACGCAAAAAGTTTAAAGGTTGGTGTTAAGACCTTAACAAAGGTTTAGATAATATTTAAGCCTAGTCATTATTAACCAACAGGGAGTTGGTTATCCAGGGCAGGGGATAAGGACAAGGAAGAAATATGCAATTCTTAATAGTAGCAAGACGGTCACGTAGGGAGCTAAGCATATCTATTCTACTATTCCCTGCTAAAGAAAAAAAATTCCAGTAACTAGGCTGGGACTGATATAGTCTGGTTGGCCTAGAAAGTTTGTGATAAGGAAGGAAGATGTGAAGCCAGTCTGAAAGAGACATTTGATTGAAGTAAGATGGTAGATTTTAAAAATATATATACTTTTTTTTTAAATAGGACCTAATTGTGGAACTTGTTAAAATCTTAAGGGAAGAAAACAGATCAAAGATCTGCTTGGCACAGTATTGGAAGCTTAGGAAGAAAGGATAAGTAATAGGAAACATACACAGCAGGCCTTCTATACTCTCTTACATCTCTTGCTTGAGGAATCTTGTGGACTTCCCGAACAAGCAATTGCACAGACAATTTCATTTTTAACACTGAGATTTGTGAAAGGGATGTCTACTATCTAGGCCCTTTGCAATGCATTTATATCTAATACTATCATTGCTGCCAAATATAAAGCTCCAAAACCAAACACAATTCAAGACTGCAAGTGTATCAGTAGTAGTATCTAAAATAGTTATAAACAATAATAAATTTGGAAGACTCAAGCTATTCTTCAAGATTGATAAAAAGAATTTAAAATATGGAAGGTAGGGTATCTCATCTGCTTGGTGTGATGTTTTCTGCCCTTTGAAGGGTTTATTTACTTTTTCAGACAGGATGCTGAATTAAGACTGATCACATGTCTAATGGAGATTTATACTTTCTACTGCTAAACAACTTGAGTAAGAAGTAAGAGACAAGGCAAAAGCTATATGGTAGCAGTGAAAAATTCAATTTACCATAATCCTCTCCCCGGAGAATTTCAGGTGCAATATAGTTTGGAGTCCCACAGAACGTGCTGGTTGTGTCACCGGGCCTCAAACCCTCCTTTAAGAAAAGATGGCAAAAAAATACTTTACAGTTAGCCAAAGATCCCACACTCTCCCTCTGCTAAGAGCTTCATGTTGAGTTAATTTAAGCATCCTGAATAAACTGCTTTCGTTTTAGTAAAACTATACTTAAATCTGTATGTAAATGAATACAAAACACTACTTGTTTCAGAAGAAACAGAAGTAGGTCACACCTAGAGTCTCAAGAGGATGGCACATACCTATTGACGACAACGTCTTTTAAGGTTTTAGCTAGTAAGCTCCACCACATCTCCAATGATAGGTAAGTGGGAATAACTGAGGCATGGTGGAACAGCTTACATGACTGGGGTCTTGCAAAGGAGAGATGCAAGCTTTTCAGAGAAGAGCACAGGATGCAGAATGGCGGGAGGTTACCCAAAGAAGTTGTGCAGTCTTCATCCTTGGAAGTTTTCAAGACCAAAGTGAATAAAGCCCTTAGTAACCTGGCCTCATCTTATAGCTGCTTTGAGCAGGAGGGTGGATTAGACTTCCTAAGGCCCTTTCCAAGCTGTATTATTTTATGCTTTGCAGTTGCTTAGCCAAAATTATAGCATTTAAAATAGTCCTAATAGATCAGCATAATGGCAATTCCATGGCAAAGTCAAACCCGTGCTCCAGTGTCTTTGTAGTGACAAAGGTTTTCTAGAGAAAATGGGAAGTGTCATAGAATCCAAATGGGAGCAACTGCGACTGATATTTCAACCTCTCGCTCTTTTTGAAATCAATCTATCTTGACTATTTCAGCCTACCCCTCCCAGTCAAGCTGATAACAGCAGCTTTATAAAAACATAAACAGTATATATATGTAGTCTGTGCACTTTGGCATTTTTCTTTTCTCCATCTGTAGAAGTGAAATGAGTATACAGCCTATCTGCACTGTGTATAAATGCATACCTTCAAATTTCACATTTTTAAGTCTCTGCATCTTTTAATATATGACAATTTCTTAATTGTTGATCTTACTGCTTAGCAAGGAACTAGAGCTTACCTTGCACATGCCATAATCTGTGAGTTTAATATGCCCTTCAGAATCTAGTAGCACATTATCTAGTTTTAAATCTCTGTAGATTATTCCTCGTTCATGTAAATAGTTCAACGCTAGACTGATTTCAGCAGAATAAAACCTAGTGTAGAAACAGATATTGATTACTCAAGTAATCAAAACCCAAACCACAATAACATAGTCTTAGTAATATGATAGTTTTCTAAATATAATCCCATGTATTCTATTATTTTTCATCAGAGAAGTGGATAAGTTGTTTATAATCATAAAACTGTTTCTATCCACAGTCACTTCAAAAATTATTTTTAATTAATATTAATGTCTACTGAAATCATCCCTTTCATCTCATCATCTGAGATGAAGCATATGCACCAAGAACTCAGCATTTGCCTGGACAGCTGGTAGTGGTTGTTGTAAGAGAAACACATCGATAACATTGGACATTTAAAAAAAATACCACAAAACTGTTTTTCTAGAAAAAAATGCAGAATCAGACTGAGGTCATCTAGGGTAATGCTAATGCAAACAATACCTAAGAGCTTCCTATTACAGTTCCTCTTTCAAACAAAAATATGGTAGCTTGCAGCATTAAAATGAGGATGCAGTTTCACATTTCTTAAGTCCTTAACATCTGAAGAGGATTTGCTAGCTCATCATATCTGCACTACTGCACTGTGTCAGAAAACCAACTGTTTTGATGCAAGAAATCTGGAATTAGACATACCTGGCATGCTCCTCTGGCAGCTTTCTCTGTCTCTGCATATGAAACATTAGATCTCCTCCATTTACATACTCTATAACAAAGAATAACCTGAAACACACAGGAGTTTGTTACAAATGATTGTATACAAGGCTGAAAGATGTTTGAGATGTTACAGGTCTGTTACTGAACGATGTCAATTCAACTCCTCCCATCTCTCTGGTAATACGGCTGGTTTCATCATTTTTCCTCCCTCTGAATAAATTCCCAAAGTTAAAAATCAAGTATACAAAGTTTCTCTAGATAATTCCTTTATTGCTAAAGGAAAGTAAGTAATCCTTTCCACATTCCTAATCCATTACAGCTACTGCTTGTCATTATTACGTATGTGACTATATCAATAGATTCACATCAGTTTCTATGCACAAACCAGAAAAAAAAAATTCTCATTTTCCTTCCTGATCCCTTTAGTCTCCTTTGTTTGTGGTTAATACTATTAGTATATTACAAATACTCTTTCTTCTCACTTCCCTCCACTAGCTTGTCACCTTTTCAAACAGCAAGGATGTTGTTTAAGTATACAGTAACTATATTTTATATATACTGAAAATTATTACTGTATAGAGTATAATTTATTAATGTACTGCAATCTCTTCTCCTATATATAAACACACAGGAAAATAATAATTTTCATCTCTATTATCCTGTTTTCCTTTTCAAAATTCAGGTACTATTTTCCAAGTCTTGCTCAGAGACTCATCTCCAGAGAGTCTATGCAAGTTTGAGATAAATTTCCTCATTTTTTGTACTTCTGATTTCTCTCTCCCTAAACCTTTTTTTCCTCCCATTCCAGGTTCTGTCTTCTACCTCATACTCTTAAGCCTTTTTCTCTGCTAGCTGCATCTCTCTTCCTGTCCAGAATCCTTCCCATCATGCCTACCAGTACTTTACATTCTTTTCTGTCTTCCCAATCCGAAAAGCTTAGATGATGAACACAGCCTTTTGCTCATAAAATGCTACAATGATTTACAGTACATTGACTTTTGCTACC
Organism: Gymnogyps californianus; assembly: GCF_018139145.2. Classification (NCBI taxonomy): domain Eukaryota; kingdom Metazoa; phylum Chordata; class Aves; order Accipitriformes; family Cathartidae; genus Gymnogyps; species Gymnogyps californianus. The sequence goes on from NC_059480.1 coordinate 24,003,848, forward strand.
TACCTAACACTTAATGCTTTAAACAGGCCTTTGAGGTGCCTAACAGCATGAAATATTTTTTTAATAAGACTATCATCTTATTATCTTATGACCTTTACCTGCTTTCTGTCTGGAAGCAAGAGTGTAGTCCGACAAGAAAGGGATGATTTGAAGCCTGTTCAAAGACGTGTTTCTCTGTCTGAACCCAATCGATATCCTATTTATTTAAGAAAAGTGATATTCAGAAAAGGATTGTTGCACTTAGGTGAAGTATTAATGACAATTAGCAGAAAGATATTCAAGTGTTTTGCTGTCCTCATTCTACTTGCAAGAAATTAAATATTACGTAGTTCTCCAACGTGAAGTAAGACAATTTAGCATACTCATTTTTTTCCTGTCTTGAGCGTCCCGTTCTTTTAGCCTCACTGTGTAACTACACTTGGGAATGTAAAAACACTCATCTATAAAAGATAAACTGGTGCACACAAATGTAAAGTAGCATCAAGAAATGCAGAAGAAATCAATGGTAGACCGAGAAATAAATGCAAAAGCTCATGGATAACAAACCACAGTCACTTGAGTCTTCTCAGAGTAGCCTAAAGAAACACAAGGGAAATCTTCAGCAACAAGAGGTGTTTAGCAGTTTAATACTGCAATTTCTGATAGTTTCCACTAATTACTGTATAAGCTACAAACAAATTGTTAAGATGGAGGTCCAATTTAAAGACCAATTAAAACAACATTGTGAGTTCTCCTTCGTGACAAAAAAACCGAACTTGAACATATGAAAACCAGACTCCACCCATTTCTTTTTCAGCCCAGCAAGCCAACATAATAGGAGAGATATGGAATACTGCTCCAAAATAACAAAACAAGCCAGGCTTATTAACTTGAATTCTGCAGGAGCACCGCTGCAGACAGTGCTGATCACAAAAGGAGACACTGACAACGGAGGCAATGAGGCTCTTGACAGAGACCACTGGCACAGGAGGGCAGCTGTGAGCTACCAGTCTGTCAATGAAGACCTCAAAATTGGTTATCTGTCTTGTGAACCTTATACAGTATAGTATGTATAAGAAACTGCATGTATAATTTTCACTTAGAGTTGCAGACCCAGAAGCCTGGCTCCCACTTTGTGGCAGACACTGAAGCTCTTTGGAAAAGTTGCCTGATTTATTGATAAAAAGCTTGCCTACCTCATCATCATTGACGAGCTCTTTCTTCACTACTTTCATTGCATAAATGCGTTCCGTTTTCTTCAATCGAACAAGCAGTACTTTAGCATAACTGCCTCTTCCTATAACTCGGAGCAAATCAAAATCCTGAAGACCCAGACTGGAGGAAGCTTTGCCACTTTCTCTAATGCTCATTGCCTATTGATAAAGATACTTTGAAGTTAGTAAGCAGGCTTGCCAATTTTAACAACTGCAAAAGTTAGCATTTCAAACAGGACAGCAAAATTAATATAAACAACTGATTCAATTAACACTTGTTTTTCTTAAAACTGCACTGTCCTGGAAAGGAATGTGAGGGGAAAGGAAGGAGGCAGAGGAGACTTGGCAGATAAGAAACAAATCAAACTGGAGGAGTTTGGAATACTTTCTAAGTCAAAGCAATCTCAACTCAAGGTTCAAAATAAAACAGCTTGCAAGCCATACATGCATACACCTGAGCGAGCAACCCAAATATGCTTTATGTACTAGTTTTCAGTTTGTGACAAGTTAAATTACTAAAATCTTGAAATTGAGAGAGACAAAGGCTTTAAGATCTCTGAATACAGTTAGCATGGTTACGATACTTTACCTCTTTTTCTTCACCAACATGGTCCAAGCTCTCATGACTTGAGGGATTGTACGGAATCACTAGAGGTGCAAGAAAAATTATTAGATCGATGCGACACAACAGTATTTTCTTTTGTCTTAAATTTCCACACACAAGAGCTCAATCTAAGAGATACACAATTTAAATGCATCTATTGTAAGTATTCAGAACTGTTAGGTTTGGTGGGTTTTTTTAAATCATCAGAATCATTCTTTTGCAATACTGTATTAATAATCAGTTATGGCTAATATAAACCCCTGTAAGTATATTTGGAGATCTCTTCAGACTCCACACACAGAGAATCTTGTGCAGAACAGCAGTTTGTTTGGTTTTTAAACTCATCATCGTCTATATCCAAATTCAAACGTTAGGACCATCACTTTGATTGCTACAAGAATGAGCTTGTTTGGCTACTGATCCAGTAGAAACCCTGCTAGTTCCGTTAAGGGAGTTTTTTCATTTGTTTGATCAGGGCATTTAAAGTACACAGCTTACTGATGGAAAAATGTAACTGACAGCCTAAATTCTTCCTTTGTAGCCAAGTTTCTTAAACTGGTAAGATATGGAAAACTGAGGAATTTTTATATTTATATCCCACTTAGCATTAAGACGCTGTCTTATTTTTCTTGTTCTATGAAAAAAAGAAGTAGAGAAGGGTTTTTTAAATAATTTTACTTAAAAGTTATTCTGTTTCATTTTAAAACCCAAAGTTCATGTTTCAGCAGCTTACAGTAATTTAAAGAAAAAAATTATTGATCTTACCCGATTCTACATTATCTGGATGCACTGATGATGGATCCATAGGCATTATTGGTTCCTGCAAATATGCACAGGATATTTGTACGAGACTGTCCAAGTGTGAGAGACATTATTTTAGAGACAATAAATGAAATAAATGATCCCTGAGGAATATAATCTAGCTACATTTCAACTTGATTAGTCAACATAGTTACTGCTCTAATCCATACACAATAAAAGAAACCACTGCAGTCCTTATTTTACCTATTTTCCGGAAGTTATGACACATTTTCAGAAGCTGTTGAATTGACAACTTAGTACAACAGAGAAAAGAAGTATAGCAGATGAGAAATGAGACAGAAAAGCTCAAGTAGTTCAGCAGTCCATATAATAGTAGTCAAATGAATTCACAAAATGTAGACTCCTAGCTGTCTGCTTTTAATATTAAACCAGGAGCAGTAATCATCTAAATTTTTCTGGGGACTTAAAACTAAAGATGATTGAATTTCTTGGGAGAAAAGTCAAAACTTCTGCACTTCACCTTCCTTTTCTGTAAAATAGGAAATAGTCTAATAATCTAACAGATATTTAGATAATTTATTTTATCTGTACTTCACTTTGAAGATGTAAAATAGTGTGTGTGTATACATATATATGCACTATGCAACAACATAGTGAAGGATGAGATAAATATCACTTATATGTTTATATCTGACACAGGAAAAAATACCAGATGTGAAAATTAGACTCCTGTCTTGCCACTAAATTGCCATTCTGCTAAGTGAATCCTCAGCTTTCTTGCAAAGTGTCACAGTAACCATAAAGAATGATGTTTCATCTACTGTGATTATTTGCAGACTGTAGTTTGAAAACCATTAGTATAAAATGAGTTTTTTTTGTTTGGTTGGTTGGTGGTTGTTTTTTCAAGACAACTTTTCGGTTAAGTTTTACTTACTGGTTGTAGTGTATGACGGCCACATTCAATACTGACAAGTTTGTGACACTTCTTGTGAACAAGGAGTTTGCAATTGATGCATTTATATCCCTGGCGACCCAGGCCCCATATTCGGTCAGTGCAGATGGCACAATGAGCTCTCTAGAATGAGAAATCAACAAAACCGATTAAAGAGCAAAACTAAACAATAAAAACTATTCAGCCACATTTGCATTAACAAAAAACATAGGATAGGAGATCAGAGAGATCCCTACTGAACTTGCCACTATACTAAGAGCCTTCATCTGAAAACTTTAAGAACAAACAGGCAGATACAATACAGAGGAGCTCAAAAATGACAACTGAACAATAAGCAGCAACTGCCGTACAGAAAGTGTGCATCTACACAGAAAGGTGCAGGCACAGCCAGCCTCTTCTGCTGCACACAGACCCAGAGAGGCAGGAGCCAACTCCACATCAAAAGCATTGCAGCTGAATCAGGAGGCTGCTGTGACCAAGCTAATTTGCTACGTGTCTCATCATCTCTCTGTGTAGATGAGTCCTTACATTTGTACAGAGGAAGGCAGGAGAGCAAAAGCTTCAACACATTAAACCACCAGATAACAGGAAATGGGAAGATCACCACTCACTGAAGGACATTCACAAAACAACTCAAAAGAACCATGAAAACAGGGTGCCTACAAAAGCAAGAGTGGAAAGTGATTAAACTATGGTGCCTTGACAGCCTTTGACCAGGAAGAGGTCAAAAAAAAAAAAAAGCAGAAGTTAGATATGAAGGATGCTCAAGATGAAGTTTAGTGGAGACAATCTCAAGCATTAAGCACACAACACACTAAGCTTAGAAAAGGAAAGATTATTGAAGCTGTCAAGGAACCTGACTTATTCAAATATTTCGGGTTTGTTTTCTGCTGTTTCTTTTTCTAAATACAGCAGATATAATTAGCTAAGGACCAAGAAGGCTATTTGAACATTGCTTCTTGAAAATATTACAAACTGTTTGTTATTTTCAGTTGATTACATGCCATCATAAGCAGGCTGTTTGGAGAAACATCTCAGTTTTTTGTTTAAAAGTCATGAAAGAAAAGTCTGTGCATCATAAGCGAGTTCAGACCTTTTTACTCCCAGAACTGAAAATGTACTTTCAGCTCACAGTCATCTAATGCCAGGGTTCAAGTCTGCCCTCTGGGAAGATTTTAAGGGAACACAGGAGCTTTTATATAATTGATATCATGGTTGCAGAGTACATGTAAAGTGAATTGCAACCAATTTTTTTTTTTTTCTATTTTACATTCCTGATCATTTAATGATTATTAAGTTTCCTGAAACTACGGGGTTACCAAAAGTCTACATACTATAGACAAACAACAAAAATGAAAATAAAACTACCTTATAATTTTTCAAGGCAGTGATATTGTAATTATGAAAGTAAGACATCCCTGTATCATGGTTTTAAGTACCCAAACAAGAGTCTCACCCTGTTAAATCGTTTGGCTTGGAAAGTGTGACCATTTGCACAATAGAGCTTTCGCCACCGGCGGGCGCCTCGGCGATAAATGGATTCTAAGAGGAAAAACATACAATTACATCCATAAAAATATAAACACAGAACTACATCATCTTCTCATGGACATTTCTGTGTGGAGCGATTTGCAGAGTAAAGTTTCACTCCTGCACCTTACAGAAATGCAGAGTAATGTTCCAAGTATCTTTTTCATTTTTTAAATTTTGGAGAAAATTTGAAGTAGAATATCCCAATCAACTCAAATTTAATTCTGCTTTTCCAAAGTTAAAAGGAACAGTGAGTCAAGGGAAGGAAAACTGCCCAAACAATACAAACACTCACGTGCAAAGTATGCACCTACCTTACCTAAACTTGGGGAGGAGCTGTGGGGAAAGGGAAGGAGGAAAGAAGGTGAATTTCAGGAGCACGCCCTGATTTTTAAGATTGCTTGCACATATCCTCCAGTGTTTTAGATCCACAGCTGCCACTGGTTTTTTTTTATTTTTATTACTAGACTCATGTCAGGAACCAAAATTGAAAACTAGAATATACAAAACTACACTGAGTTGCAAATCTATTTCTGATTCAGTCCGCAACCTCATTTTTTCAGAAAAGCAGCATTACCCATACTGCCAAAGTTAACTTTTAAGCACGCACATTTACATTTGTCAGAGACTTGGATATCAAGCTGACAGATGTGTGTGTGTGCATAACATACATATGCTCTTTTATAAAACTTTAAGACAGAGGGAAAATTACCTCTTTGATGTCTAGTACATTAGATAACATAACTTAGAGGTTTTCAGAGAATACTCCTGATAGTACCTAAACATCAATTTAAAATGAATTAACCACAGATCTCTAAATGGTGATACAACAAGTCATTACCATTGGTTACAAGCCTTTGTTCACATTAGTGAGCCAGCAATCTGGCAACTACCAAAAAGACAGGAACAGGATAAAAAACTGTCACGATACAAGAGGCAAAAGCAAGGAAAGCAGAGTGACATGGATAGTTAACAGGAATGTGAAATGCTTATTAACAATGATTCAGAAGTGACAAACAACATTTAAGTTTAGCAAGACTTTCTATTCCTTTTAAATATTTAATTTGTAGAGATTTGCATGATTAATATTCATAAGTGTAGGATGCCAAACCATAGACTATCAAAATCTTCTAAAACAGGAAATCTGAATTCCTGATTTTCTGTACTTCTTAACCAAAATGCCTACTTACTGTCTTCTCCTGGACAAGGCATGCCAGGCCGTTCTGGTACACAAGGAAATACTGCAAGAAAGACATTAACTTCTGATTAATTTTTATTTCGGACAGAAAAATAAATCTTTGGGTTAAATACAACACTTCTGAAAGGCATTCAACCATTTAGGAAGACAGCACAGACTGCATTTTAACAAAACCTTGTGCAAGAGCAGGTAAGCTGAAAAGCTGCCACAAAACCCTTTTGCTCGACATAACAGTGATATACATGAGAAATACAAGCAAAAAGCAGAATAAATCAAGTTATTTCCTAAAGAAAGTAACTAGAAAAAAGTAGCGATTCTGGTTTCTCATGTGACCAATCATCACAGTCAGTATTTGGAAATCTTCACTATAAACATATTATATTAGTGTCCTAACAGCTACAAATGAGCTTGTCTACATTAGTCATTTATTTCAGTTTATTTAGCTTCAGTAACTGTCAGAAGTATAACTGAGGAGAGATAGCCCTGGTGCTGGTTTAATCAGAAGCTTATCAAACACAAAAATAAATGGAGAAAGGGCACATCAAAAAGCATACTGAAGTAATACATACAGAAACAGTGAAATATATATAGAAACAGATTACATTCATTCCACGTTCAGTCTTTATGGGAAGCTGAAGAGCTGTCTCCTCCTTCCAAATGAGCTGATGGTGAACTAGATTTTTTGCATCCTTTTAGAGAAGGACCATGTTAAGACACTGTAGTGTAACACACCCACTCATGCTCTTTACAATGATCCCCTGCTTTTCTGCTATAATCTCTGTTAAACTGAAATCTATCTTCTACTTGCAAAAAGTTACAAACAGTAAGAAAAATATACTGCAGAAGCTACCAAAATAGGCATATAACCCTGAAAAATAAAAATCGAACAGTTGCACATCAAACAGGGGCACGAAATTATTAGATTCAAAACTGGTCTAGAGTACTTAATTTTAGAAAAGTTAAACTTTTGACTAATCTAGTAACACAACTGGAGTTCATCAACTTTTTTCCTAATATAAATGCTGCTCTGAAGCACTTAACAACAAAGTGTAGGACACTGTACTATATATCTTCTACCATTCGTTGCCAGTAAGCGTACGAAGGCACTTGGGATGAATGAATGAAAGAAAGAGACAGGGACTGTCTTTCGTCAATAAACTAACAGCAAAGTATTTTTGCCTCCCTTAATTTAATAAAGAACATTGACAAAGTGCTGACAGCTGAAAAGCGCGGTGCATGGTCTTCAGCATCCTCTTGACAGAATGCCACAACAGGCTTTAATTGAGGAGGCTGTGCAAAAGACACCGATAATGCAAGGTAAAAATTCCACTTATTCACAGGTACAAACATGAGAAGTAATATAGTAAATTTCACCATACCATGAATTAGAAGCTCTGAATCCTTGTTTAGTTCATACAACCGAAAGGCTTCTTCTAACTCCAGCTGAGAAGAAACTGTACATGGATCTCCTGTAGAAAGAAAAGAGAACAATACAAAACTCAATCCAATTAGTTCTGTACCATTCAACAGTTTCCTCACAGTCGGTTCTAAGATAATTATTGTAGCAAAATAGAACAACATTCTCAAGTGTGGTAGTATTTATTTTTAACGCTATTCAGAGAGTACATCTGAAAATACAGTCATATTGAATGCTTTCAGGGAAAATAAAAATATGAGATGTTCCTAAGAGGCAAGCAGATCAGAATCACAAAACATCATTGGTTTGGTCTGCTACAAGCATGGTTACACATCATTTCAGTACAGGAGGCACAGGTTATTTTCCTGCACCTAAAATCCTTCTAAGGATTGTTAATTTCATGGATTTTTAATGAGAACTGAGTCAATGCTATATTCACAGCTGCTTCAACATTGCCAAGACTTTAACCAGGAGGTGCAAAAGCATTTAGACCTCTAGTCTTTCCTCAAACCTCAATAGAGATATTGGGCAAATCAAGTAACCTAAGTGAAAACATCCCATTTTTCTGATTTTTAACTACTCTCACAGGACTATTTGAAGTAAAATCCCTTAAAGAAAGGGCACCAAGGCAGGAAAAAAGTGTGGGTTGGTTGCCTTTTTTTTTTTTCTTTTTTATAAAAAAATTGCAGCTTTTGTTGACCGTTTGAGATGGAGCAGATCATCACACAAGCATTTGGCAGGTATTTTAAAGTTTCTCTAACAACACTGCATTGGATTGCTTTAACAAACCTGTGGTTCAGAAGTAACACTTTAGGACTGACTAAGGTCTCTTTGTAGATATCTACTTTATGTTTCTAAAAAAATAACATGTATCCACAAAGGTATTTCAGAATCATTAAATAACACTTAATTACATCAGGGCAATTTTGGCATATAGGTACGTTTAAAACCTAGGGACAGGGGTGGGTGAGGAACAAAGGAGATCAAACTAGAGATCTGCTGTATTCAGGATCAGGAGCAAGAAGGACCTTAAATTCTAGCCTTGGTTTATACTCCTTTGGACACACAGCCTGTGCTTTACCTATTTCTCAAGATTCATCTAAAGACTTCATCTGATATTTTAACTGATCACCTGTGTCTGTCAGTGTTTGGAAACTGCTATAAGGACTGAAAAGAAGAGCCATGCAACAAAAACATTTTCTTTGGTGTCTGATGCAGATTAGTAACATAAAAAAATTATCCCCCTAAAAGAAGAAACCTTGTTCAAAATATTACTACAACTGAAACATTTTTCAAGCAATGTTGAATCTGAATCATCACTGTCCCAAAGAAAGAAAATACTTCTGGTTGTTAGTTCAACTTTTTTTTTCCCCTCCACCTACACAAGATGCTCTCTGCAAGAACATGGGATTTATCTCTGCCTGCTCGTACTCTAGCACGTGAGCAGAACAAGCTTCTTTCTAGCCAAAACCCCGTACAGCAAGTCTACTGTCATATAAAATTCCAATTTTTAACATAAATACTACTTTCCACACCCTTAAGTGGTAAACTGGTTGTGGGTAACTGAATTGGAGGAAGGCAGAACAATTTCCATCTCAGCTGAACTGGATCCAATCTGAAAGTTTTACTGCTTTGAGTCTTCGGTCAATACCATGGTTTGAAAGTTAACTAGCAACAGTCTATTAACTATTCTCTTTTTGTTTTGTACTACAAGATATCAAAATTAATACAGGCGTTGCTAAGGCTTTCCAGTAGAACCACACACCTAGCAGGCAGGGGGATATTTAAAACTCTCCCTACAAAAGTTTTTCCAGTTAATTTGTTTTGTTTCTAATGTATCCATTCTTTTCTATTGCTAAAATACTAGTAATAAATGCAAACTGTTCATTTGCAGCATTCTGTCTTTAGTCTTTTCTGCATGTCATAATCCTCAAAACGAGTCTTTGAAGCCAGTGGTAGTAATTTTTCACCATACTGCCTCACCCCTACAATTAGCCTATCTGGACATCAAACTGCCTACCCACTGCACAAACTTACACAGTGCAAAGCACGGTGGGGAGGAGAAGGAACAACTATATTTATTCAGACTCACTATGAGAATCAACAAACCAGTTTTTCTTCATTTGTTTCTGACACCTGTGCAAACAGTTTTGTGTTTCCTTTCCGCAGAAGGAGGCTCTCAAGACCATACACCGTGCTTCAAACTAGAAAGAGTATGTCTATAAACCTTCTGTTCCAACAAGTTCGTAGTAGTATGAATTTTGCAGCCAAAGACAGCTGGGATGAGTGTCATAGGAAAATATTTACTTTTGAGTTATATAGCAAGAAACAACAGACTGAACACAAACATAAGGCTAGTGTCCATCCTACAGGACATTTCAGAAGGCAGAGGTAAGATGAACTGACCGCATACAGATAAAATAGAAATTTGTCTAAAATCAAATCAAATTCATTCTATTTTCCGGTTGCATCTGAGCATTTTTTTAAGTGATTCCACTCAACTAAATTAGGCCTGCCTTTGTGTGCCATTACCTCTGTGAAACAGAAGTAGTTATACACACTGCTCTGCATCTTGCAGAGGCTAAAAAGACATTTAGTATATGACAAATAAAAACCTTAGTGACTGGGTAAATCCAGTTTAGTCACACATCTGATCAAGCAGTTTAGTCAGGATGTAGTGAGGAGATGGCCTAGACACCATATCTTGTCTTACCCAAGAAGCATGGGTAGCAGTACAACAAGTACCAGTCCACAGTACATGCATTTCCTCATGCTACTATTAAAGAGTAAACTTCAGTTTTAGTGAAGAGGATGTGATGCAGGAATTTTCCAAGACAGCAAATTCTGAGTTTCTAGAAAGAATACCAACTGAAAACACTAAAGAGTGGTGGAGAGAGAGGAAGAGAGGAGGCAGGGGTCTTGGCAAGAAGCCACGCATTGCAGATGCAAGAATTACTCATAATAAAGACAGGGGGATTTTTTTTTTTTTAAACACACTCCTCATCGCCAGATTAACTTTTTCTCCACTGACATTAAACTGGAAGTCAATGATTAAAGCAAACACAGATTGCTTCTGAAAATCAAATCCTATGTGAATACATGAAAATAATTTAGTCAAACTGGAGGATTCCTTTTTCTTAAATCTATCTCTAATTAAAGAGCCGAAATTGGGACAAAGCAAACTGTTGCTTCAAGTAAATTATTGAATCCGCACAGAATTTTCTACAAATGTTTTTTTAATAAAAGATATGTACTTCTTACTATGACTGACACTGCAGACTTCCTCTTCAGTGAGGAGTCTATCATCTTCCTCAAGGTAAAACAAAACAGCCAGCTTACTATGAAGTAAATGTTTGACTCAGACAGCACCGTTGCACAGTTCAGTCATAAACACTGTTCATTTTACTTTACTGCATCTGCCTGGTATAAATAACTTCGGAATGCTGAGGGGAAGGAAAAAAAAAAAAAAAAGAAAGAAAACCTGCTCAGATTCCCAAGACCACATAATCTTCAACACACCTGCCCATATAGCACTTCCAAAAATCAGCTTTGGTCCATGTTTAGCTTTAAACTCTGAATAAACCGGCACTCGCCCAATTTTGAATGGGAAAGCTGTGAGAAGGGGAGGAAACAGTTCTATAAGCACCATTTATGCTGATCACTGCACACAAATACTAATCACTGCCAACAAATCTCTGCACATTATGGCCTTTTATGTATTGCATCAAGTACTTAGCATGCTAAAATAACTCAACAGCTATTTCATAATTCAGATGTCTCTTTGGTGTAGCTCAAAACCTATGTGTAGAATACACCAATTCCACCAAGAAAATACGAACCACAAATAACCTTTTCAAAAAATTACTGATGTACACATACAGCTCAATTGGACTACATCTGTTAAGGAAAAGGGAGAACAGACTCTGAACTTTTTTTTCATCTGAGGTAAACTTTAACATGGATAACGTAAGTGCTAGAGACGACAAGAGTTCTCAGCCAAGGCTGTTACTGCACTTTGATGAAAAGTGACTATACATCATTCAGACAAGTAATTTCTCTTTTAATACTTAGAAAAAGTTTTATTAGTAGCTATGTGTTAATAGACTTCAAGTTGCTAAAGTAACAGCTGATACAAACACTCAAAATATGTTTTTGGCTACACATGCAACTCGACTATATATTAAATTGTATCAATAGTTTAGCTAGATACTGTAATTTGCATAATTTAAGGTTAGTTTAACTCTTTTTCAAAGATTTAAGACTTAATGGGAACCATGGTCATCTTTAGCAGTATAAGGGAATACTTTCTATTCCTTTTGTAAGAAAACCTAACATTGAATTCACATTTTGGTAGTCACTGAGGTTTTATTTGGTGAAAAAAGAAAAAAAGAGCGCGCTACACACTAAGTGGTTTGAAATAACCACCTTTTCATTAAGATATACTTACAAAGGCACTGGATAACCATTATTTTTGGAGTCAGATTTACTATTTCTAAAAATACACTTATGAAGTATGTTTTATAAGCTTGTCTTATGAGGGCAGAGGGAAAGGAAAAGATGAAAGGAAACCTAGAAAGCTGAGCAACATATTGATCAGCACTGATTTACCTTCTTCATCAATCCATTTCATGGTGAAAAGCTGTTCGTTGTCAAAGGAGCACATGTCTCGAACTTCACTGCACAGTCCCTCAAATGAGATGGAAGGTTCAAAATATGTTATCATGATGTCCCTGAGCAAGAGAAAAATAAATTTGAGAAACTATACCGTAACATGTAGCACTTGATCATCACCTCTAACACCTTCTGTATACCACTAATATAAAACCCATCCCTGCTGCAGCCCCCTAAAAAAATATTGAAGTAAAATAAAGCACATAAATTCCCTTCCTATAGCAAAGTCAGGCTCCAAGTGATTTTTATTACCAACTACTTGACATTTAATCCTCCAGGTATCTGCTTAAGAAAAATTAAGATTTAAATGCCCAAATAACTATGAAGTGAGTTGCAGCAGGTGTTAACCACACACAGAAATGAGATAAATTATACCAGTGGAAACTGAAGAATGAAATGCTGCAAAAATTTTGAAGGATGTTATTAACATATTGCTGGTTTTGCTTGCTCTTTAACAGTTATTTTGTTATTAGATATCAGAATGTTGTAAGAACGTATACATCTTTTCCAACTAAATTCTGATTGTGTACATGTTATGAAAAATTAATGAAAAACATTAAACAGGTTTCCTGGAAGATATGGGGGGATGTTACAAATATTGAAAGTGCCTTTTTTAAAAGAGGCCTATGATGCTTCATTGCAATGACAGGGAAGGCTGACAGAGAAACATATACTTAGAATTAAAATTTACTACTTTACTGTTATGCAGAATGGGTATTTCTGTTATAATTAAAAGTTAGTTAACCTGGTGTTTTAAATATGTTAACATAAAATGGTGACCCATTGTCTTGGTATTTGCTGGTCCTTAAAGGGGAACAGGTGACTCAGGGTTGCAGTCCTTTAAACAAAGGATTTCAGAGACACAGTTCAGAGGAAGGTGGAAGGCTGTTTACAACACTACTCTTCAAACATCTCGTATAAGCCCAATGTTTGAGCTATGAGACTAATCTTCCCATAAAAACCTCAGCTACTTGGGATTTGTTTCAGTTGGTGCCAGCCGCCAGCACTATTGGGGGGGTCGGGGGGGAGTGGGGAATTGAAGCAACACACAAAGTTTATATCCAGTCAAAATTCACATCAACATACCTACCAGACTGAAGCATACATATGCAGGAAGTTAAACATCTTTAAATCATCTTGTGCATGGGCAGAGTGGCACCAAGAAGGTAACTTAACATAACATACTGTGGTCACTGAACCTGAACCACTTTCAGGAGTGGCAGAGAACGCACATGATAAACATGCTTGCCTGAGGCTCCTTTAAGTTCAGCAGCATGAATAAAATAAACTAGCAATTTCTAAGCACTCTAGAAGAACAGCTAGCCTACTTTTGGATTTATGAGCACGATCAGTTAGTTTAGTTAGGGGAAAGACTTCCGTAAATAGTTAGGATAGTGAAATGACACCTCTTCAATAATCTGAATAAAGCAGTCAAAAAGCTGCTACGTTGTTTGGTTGAGGAATTGCTCCTCTTCTTTCCACACCAGACAAAATGCCAGACAAAACAAGATTTGGACCCCAGTATTTAGACACAGTACAATACTTGGGGGCAAATGGGGCTTCATTTGAAACACCAGATTGTGCCCATCCCACAAGGCAAACCGCATTCTCTCTGATACAAAGGTCTCCCTTTGCATCCTCTCTCAAAATGCACAAACTGTGAACCCAATGCCAGTGTTGGTCTCTACGAACCGAGGCAGATTTAACAGTGCCTTACTGTTACAGACACGCAGGCATCAACCAAAGAGAAACCCACGAGGCTGTATTAGGAGGCAAAGTCTTAACCTGTATTTCCTGTTTTTCAGGGAAGGAAATAAGGCCCTGCTTACTGAGCAACTTCACTGATTTTGTGCTAAAGTTTACCATCCCTTCACTTAATCACATTTTAGTGCAGACACATTCACTTTGGAGTATTTTCTTAAACAAAAAGTTAAGTTCTGAAGGGCACTGAGAAGTCAGAGTTAAGTATTTCAACTATTGCAGTTTATTTTGTGATTGAACCAGTCAGTAATGGGAGAGCGTACGTTAAAAGAAGTGGTGACTACATGACTAGTATGGTCAGACAAGCAAAAAGAGTTAGATGACAGACCATAATCTCAAGAGACTGTAATCGCTGATGCTCTAGCAAAAGCTGAAGATTTAAAAAAAAAAAAAAAAAATTGGCAAAATCTGTTCAGCGGGTTTTCAAATTTGATGATTCAAGTCCACTTAAAATAGATTTATCTGTATTACAGTGAACAGAAAAAGTCACAATGTTAAGATGTCCTGAACAGCCCAGGAATCCCTCTGTATCTATAAACTAAAAGCTGGTACCAATTGAAAAAAACTCTTCCGACTTTTTGCTACCTTTAAGTAGCAAAATAGTTGCCCTTCAAATGAAAGGGGAGTTTAATTATTTTAGAATTTAAGCAGATTCTCTAAATTACTACTCTAATATCTCCAACAGGACATGTATCAGACAGTTATTAAACACATTTGGAAGATCTTACCATCTCTGTTATAACAAACACTAATCAGTCTTTCAGAGAACCCTAGCTAATAGCAAAAAGAAAAAAAAGAAGGTTCCACAAGCAACATCCAGCACACTTTTCCTAGAGATGTGAAGCCAGCTTTGCGTAACACAAACTGAAAGATTACAGGTCTTCCCACAAGCTTTATTTTGCCATTTTAACTATACTGCTGACACTGACATTTTCTACTGAGACAGGTCTCGCTTCCAGAGCGGTTCTGTTATCACACTTTTGCATTATATGGTGTTTTCCACACTTTTTGCACCTAACACTGCATTGATGAGGTCTTCATTAGGAAAAAGCTGTATTCACTCAAGCTAAGACATAAAGTTAAACTCTACCGAGAAGAAATTTGGCATTTTAAACAAAAATTAGTAGGCCAAGTTAAAGAACAAAGGGAAGTTAATGTCGACCATAGCCTGCTGCCTTACATGAAAAAAATACAAAACGCTTTCTTTCACTAAGACGTGGGAAAAAATTTCTTGACAATAGCCCTTTCCTTCTGATGAAGATAAGCTTATGCACTGCTTTTAATAAGCATGTTTGTTATAAAGCTATTCTAAGGCATATCATCCTTATTTGTCTCCTCATGACACACACAGGGAATTAGAAGAAAATCTGATTCAAGCATACCTTTTGCACCACCACATTTGGATGTGTCAATCAATTCTTACTATGGAAGCACCAGGTTTTTTAGAATTTGTTTTAGTACTATTATAATAGGTCTTTATCAGGAACCTGTGAGTAGGAAACATGCAAATAAACAAGACAGTACTTGTACTGAATTACTTTCAGTTAAAACGTTGTCATTCATATATTCCATAAATATTAATAAAGGATCATTTTATTTATACTAATAAAAGGCCTGCCTGAATCAATACCCTGCAAATGCAAGAATCAGTAAGAGATAAACTACAGGAAGAGTGAGAAAATGCAAGTGGCAAATCTAAACACAAACACTAGAGAACAGATTTTAAATATCTCTAGAAGACCATGAACCTCATCACTATCTTCCCCACCTTTCCTGAGATCAAACAGCTTTTCTCATGCCTTTTCTTTTACAGATCATCCAGTCATAACATCCTTTAACAAAAAAAAAAAAAACCCAACACAAAAAGCCCCCAATGCCAACAGTTAAATGCAATTCAATATCCATATCTCATTTTTCACTTTTGAGCTTCAACTGCTATGAGAGAACAATCCACTGTAAAAAACAGAGACTACTGCTTTAGATTTTTCTACCTGCAGCCTAATATAGATATCCCATATTTCCACACATTTCCACGTATGTGGAAATATACAGATACGTAATCGCATATTATCTACATATCCACATATTTATCACACACCTGGGTCAGTCATTAAGGCTTCTGATGTCTAATTATAGCTCACTGAAATTAACCCATACAAGATTCCTGGAGAATTCTGCTGTTTCAGTATCATTTCAGTACCCTAAGTTGCAGGCACTGCCATTCAGAACAATTTAAAGCATCTCCCCAGTGGAAGTCTGAGGTCTCAAACTGCCTGCTCCCATAATCTGTTTTTCTGGAAAAAATATATCACCAGAAAATTAAATCAATGTTGAAACAGCAAGAAGGGGTAAAAATGTGTTCACAGGCTTAGACCAAAGCTTTCTTAAGCTGAACACTCTCCTATGCGGAACTTGATCCTCAACAGACAACAAAAGACATTGAGCTGAAGAATTGATCAGAAAGTGCTCAAGACGAAGAATAAAGAAAGGATGCAAGAACTCAAAAATTCTTAAGAAATTAATTTCCTGGAAATATTTATGGAGGTATATTTTGATTTTACAATTAAAATTGAACTTTTTTTTTCTCCACTTTTCCCACTCACGTATATGTATTAAAATTAAGAAAAGAAGTAAGTTTAACATGTATCATGAGAGAACTGTCAGCAGTATTCTTCATTTGAACCAAATCAAACTGAAGGTGGGCAAAGAATTGGTAATCTATGCCTTTAACTATATCTAACCTACGTTACAGCCTACACAGTTAAAACAGTGCAAAATCTATGTCAGGCACTGAAAGAACATAAGCTAGCAGTTCTAATCATGACAGAAAAATGGTTCTTCAAGTTTGTTGTTTGTTTTTGTTTCTTTTTTTTTTAAATCAACAACATTAATTCTACAGGATTCCTAGAGCACAAGCAGCGTATTATTGCTACCTGTTCTCTACTGCTACAATGCAATCCTCCCGATATGTATTAATGATATAATAGCTTCTTGTACTGAACTGACAAAAAGCACCTACAACAAATGAGATAAGACAAAAGGTAAACTTTGAATAATACCAGAAAGCTGAAATGGTTGTAATTACAGATGCTGTTCAGTGCCATACATTTGAAGCTGCTACACTTTGTTATTGTATCAAAAAAGTATGTAAACATTTAGAGTAAATTCCTAAGAACTCACTGAGGAACCTCTATTACATACACTGCACAGATTACGGTAACTTTAAAATAGGTAAGACTATTTTCAGCATTTTAAACAACCAGCCCTATGAGAAAGATAAGGCTGGCCTACCTGAGCAAAGGAAATACCTGGATAAACTCAACCTAATGCCCTAATTCCCAAGACTCCGGGAATTCCCATCCCCTTAGTCTCATGATCTCTGTTCATTTTAGGAAAATTTTCCTTCCTGGTTTTACATATTTCATGAATTTAAGATAAAGAATTACCACTGCACGGTTGAATGAAACAAAGACCCTTCAAAGAGTTCTTCGTGAAAGTCTCTGACTTGGCTGAGAAAAGCAATTAGGCTCTTGGCCAGACTAAGCGACATTTTGGGGATTCAGGTTCGGCTCTTTGCTCTGAGTCGGTAAGTGCGGCAACTCGAGCCCCAGGCAAGTATCCTGGCTATCAGATTCCCAACCGTTTCAAGAACGAATCTGTGCTTCCAAGTTGCTGGTTTTTTTTTTTCCTTTAACCAGACACTCCTTCTGGAAGTTGAAATTACCTTCCTAGCAAGACTTTCGCAATAACTTCTACAACCCACTTAAATGCTTCTATTAAAACAAAATTAAGAGAGATTAACATTTCCTGATTAACACTATTTCCCATTAAATCCTCTATCCAGCTCTAATCTTGAGACAGTTTATTTGACGAAAGGGAAAAATGCTGCCTTTGATATGAGCATTTAGATCCTCAGTCTCCAAATTGTTTCAGTGTAAGTGCAGGTAAAGTGTTTTGCTTTGATACCCACCCCTTGATAGTGCTGGTCTGAGAAGCAGGTATGAGACCTTCTGTTGTAAGGAACCGCATAGAATAATTTGTTTAGATCTCGAAACAAATCATGACTAAGGCATTCAGCTTGTTAGTTTGTTGGTATTCACAATGGTTAACCAACACCCTATATGACTCAGTGTCATTATTAAAAGTAAACTGATAATTGCATTAACAGATAAAAAGTCCATAGATGAGACTCAAAAGAAACATTCTAGCGTCTGTGAAATTATTACCTAATATTTAAAGTGTCATGAGCCAGCACTCCACTGTCCAATGCAGCAGTTTTCTTCCTCACTCCCACAACCTTGAGCTGCTTTCTCTCTGTTCTTGCACCATAGCCTCCACTACCCTAAAGCAAGAATTCATATGATTGCGTGTGGAAATGATAAAGATTAAAACTGACCCAGCAGAAGAAAAATAAATGGTTTTAACCCAAAACAGTTCCCACTTTAGTTCACTGCCTGACCAAATGAACACTTCTGCCAGCTGATAGCCAGGGGCATCTCCACGTCCTTAAGAAATGGTGGATTAAAAGGATTGTAAAACAAAGAGCTTAGAATTTTACATACTGTTACTTTGAAAGTGTTTCACATGTCCTTTAAAGCCACAGATTGTGCCACTCTCTACAGTACTTCCATAGACTTTTGTCAAGAAAAGCCCCAAAGCAGACACAAGCCAGAAATCAAACGCAGGAGCAAATACCAAATGCTCATCATGGTTTCTATACCTTTCCTTAAAATTATAAAGCTAGAGATACCAGATAGTAAATACTGTAAATGTATTACATCTTTTCTTGTACCCAACACAGATAACTGGAAGGAAGGTGTCAAGAATATCATGTGTTCACTCTTAATCCAAAAAACACAACCTACATTTTTTTCCGCTTAGATCACCTCCCTCAAACTTAATGGCCCAATGAACCACTGTCAACCCTTGCACTCAAACTTTTATAGTTAGGTCCTGTAACTGTTACTATTTAATGGGGGGTTGTGAACCCAAAGCACAATACTTCTTCTGCCTTATATGTTACTGTTGGAGAGCCATTGAATTAGATCAGCAAAATTCCGATTTTCATTGTACAGACCTCTAGCATATTTTTTCTGCAGCGGAAGCATAACTGACAGTAGATGCATCTTAGTCACCATTCACAGACTCCCTCGGAAGTCACTCAGTCCCTGGGAAACAGCCTAAAAACTGACAAAATAGGTTTTCATCCAAACACCCTCCTCCTTTAGACCTGAATATCACTTAACACTCAGAGAGCAGGACCAAAGCCGGACCCTGAACACATTTTTTTTTTTTTAAGTATGAAATTTGGCATGTGTCCCGCAATAAAGTGTTAGGAAGGAATGTGCACTTATTACTGACAGCAGGTAAACAACCAGGGCCTCGGGCTGCGTGGGAAGCAGGGTGAGCAGGGCAGCGGAGGGCCCTCAGGTACATCCTTGTTTACCGGTAAGGCCACCGCAGGAGGACGGAGATCCCGCGGTGCTCAGCCCGTGGGGGCCCAGCTCGCCCCCCGCCCCAGCCCACCGCCTCCCCGCTGAAACCCGACACCCGAGGAGAGGCTCCTCTCGACACTTCACCCCGGTTCAGAGCAGCACTTGAAAGGCATTTTAACGGGGCTGTTTAGTCGTGGGTTCCCCCCCCCCCCTTCTCTTTTCCCCTACAAGTGGATATCCAGGACTCGGGATGTTAACGCTACAATGAATGCACCAAAAAAATGGTGTTTAAAATACCGCATTATAAGAACCACCGCTGACAGAAACCTGCGCGCAGTAAGCCCTGACAAGCCAGCCAGCCGTGCTTGACTTCAGTCACCGGCGGAGAACCGGGGATGCCCTCACACCACCGCATCCCAGCACCAGAGGGGAGCCCGTGCCGAGCGCCCCAAACACACCGGCACCGCCACTCCGCCCAGCCCCCGGAGAACAGTCTCCTTCAGACCCGAGGCCGGGCAGCCGCCGCTCCCGAGGTACCGGGCAAGGCCGGGCAGGGCAGCGCGGCGCCGGCCCCATCGCCCCCCGCCGAGCCCGGCCGCGCCGCTCTGCCCCGCCCCGGGCTGCCGCGGGCGCTGGCGAAAGCCTCTCCTCACGCCGGCCGCCGCCTCTCCGCCTGCCCGGGCCCCACCTCCCGTCCCCGCCGCCCCCGGGGCTCCGCGCCCTCACTCACCCCTTGTAGTAGGCTTTCACCCGGACCTGGTGGGCGCTGTCCCCGCCGAGGCCGCCCCCTCCACCGCCCGGAGCCGACATGGTGCTGTTGCCGCTGCTGTCCCGCTGCGTCGGCATCCCCCACCGCGGCGGGCGACACCGCCCGGGGCGGCGGGCAGACGAGCGGGCGAAGGTAGGGGAGGGCTGGGGGAGCGGGAGGCGGCGGCTACGCGACCCCCGCCGCTCCCCGCCGCCTCAAGCGCGCCGCGGCCCCGCCCCCTCCTCACGGCGCCAGCCCGGGTCGGGTGGGACCACGGGGGAGGGGGGGGAAGCACCGGGAGGGGGCAGGGGGAGAGCGCGGAGCCGTGCTGGACGGCGCAGGAGCGGAGCACGGACCCTCCCCCGGCAGGAAGGATGAGCCGCTCCGGGAGCGGGCGCTCAGCAGCTCTGCCGCCGGGGCAAGGCGGGCGCCACGCCTCGTCTGTCGCCCCCCCCCCCCCCCCCCGCACGCTACATGGGCTCTCCCCGCGGGACACTAGCGCACACCTGTGGGGCGGAATGCTCCACGCCGCAGACGGAAGGGGGGAGGCAGCGGCGGCGCAGAGGCAGCCGGGATCCCGGTAGCGAAGCCGCCGGAGCGGGTCGCTCCAAGTCAGGCGGGCCAGAAGGCACCCGAAGGCCCCTCTTCTCCCTTCCCCGCGGCTGGAGCGGGGGGCGCGCCCCGCGGTCTCCCCGCCACTTGGTACGGCCCGCCGCGACGCATGCTGGGACGGCTGGGCGGTAGCGCGGCCCTGGCGCCGGCACGGCGGGAAGACGGCGGGAGAGCGCCGCCGCTGTTCCGGGTGCCGGAGCCCCAGCCGGCCGGCAGCGGGCAGCCCAGCGGCGCCTCCTCCCGTACCGGGCAGCTGGGCCGGGTCCGCCCCACTGCCTCCTTTGGGTTATAGGTGCCTGGCTTCTTGTGGCAGCGGCTCGTTCCGCAGGGCTTCACCACAGCCAGAGCTGCGCTTAGGTAAGGGCCGAAGGAGGAGAACTCGTCGTTTTACTTAGGCACAAATAGGACTTCCTTCTTTTGAGGCTTCAAAGAGCCAGAAACGCCTGTAGCGGTCCTTTGTGGAGAGCAGCTGCTCTGTCTATAGGCAGCGGAAGCGCAGCCTGTGGACCAGGCTCTCTTAACTGGGCCGTTAACGTAGAGCCAAACCCATGGCTACCATCTCAGCGTCAGGAAAAACAGCCTCGGACACGTCTGACTATGCTCCTTCGCCACCGGTTTCATACCGTGACTCCTCCGCTGGTTTTGTCACTACCAACCTGATCTGAGAGGTGTCACAGAAAATGCAGGATTTTAACACAAAACCATCGCAAAAGTAGTATGCTGCCCCTCAGCAGCCAGCGCGGAGCTGACGGGCAGCTGGAGCTGTTCAGAAGCAATGGCAATGTGTTTCCTAGAACTACTGCTGACTGAAATATTTTCTGTAAGAATTCTAAAGAATCCGTGTAATGTGCCCTGCCTGCAAGATAGCATATTCAGTTCAGGTGAAGCTTTAATTACCAGGTATCAAATGGCTGAGATATTTTTTAACCAAGTTAACATGAAGAATGCTTTTTAACTGGGGGGGTGAAGAGGGATGGTTAATAAAAGGTATTTTATTAAAACTCTTAATCATAAGCCACCTTATCACTGCAAGTAGTATTTCCTTCCCACTTTCCCTATTTAACAATAGATCAATAACTTTTTTGATAACACACATTTATATTGCCCAACACTTCCTGAATAGATAGATGTTTCTGGCAATCCTAAGAAATAGGGAACCTTTGTTTTCTTGTGTTATAGTAAAAACAATTCCTTTTTTCCACCGACCCCCTCCACGCTCCAGTCGGCATCACATCTGGATGTCTGTATTAGAGCAGCGTGGAGTTCAGCTTTTCGTGTTCAGATACAGGCTGCTACATGAGATCGGCACTTTCCAATCCACACACCTTGCTCTTTCTTGTATCGGTGATAACACAACTTAAGGCCTTATTTGCTGTTTACCTTAGGCATGGTTACAAAGTACAGAGTTTTTTCCATGCTACCTGACCTTCCTGCAGTGGTTGGGTTTTTTTTTTCCTCAGAAGAAAGTTATTTGCTCCACTCAGCTTCCATAGAGTCTTACATCCTTTTTGTACACAGGAAGGACCCTGCTGTATCTGAACTCACCCGTATCTTGCACCAGGACTTCCAACATGTTTTCTACTTCCTACTGGATCTCCCAGAGTGTTTCAGCATGAGTCTCCATTTTCCCTACACCTCCTTCTTTTCTAACCTATGAAAATTCCTATTTTCTCCTACTGAATCATGCCATCTTTTATAGAAACCAGGCATCCTCATTAGACCCACTAAATCGTCACTACTGGTCACAGGCAGTCCATCCGTTGTCAGTGTAACTGCTTCACTCTTCAACAGTTTAAGCTCATCTATAATGCCCTGGAAGGTACTTGAGTTTTGTAAGACGCTTGCTGAGACTCTCTTCTTTGCAAAGTACTTATCTATCCCAACTAGCTGCTAGACATCTGGCCATTTTTTTTCCCCCGTCATGTCCAATTATCAGTTGGTCAAACTGTGTTATGTAAGGAAACAGCAACCTAATTGCAGAAAGAAGTATTGCTGAGCTACATTTTACTATTTGTTCCTATTGCTCTTTTATCAAGTTTTTAACCAATTTCATTTTCATTCACACAACTGGTTCTCTATCAAATATTTGAAGTGTCATGAACCAGCACTCCTGTCCCACGTAGCAGTTTTCTTCCTCTCACTGCACTGAGCCGCTTTCTTTCTGTACCGTTGGGAACACAAGCAACTTTGAAAATACTAGGATACCTGGAGGCTACGTAATAATGTTACGTAATTCTAAGATACAAAAGATATTTCTTCATCACAGGAAGACATTTCATGAAGAAGAGAAGGTGAGGCACTGAGTTTGTCAAGATGTCCCCCGTAAGATTTGAATTAGGCCTATGTGGTATAGTGGCTACTTGTCTTTATGGAGGTTGGGCTTTGCTCATCTATGCCAGGTAACACGCAGCAGCTGCTAATTTCAGACAGGAATTATTGATGTAGTTCAACCCTGATCAATTATGGTTAATTTAGAGGGAGAAGTAGCCTTCCCCATAGCAGGGAAAGGCTCAGAGCCAACATTTCGTAGGAAGGAACTGAAAGCTACGTTAACTGGGCTAAAAGACTCTTCTGTTTCACATTCCTCAGAGAAGTTAGAAGTTCACCACCAGTGTCCTGGTTGGAGCTGCTGAGGGCCTTGAGCAGCCAGTGTGGAAAAGCACTACGAGCAGACATCTCCCTGACCTTAACCTCCCAATAGCGCACTCAACACAGCGTGTATCACACCCTTCATCTTCCTACTGTAGCTAAAGCATAAGTAAAGCTTATTTGCCACAGACCCTAGCAACATACAGCTCAACTCTACCACTCCCATAGAAAAATTAAAGTAACTGTCCCTGCTGCCAGGCTCAGCTAGACACGCAGCACCACACACCACTGTGGGCCCTGAGGGAGACCAGGCCCCTCATCCCAGCCGGGCTGCCGCTCCTCCCCACCACAACCTTCCTGCGTTAACGTGAAGCCAGTCGCTACCTCATGGCGATCCAACAGCCGCCCAGGCCGGCTGCCGACAGCCCGGGCCCCGCCGCGACACCTCACGCACGACGCCACGCTCCAACGACAACATGGCGGCGGGAGCCGTCACGTGCCCGGCGCCGGCGGCGCCCAGCGCGCCTGCGCGGCACCTCCCCCTGAGGGAGGCGAGAAGATGGCGGAAGCGGAGTGAGCGGCTTGTCCGAGGCGAGTCTCCCGGCGGGACGCGCGGAGGAGGGGGAGCGGCAGCGGCAGCGGCAGCGGCAGGCCCCGGCCAGGCCGCGGCGGGGCGGGGCGCGTAGGCGGGGACCCGCGCCCTGACAGCGTCCCGGCGGCGGGCCGGCCCCGCGCGGGGAGCGGGTGCCTCCCCTCCCGCCCACCTTTCCTCCCTCCCCGGCGGCGGCTGGTGCCTGTGGGGCCGCTGGGAGGGGGCGGCGGCGGCGGCGCTGAGCCGGAGCGTGGCTGCCGGTTGTGGCGGCGGCGGGACTGGGCTGGGCGAGGCCGCGGCCCGGTGCGGGGGGGGGGGGGGGCTGAGGGGGCTGGTCAGCCCGCCGGGCCCGGCCTGCGGCGGGGAGAACCGGCCGCGGCCGCCGAGGGGCCCTGCCGCTGCCTGCGGAGCAGCCCCGGGGCTCCCTCAGCGCGCCGGCGGCCCCGGCTGCCGGGCCCGGGCAGCCCCCGGGCTGGGTCGCTCCGTGCCGGGTCGCGGGCAAGTTGCACCGCATGGCGTGGATTGTATTTCCACAGAGCATAGTTTTAAATTTCCGTTTTGTTTTGGTTTTTTTTTTTAACGACAAAACTTCAAGGTTTGGGCAAGGTTGGCCTATACTGTAGCTAGAGTGAAGGGAAAGAGAGAGGATTTGTTTCGGAGCTTTCAGTCACATACAAAAATGCCCGTAGGGATTAGACTTGGAGGAAATGTTCATTTATTTTCTGTGGTTTGTACCCTTGGAGTTGTAAGGAGGTCATGAATGGAAAGAATAAGAATAAACTGTAAATGTAAAAAAAAAAAAAAAACCAAACCACCAAAGCCTATTTTCAAATACCAGTTATGGTTGCAGATTGTCAGCAGTGTTTGTTGTTACTATGACGTTTACCAAAAGTCAAACTTTCTAAAAGATGAGTAGTGACATTCGTATCCACTGTGAAGGTAGTTTAACGTTATTGGTATAGAATAGCAGGTATTTTTTTAGTTTAGGTATTTGCTTTGACCAAAAAGTATAAAGAGAACAAAACTTCTGAATATTTACATTATGCACAGTGTAATTTGAAATTATGTGGTGTCTTACACTGTTACTGCTTGAATAAATACTTATTTTCAATATGGTTTTCTGTTGTGCTTTGTATTTTGGGCTTGCTTAAATGAGTAGTCGTTGTTTAAGGTCTGTTTAGTGCATTTTCTAAAACTTACTTTGCATTACAGAGGTTCTTTTGAGTTAAAGTTGCTCACAGGCAACATTGTTGTAAGGTCTTCGTCATACATTTAACAAAATTAATTTTACTGTAAGTTAGGAGTTTCACCTTTTTGATATTGTTGAGTACTCAATGAACAATTTCAGAAGATTATTTTCAATTGTATCTGAGATTTTTATAACTAGAAGTGGTCTCAGCATATACAGCGTTGTAAAGTAAATGAAAGCGATGCTGTAAAGGCAGTCTGATTTTAAGTCCATAATGGTTTTTATGCTTTCTGTCATAAAATATCCATCTGCTAAATTGTAATCTATTCTTGGTTTCCTTGCTAAAAACAACCACTTTTTATGTATTTCTTTTTCTCCCTTAAACATTCCACTTCTCACTTAAAGAGAGGAGAGGTTTCTAACAAGTGTCATCTGTTGAAATACTTTACTAGTCCTTCAGCCGAAAGAGGGCACGCTATTTCCGCGTGCTTGTGCTGTGCTGCATGGTGTTTGTGTTGCGGTAGGACTGCGGGGTGGTAAGTAAGCATCTCATACCGGCTCTGAGTGAGGTGTTAGAGGAGGACTGGAGAGGCACCTCAGTGCCAGGCCATGCTGCACAAAAGTTTAGGGGCTCTTTCCTGTTTTCATTGTACATCCATTGCGGGAACAACTTGGGCAATAACAAAATTATTTTTGAAAATGAGACGCTTCCAGCTAAAGGATTAACAGCTCTCATGGGGTGAACTTCTGATGGAATAGCTAGTAGAGTGGGATACATTGCACATCTCGCTAATAATACCTCTAAAATGTGGCTGAGAACAAAGGAAATCAAACATCCAATGTTGTTTTCTTAGGCTAATTTAACTGGTTGCATAACTCTCTGCTAAAACTAGCTGGACAAGTTGTAGGTGTAAATATTTTGATGTACTTTTTTGATGTCCTCCTCAGGAGGAGACAGGACCTTTTTTCAAGGAACTTTTCATTAGCATTATGTGAAATTAATGTAAAGTGGTTTTAGAAGTAATGCTGTTTTTATTGTGATTGAAGTGGTTAACCATGTATGTTAACTTGTGCTCTAATGTAGGTAGACAAATGGCATCACTAATGCACAACAGATCTGCCTTTTTAACAACAAAGCTGTATTTTTTTCTTCACTTCTAATAGTAGGGATCTCTGCTTTTAAAGCATGCTTTATTGCCATGAATTTTCTTTGATGGCAAAACATACGCAAATATACAATACAATGATAGGCGTGAGGTCCTTAGGTGACCATGTATCTATTAAAGTTTAGTTATTCCAAGTACTCAGGAGCTACGGCATCATGTGCAGTTCTCTGCTTGCAAAGTAGGCATGTTTTGAGAGGTGAAGGTAGCAGCCTGGCAGCATTCCATTCTGCTTTCAGCTGTGTGAGTTGAAACTCCTAATTATGTTTCTGTTTGCAGCATCCAATGGGCGGTTTGTTAGGCACTTGGCAATGCTGCTTTTTTCCTAGTACGTTGCAACTCCCTCAAAGATTATTTTTCTGAGCCCTTCTTTATTGTAAGAAGGAAACACGTCTTCTCCCCACTCATTTTTTTTTAACATCCTTTTAAAAGCAATAAACAGCAACTATGCTATTTCCTGTTAATCATAATACTAATACTGAAAAAAACTAAAGTAAACACCCCTCATATATTGAGATATGTGATTCATTTCAGTTTTAAAGACGACATTTTGGGGGAGCGATTGTACTGTGCAGCAGAGGGAAGTCTCCTAAGGCTGGGGCGGAATCATCAGAGATGCTTAAATAGGTAGTTTCTTCCTTGGCTCTTGCTGTATTTTGCGAGGTATTGCTGTAAAAAGTAAAAGCATTTTTCTCTGCATCCTTTCCATCTCTTTCCAAATAGAGCACGCCACCAGTGATTTTTGCCAAGAACATGTTTTGCTCAATGTACAGAATGGTCAGCCAGCAGTTTCAGCGCTATGCTGTGGGGAAGGGGGATGCAGCAATACTCCTGTGTAGCTTGCTGGAAATCTTGCATGTATTCCTGAATTGGTCACCTATTGCTACTGTTGATGGATCTTAGAAGATTATAACCACGTTTCTCAATACATTCCATCAAGTAATAGCAAATACTGCAAACTTATCCATTCAAAAATTGTCCATTATTCTATCTCAGCGAAGCTTAGATTTTTTTTTTCCTTTAAAATCAGTGTGTACTGGCCTTCTGCTTGTGAACCACATTTATTTCAATTCCGCCAGGCTGGACGAAACCTGCACAGCTATGGAGAATGAACCAAACACAACAACAGGTTCTGCATCTACAACTACTATCACTACCACCTCCACTTCCCGGACACAGCTACCACAGATATCTGTCTACAGCGGCTCTGACAGGCATGCCGTCCAGGTACTGGGCTATGAGTTATTCTTTCCTGTCCTCTACAATACAGGCATTGCACAATACTTTACACAAGATTAACTTTCCATTCTTAATTGTTGTCTTCTTTCTCAATATCTGACTTACTGGTTTTCAGAAGATACTGTTTACCAAAGGGTATCAGACCACTTAAGAATAGCACAGGGTACAGGCCTGCCTCCCAACTAAGGGAGGGGGAAATGCTATGCTAGAAGGTTCGGGGGTTTTGCCATTCCCTAAGGGTATGGATTATTAACATAAGACTTTACAAAATAACACAAAATAAAGCTGTTCGTTTGACCAACATTGACTACAGCGATCCAGAGGTATCTGTGTGTGTGTAACTGCCCCCTCTTGCTGTTTTTTAAATTAGGTCTCCTTGAACTCTGTGCGGTCCATTCTGTTGGGTTTGATAATTGAGTCTCTCACGCTATTGTGATCTTTCAGGAAGCGGAACATTATGTAGGACTTGTTGACAAGAACCTGAGAGGCTTGGATGTTGTTATGAATGATGCTGTATTGTCAGCTGATTGTCAAGCTTTCCTTGAAAACATAAATATATTTATGTTGACTATATTCTGTGACTTGGTTGAGAACAGTGATGGAGCAAGTTCAGTATTACATAATGGGTGTGAAAAGAATTTATTTGGTTTTATTTCCTTGTAAAGGTAAACTTCAGCATCATGTCAGCATGGTGTGTACTTTGTAATTGTAATTAATTGCCTACTGATTCATCACAGGTTATTCAGCAGGCCTTGCATCGTCCTCCTAGCTCAGCTGCTCAGTACCTCCAGCAGATGTATGCAGCCCAACAGCAGCATCTAATGCTGCAGACTGCTGCTTTGCAGCAGCAGCACTTAAGCAGTACCCAATTTCAGAGTCTGGCAACTGTACCACAGGTGAGAGCGAAGATTGCTGAGAAAAATGGTGTACTACTTACTAGAGTAGGACTACAATTCTAGAGCGTTGTCAAACGTAATAACAGCTTAAGTGCCTGAGCTTAATGCCTCACAATAATTCACTGTTATATTTTAATGACTTTATTATTTTAAGTTGTATCTTCCTCCAAACTATTTGGAGGATTTTGTCCAGTGTTATAGATGCTCCAGTAGGCGACCATTCCATGCTTTATTGCATACATTATAATGCATCATGTAAATCATCAAACAGTAAAAAAATAAATATTAAAAATAAACTACTTCAATCTTCATCCCATGATTTTCTCTAAAAGTTGATGGGGAAAGCAATGAATAGCAATGTGTCTTAGTGAAATCAAATAAAAGTAATGAACATCTGGTATCTTAGTGTGTTTTGCCACACATCTGGCTGCATTATAAGTAATGGCAAAATTCAATTTTAACTCTGAGTGTGGAAATGTAGGAAGTAAATGACATTTCATTTCTGAAGCACAGCTTTTAACATTAGTGAACACTGGAGGAGACCCATTTTGAAAACTCAAGCAGTGGAAAGATTTCTTTTGACCTCAGTTGACCTTGGATTGAGAATACCGTCTTGCAGAAATAGGTAGTTGTTAATGATTTTACACATGGAAATGCTAAAACGGAGTTAAAGACTTCAGGGCTATAGCTGTTTGTTGTCAGAACTGGGACTGACTCTTCTATGCTCCTGGCTTTTTCTTCTATACCTTTTCCATTAGATCATGGTAATATATTGATTTGTCATTTTTTTTTGTGACGGATTTGCGTGTGCATATACAGTTATCGAGACAGAGCAAAGAAAATCAGATTGGGGAAGGCTAAGAAGTTTTGGTATGGAGTCTGTTAATACAGAAATCTAAATCGCTCTCCCTGTATTCATCTGAAGGGCTGGAATAGCATACTGTTATAGACACTAGATGTGCATACATAAATTATCATTCTAGAATGTGAGGGTGTTCTTTACAGCATTTATAAAGTTTGTTTTATTTTTAGGGGATTCTAATCATAATAAAAATTATGATGTGAGTTTTCATAATGACAGTTTTTAATGATGTCACATTTTAAGTTTTGAGCACCATAGGTAGTGAGCTGATCAATTAGCTCCGTCATTAACAGTTTATTAATAGACTTTGCCTCTGATATTTTTTGTTCAAGTCTTGATCTGCAAGAATCTCAGTGCCTGAAATTGGGGAGGAATTCAAGGCATTTAGCACCTTGCAGATAGCATTCTGTAGTGCGGAGTGCACTTTGCTGAAAACTAATTCCACTGAGTACGGCATTTTTACTGTTAACTCAGAGAAAAGGTAACGGTAGAGAGGGATGTTTCTGATGGTTTATGCAATATGAACATCACTTAAACACTTTTTGACTTCAATATTTGACACATATTCTTGCTATTTAGGCAAGCCTGTCAGGTGGGAGGCAATGTACTTCCCCCACTGGGAGTGTCACTCAGCAGTCAAGCATGTCGCAGACCTCGGTACGTAACTGAACAAAGCCCTCCATCTATTCTCAACCCCCTTGGTTATTATATAACTGCTTGGAAAAACAGAAAAGATTTTA
Source organism: Gymnogyps californianus (assembly GCF_018139145.2). NCBI lineage: Eukaryota > Metazoa > Chordata > Aves > Accipitriformes > Cathartidae > Gymnogyps > Gymnogyps californianus. The sequence goes on from NC_059480.1 coordinate 24,034,001, forward strand.
GTATTTAAATTTGTATGGTTAAAATTAGTATTACAGAAACAGTAAACAGAAGTAAGATGACTCTGTAGTAAGTGTTGGCTGCGCTTCCAGCGTCCGCCAGTCATCTTGATGCGTGCTGCCAGCCGCTATTGTTGCTGGCCAGTGTTGGAGTCTTCCCTGGTCCCAGCTAACTCTTGGTGCTCTGAGGGGCAGCTGCTCACTCTACAAGCACTCGTGACTGTTCAGACCACTGCAGGAGTCGCTCCCTGAGCTTTCATCTCTTATGTGATTTCTTACTGGATTTTTCACATTAGTTTCTTTATTCAGGGCACTATTGTAGGTTTAAATCATAACTGTGTATCAGTGATTAAAGAGCACCAAATCTAAAGAATCCAAGTCAATGCTCATGTATATACATGAAACTGATTAAATGTTTACAGCATTCATTCTTTTATTGGTTATCATCTTTTATCATGCATCTTTTATCCACTTTCAATTCTTTTGTCCATATTCTAAGCATGTGCTCAGGTTTCAGTTATTAGCAGCTCTGTGTTCAGTTCATGCTGTATTTCTTTAAGTGGCATCTTCAGACATGTAATTTGCACAGTCTCTTATGTACAGTTCTACAGTTGTCTTGAGTAGGACTTTGTTAGTCCTACAGACATCCTGCTTATTAGTCATGCCCTCAAGCTGTTCATGACTTCAGTGCATAGCTTCAGTGATTTAACTGTATTTTTTTTAAGCTCTCATAGCATTGCTTTGGCTTACAGCTGTTAGATGTAAAATCATTCATTCATTAGATTTAGGAGGGAAAGTCTTTAAAGATGTCGGATGTTAAACTAACAGAATAATTGGGCTGGGATTTTTCAAGGAAATCTTTTCAGTAAGTGATGAAAAAGAGCTGGGCACTTAACTCTGTTAGACCGGTTAGGAGAAAAAAACAAAAGAAAACAAAAAACACCAAACCAAAACCACAACAGCTTTTGTTTGAGAAGATGCTAAAGAGCAATTGTTGAGGAGCATTTAATACGAAATTGTAGGAAGTTTTAGTCTCCAGTCATTTTTAAACGTGCATATGTAGAATGAGGAATCAAAGTCCATATGTGGTGGCACAAAGAAGCGTCCTGATCAGGTTGCATAACAAGCATAACAGAAGATATCAGTCCAGTCAAATAATACAAACATTTAAAGATGCTTAAATATAAAAATTCAGGTATTTTTCTTAAAATATTGCAAGCTCATGCTACATATTCTGTAAACATGTATTTCTAAGTTATATTTATCATTGTTCATACTCGTAACTGCTTGTTATTATTTACTGCAAAACAGTTGCTTGCAGTTTAAGAATGAAAATGTACAATCTTGCCAGAATCCAGTTTTGTGATGATTGGCTCAATATATTTTTGATGTCTTTACAGTTCAGAGATTTCAACTGCCCCTGCCATTTTTGTTAAAGGCCTTCTGGCTTTAGACCCTAGGATGAATGAATTTCCATGACAGAAGCAATATTTTTGTTTCCTTAGATTAACCTCTCCACCTCTCCTACACCTGCACAGATAATAAGCCGTTCACAGACCTCCAACACCACCAGCAGCAGTATTACCCAACAGACTATGTTGCTGGGGAGCACCTCTCCAACCCTGAGTGCAAGCCAGGCTCAAATGTATCTACGAGCTCAAATGGTAAGTTTTGGTTACAATTCTTCAGCTTGGTTTTGGTTTGCCCCTGTCATCTCCACTCCCCCACCCCCTCAAAACGTGTCGTGTGTCCCTGTCCCCCCCCATTTCAGTTTTTATTTTGTTTCTATAAATTATTTATAAATGTTTTTCTTTAGTTTCAGATAGCATTGAGAATTTAGTCACTAATTTGTGAGTAAGTATCTTCTGAAACACTGTAGACATCAGAAGTAAAAGGATTGCTGTAGCTTAGTTCTCTGGTGAAGTCTGCTCAAGTGTTTTTAGCCTGGTCGTACTACAGTTATCAAGTTGATCAAACCTTGATTAAAATTTTCTTATATTTAACTAAGATTGGTTTTTGCATTAGTGTCTCTAGAATTCACGTTAGATACATAGCTTTCATTCTCTTTGGATTCACATGAAACTCATTAGATTCTTGCAATTTCCTGTCAATATGGCATTTCCATTTCCTAATGGGCAACTTTGAAAAATCTGTTTAGTGATTTTTTTTTTTTTTTTAATTTAGTACTTTCTGTAGTGAGTTTCATATGAATTGAACCTTACAATCTGTGTGGGATTTCATAGAAATTACTGATGTTGTACATGAATGCTCAGGTACCAATCAGTACCTGGTAAAGGCCAAAGACTCTGTTATGGCTTGTGTGAGTTAATGACCAGAGCTTTCTAGTGTTATGTTCAACTACATGAAATAGGAAGAATCACTGTTATACTACACTGAGATTCAGAGCCAGAGGTCCGTGACTGCAACGGTATATAAAATTAGATGCAGGCATGAGTTCTTGCAGGAATTGCACTTACGAAGTATGTTTGGGAAAAGAGATCCTTTGTTCTTTTTCTGATTTTTTAGGCATGCACAGCAATGCTGTTATGCTGTGTTGAGTTTTTTTCTTTGCCTATTGTTTTCCTACATGTTTATTGAAAAAGTGGTATAACTTGAAGATAAGGATTTAAAGATCAAACACCTGTTTATCCATTTGCCAGTGAAAGGTTTTCTTGAGTTTCTAGTTTGTAAGCAAAGCTAGATGCTGAATGCATCTAGTACTATTTAACAGAACAGGATTATGAATTCATTTCATGTCACTGCTTTTCAATATGTGTTAACAACTTAGTAGCTGAAGCAATATGAGGATGACATTGCTGGTTTTTGTAGCAGAAATCTCTCTTAATGATATGGATTATTGATACAGTTTTCCTATTCATTTACACTAAATTTTCATCCAGATTCTCAATGTCAAATCCCATGCTTATTTGAATAACTGCTTTACACCCCAGTTTCAAGAGAGGAATTTACCCTATTAGTTTCTGTTTAGAATGATATTGCAAGATCATTTTGCTAGCCTCAGTAGTTCAAACATCATACCTGTCTTTCAGTGTTTCTAGTTAACATACTAAAAGTCATGTATTTTTCTTCATCACCAAGACCTTTCATTTTCTGTAAAAAGGTCAACTCTTATCTCTAGCTAGCTCATAATAACAGCTTCATCACCAGCTCAATTCAATTCTAGACAAAAACCTTCATGTTTTCTTCTTAGCTGCTCCTTGCAGTTGAGATCTCTTTAAAAATATGGTCAACTAACTAATGGTCTCCCTTCAAAGCCTTCCATAAGGCTTGTCTTTGCTATATTGCCTATAAAGAAATTAATGATCGTTAGGTATGCTGGTATTGTGAAGTTAGTAATTTCAGGTTGGTTGTATGATACCTGTTCTTGCTATGAAACTTAATTAGCATAGTTAAAGTTCATATAACAACTCTGTTAAATAACATTTTGACGGATTGGAAGACCTAAGTTCTCTTTCTTTAATGTGATAGATATTGGGCTGCTCTCTTGACTTTTTTTGCCTTTGTTTCACTCCTTTGTAATATTGGAGGGAAAGTCCTCTTTAAAATGCTTGTATGAAAGATGATAGGTGTGTGTGTGTATATATATATATGAAAGATTTTTCTCAATATGTAGAACAAATATTTTACATTTATCTTACACTATTATCTTTTGGTTTTATTTACTTAAACTATCACGATAAGTTCTTTGAGTAAGTTCATCTAAAAGTAAAAAAGTAAATCTTGGAAGCTGTACATCACTACATGTAAGTTATGTATCTCTCTTTAAAATATTGCATTTCTTTCACATATTTTCAAAGTTTCAGTCTGTTACCAGGTATTTTTTTCTTGCTTAACAGCTTATTTTTACTCCTGCGACCACTGTGGCTGCTGTCCAGTCTGACATTCCTGTTGTCTCATCTTCCTCATCTTCCTGTCAGTCTGCAGCTACTCAGGTGAGCTTGTGTGAATTTATTAAAGGTATGTCCAGTAGAGTGGGCCAACACTGAAAAGTAAGGAAACATTTTGCTTAAGTTTACTTGCTTATAAAAACTACTGATGGGTACTGGTTATGTACAACTTCAGTGTCTTCTGTTTGCTATCATCACACATTTAGAGGTGATCATGTTATATGTAAAATTTGGATCCTGGATATGACATTTTAGGTATTCATAATTAGCTCTCATCTTTATTACCTTGAATAACTTCATGTTATCAGCTGAACTTGTATCACCTTTTCACTGCTCAATGTATTTGTTTATCGTCTGGAAAAAATATACCTCATTGTACAGGTCACTACAGAACATTAGTCACGGTCTTCCACTGTGAGAAGTGAACATTTATCTAACAAATTTATGCTCTCATGAGAGATCTTCTCTTCTATCTTAGCAATTTCTTTAAAAGCCTTTGATAAACGGACCTTGTTTAGAATTCTTTTAGAAATCCAAGTAAATTATACCAGTTGAATGTTCTCTGTCCTTATGTTTGTTGACCCCTTCAGAAGATTCTAATAGATTTGAAGACCTTAAAGATGTGTCACTGTTCTGAGATAACGGTAAATCATTGAAGCTTGCGTTCCCTTTGCTTTTCCAGTAGGTATGTGAGGTGGGCAGAGCCTGCTGGAATCCAACTGTGTATTTATGCAGGATGTTGTTGAGTAAGCTCACAATGTTAAGTTCATCAGTTGAGCCTTCGATGAAGAGACAGACTGCTCCTTCAGTCTTGGCGTTATCGTGCCTCATTATCCTTTATCACAGCTTCCTCTCTTTCTTCCACATTCTGCAGATGAAGTTTGAAAGTGCAGAGAGGTTACTGGACGGGCTAGCAGCTCTTTTCGCACTTGTATCTTTGCCTTTTGCATTCAAGGTAGAGATGTCAATAAAGCATATCACCTTACAGTCTTGGTCCTTCTGTACCGCAGGGTTTTAGAGGTCCACTTTGCACCAGTCTGCCCAGCTGTGAAACTTCCTGAGACATCATTGCAGAGGGACAGTAGAATCTCACCCCAGACCACAGAGCATTATTCAGTCAGATGAGCTGCTGTGGTGACCCTGCCAAACTCAAGCCGTTCCTCTCCCCTCTCAATGTTCAGTACTGCCCTATTGCCAGATGTTGTTAACCTTGGTTGTCTGGTAGTTTCTATAGCAGCAATGACATTGCAAAGATCCAGTTTCATCCGTAGTCAGTGATGCAATGGAAAAGCTTTGACACTGGTACACTTTATTTTTCTTATCTTGTGCTAAATACGTCCTTGGGGCTTCAGTCAGCTGGGTTTAGAGAAATGTCTTTGTTTACCGTATAAGCAAACCTGAGCAAGTAGGCAATGCCAGTTAATAATAAAAAAATGCTTTTAGTTATATACATAGATGTGTACATTACACTTAGCCAAGATGTTTGTGAAGGTACAGCATAGTGATCTCACAGTATCATCTTCCATGTAGAAATACCAGAGAAACTCAGTCCATCAACGATTAGCAGTGTCTCAGTGGCACACCTAACATGGCCTGTTAGGTGAACTGACAATTCTCTCCTACTTACTCTTCTTCCCTTCTGCTTTCGTACTTTTTTCTTTTCATATGTGTCCCCCTCATGTATGACCTGGACATCTCAGGTTAGTTACCTTATCTGTTAAGGTGTGCTGAAGGTTGATTTATACTCACAGAGATAGGATTGCAGTAAATGCCTCATGCATGCCAATAAGGAAACAAACACTGTTGTCTTCAGAACAGGATTTGAATGCATCCTGTGGTAACACACTGAACAGTGAGAAGTGTAATGAACAGCTAGTTTACATTTTACAAGTACTAACTGTTGAATGAGGAAGGGATTATAGTGGATGGTGATAATAATTAGTCCTCTTTCATGTAAAGTATGATGTAAGTTAGTGCTACAAGGGTAGTCTTTATCCTTGAAAATAAAATTCTAGCTCAGCATGTGGGATTGGAAAGCTGGGATCATTAAGTACAGAATCTGGCTGTGATATAACAGACATTAGTGAAAATAATCACTGACTGATTTACATTTCAGAAGGCAAACCTTTTGTTTCATGTGACATTGGAGGTGTCATAATGAAAAGGTACATTAATATCACTGTAGAAATAAAGGGCTCAGGTTTGTTAAGACATGGATAACATACGGCAGATTCTGGTCCCGCTGACTACCCAAGGCTCTGGTTTATATTAGTCTCTGGAAGCATACTTACAGACCGCTGTACTTCTGCAGCATCTGTATAAAAATAAAATTGCATTTGCTTAAGATGCTTTGTGTCATACACTTTGAAGGCACAATAAAAGAGGAAAAAATGCAAGTTTTAACTCAAATTAATGTAGTGAACAATTTCCCTTTCTTTTAAAAGTTCAATAAGAACAAAAGACTTTCCTATATTTTCTTTATCACTGAAGCAATTCAAGATCCCTATTCTTCTCTAAATTTTGTGGCTTAAAAGATACTTCGATATGCAGATTTTTAACTTCTCACGTATCTTGATCACATGGGATGAGAAGCATTACATAACATTTTTTTTTTTTGCTATTTTTGCCTGGATGTTTGTCATAGATGTTTATATGGTTTGGATTTTTTCATGTTTTGCTCATTTCCCAGGTTCAGAACTTGACATTGCGCAGTCAGAAGTTGGGTGTATTGTCAAGTTCACAGAATGGCCCACCAAAGAGCAGCACTCAAACTCAGTCATTGTCTCTGTGCCCTAATAAACCTGTAACCAGTTCCAAGGGCAGCCAGCCAGATCCCTCAGAAAGCAATAGAAAAGGCGAGAGCCCAACTCCAGAGTGTCGGAGTACACCGGTCACACGGACATCAAGCATACATCACTTAATAACACCAGGTAGGATGAAAATGGAGCTATAAGAAAGTTATTTTAATTAAAGTTAATTTGTATGTTACGGTTCTGTCAGTGTCCAATGCTCTCTGATCGGGTTCTTTTAGATATTCCACATGAATAAAGTTTAATGTTTAATAGTAAATTTACTTATTTGTTGATATTGGATGTTACAGAGGATTTTGGTTTAGCAGAGCGATACAGCAGTGTTCTTAAATCACAATACAAGCACAATATAGCAATTGCAATACACAGCTGAATCGCAACACAAACATGATTCTCATTACTGGTCTCTTTGTATGCTCGTTGTCGGGACATGTCATCCCCAATCTCTGGGAAGCAATATGTGGGCTGAAACCACCTCAAGCCTCTGGCTCTCATCAAAATCTATTTTGTTGGTGGTTCATTTTTTTTCTTTCCCTGTCTTGTCTGTGTCATCAGAATGTTCTTATATCAAGTACTTTTATAAATCCATAGGTAATAGTGCCCCAGAATTTTAGTATTTTCTATTAAGAGATAAAGCAAAATAAGCATGCAGTTGGCTAGATAGGCATTTGCATTTTAGCTTCCTTATTTTGAAAGAGTAAGGGTAGTCTAGACAATTGGTCTGAATTCTGTGGAATTTAGCTTGGCTTAATGGCAGCTTTTAGAGGAGGAGTAAGGCTATGAGGCAGACATTCTTGAGGTATTGAGCCCTAATGCTCTTAGAACTCACTTCTGTAAGGAAAAAATCCATCTATGCTAGCAGAATAAATAATAAAAAAGACAACATAAATGAGTTGTTTCTCAAGTGGAAAAGACAAAGCAAGAAGAGGTTTGCACGTGGAAGAAAATGTGTGCGTGTGCTGTAAGGAATTACTAGTGAGTCAGTGGTTCACTCAAAGATGATGTGATATCTCTGGAAGCTGCACTATTTTTAGATTCATACCTTTCAGTTTGTGTGTTCAAGTTCAGGCAAATACTTTGAAAGGTTTTAATTCATACTGAACTCCTGGAATTTTGTTTAGTCTCTTAAAGTCGTATTACCTAAACTTTAACTTAGCAGTTATCAGCAAATCCTGTTGATTGTGACATGCTTATCTCTTCCATTCCAGTCTGTTTCAAAGCAAAGGTTAAATCCATTTAAAGTTGCATGAAATTCTTAAATAAGCGAAGGCTGGATCAGCAATGATCTTAGAACTAGCACCAAAAAGATAAGTTTAGATACTTTTATATAGAAAGTACATATATGTGTGTATATATATGTAAAAAGCATGGCTATGTTCCTTTATTCATTGCTGCATTTTGCTTTGGAAATTGATATCTTCTCCTAATAAATTGTTCTTGTGTACTATATGCTGTCAAAGAAGATACTCCTAAACATAGATCCAAAGGGTTGAAAAAGTTGCGCTGGTCTTACTTTAAAGTAAAAACTTCCTTTCTTTTAATATTTTTATAATGTTCTCTGGACTTAGAGAAATAAATACTAATTGTCACTTTTTTTCCCCCCCTCACAGCTTCATATTCTCCATTGCAACCTCATTCTCTAGTAAAACATCAGCAGATCCCACTTCATTCACCACCTCCAAAGATTTCCCATCATCAGCTGATATTGCAACAACAGCAGCAAGTCCAGCCAATTGCACTCCAGACTCCTTCGGGTCAGGAACCCCCTCCGTCACAGCACTGTCTACCACTCTCAAGCCATGGTCTTCCTCCGGGTCCCAGCAGTGTCCAGTCTCATTGCTCACCTATTCACATCCATCCTCCACCTCTAACGCTATCTCCTACTCCATCCCAGTCAGCTCAGCAGTCAGTAGTGGTGTCCCCTCCACCTTCTCACTCCCCTAGTCAATCACCCACAATAATTATTCACCCTCAAGCACTTATTCAGTCACAGGCAAACTCCCTCGTGCCAACAGCTCTTCAGCCAGAGCAGACTGCTCCTCAGCAAACCACTACCAATCCAGTTCGACCAATTGCACAGCCACTTAATCTTCCGTCACATCTTCCACTTCCATCTTCCCCCGCTGTACATATAGGGTCAGTAGATCAGCCCAGCTTAGTTTCCCCAGGCCAACAGATTGTGTCCTCGACACCACACCAGCAATATTCAGCCTTGCAGTCCACACCTATCCCTCTTGCAGCTCCCCCTCAGCTGTCAACATCTTCAACCCAGATTCAACAACTGCCATTGCAGTCTGTGCAGTCTTTACAAGTGCAGCCTGAAATTCTGTCCCAGGGCCAGGTTTTGGTTCAAAACACTTTGGTTTCTGAGGAAGAACTTCCTGCTGCAGAAGCTTTGGTCCAGCTGCCATTTCAAACTCTTCCACCACCACAGACTGTTGCAGTAAATCTTCAGGTGCAGCCATCGGTACCAATTGAAACTCCAGTGGTAAGTGGTAATATTGCAGTCCTTTATTCTTTATCCTAGGCTTCTCTAAAGAGCTGTAAATCTGGCCCATTGACTTCAGAGGGAGCTAAACCAGGTGCTAGACAGAGGACCAGAAGAAACCCATTGATTACAGAAACAAGTTTTAAGAAAACAATAGACATTTTCCTCTGATTTTTTTTTGGCTTTTTGTAATGGATCATCAGTCAAGAATATCAGCCAAGAATCATGGAAGTGCAACTTTTGGACCTAAAATCTTATCTCTTAATGAAATTGCAGCATATCTGAAGTTAAAAAAGCACGTAAATATATGTGAACATATATGTGAATGCTTATGTCAAAATGAATTTTGATAAATGTACTATATGGACTTTTACCTCTTTATGGTAATACAAATATAATACAGGCAATTGAAATTTTGAGTAGGAGAATCATCTTTATACTAGGTGTGAAAGTGTATAGCAGATTATTAAGATAATAGAGCTCTAGATAATTAATTCTGTACTAACGTTGAAAAGATCCTCTTCATAAAAGAATAGGGGAATTTTTGATGCTGTCTTGGTGTTCCCCATCACTGCCATGTAATTTAGTTCAATGTTAGTCTCAGATGTCTGCAGTTTGTAACTGAAGGTTTCGGCTTCACTCACACTGAACTAAAATCATGTACAGTGAAATATCAGTGAAATAAAACTACGCAAATAATGCTGACATGTAAGATGGCATTGCTAGGCTTTAGTGGTAACATGCTAATGCGATTAACGTGAGCAAAAGAAACAACAGCTCTTGTAGGCTTTTTTCAGGCTACCAACGGGTTAAGGAAGAAGGTATGCTGTTTATTTTTAATTTATTTTAAGAGGGTAATGATAATCTCAACTTTCTGGTATTTCATGTAGAAATTGGGCAAAAGAGTAGAAGCCAGGTTTGCTTTTGACAAGGTGGTGTTTTACATCCTAATCTGCTAAACTGGCTGTCAGTAATTCACGTAAATTGACTTTAATAGTTTTGAGAAAAATACCTTATCTCTTAAAACCACTAATGCTTGATAGTCTTGGTGTACTCTTCTGAAATACTCAGTTTGATTACACTGCTGTATAAGATAGAGAACAATTTGCAGACTTGTTATTATGTTATAAAGCTTACGTTTTGCAGAAGTGTTTAAATAGCTACAAATGTGTGTGTAAATAAAAATACAGTAAACTATAAAGATAAGACATTGGAAAAAGTCAAGTTCTCTGATCTCTTTGATAGGAGAACTCTGCCTCTATATTTTGCTATTTGTGACAAAATACTTTAGCTCTCATAGACATTGTGATGTCCCCAGAGTTCATTGTTTTGTATGCAGTTTGGAAACTAGTATTTTATTAGGAGATTAGCATATTTTAACATTTTAACTGGTAATTCATTTTAAAAACTGTATTTATGCAACTCTTTTAAGGTATTAAGATAGAATGGAAATCTCTCTAAAGCAATAGTTTGTTGGATGCAGATTTACCAAGTGGAGAATGTATGTGAAGAAGAGATGCCCGAGGAATCAGATTGTGTCCATATGGCTAGAACACCTACGCCACCCACTTTGTCTCCACCAGCCATAACCTTGGGGAATGGAGAGGCACTTAATTCAGAAGATCCTTTGTCAGGTGAGAACAAATGTCAAACTAAGGTAGCTGTTCTGCTTAGAAACTTCTACTAGTTACTGATGTTTTAAAATAAAAATCTATGATTTTGATCTTTTTTATAATTTTGATCTTTTTTATAATTTAGTGGTATCATTTTGTAAGTAAAAGAAACTGTATGAAATATATTAGAAATCCATGTGATAGAACAAATGATTCAGTCCCAAAGGTGTGGCTTATATATGTATTTGGATAACAAGTAGCACAGAAAACGCTTATTTGAGCTCTTTAGCATATACTTTTATACTAAAATCTTAACAGGAGTGTCAGTCTCCAGTTAATCTTGTAAGTGATAGGTGTGTGATATGGGCAAAATTATGATGACTTATCTGGTGTGAAGATTGATTTTGCAGAATCAAAGTCAGCAATCGGAAGTTGCTGTCGGAATGGTTCACTACACTGATTCTTTTTGGTGCTTTTTTAATATGCCACAGTAAGGAGGTGTTCTAACGCAAAAGCTACCAATGAAAATTTTTCTTCTTCAGTGAATTGTAAGATATACACGCCTGTATCAATTGTTGTCTTGCAAACTAATGTAACTTCCCCAATGTGCTAAATATACAAATATATACTCTCTCTCTAATAGTGTGTGTATATATATGCTATACATATAACTGGGTGCTCAATGGTGCTTAGTGCCTTGATGTTGTATATTCTTGTGACCCTGCAGGTTACTGAGGCTCAAAGCATCCCTGAAAATAAATTCTCTCTTTAGAAACACCTCAGCTGCTCAGTCTTGAGAATCCAATGTTTGAAAATACTAGTTTCTGCTTTTGACTTACAGATTTGTTATTTGTGTAGGTAATTAATGGCCAACTATGCTTATAGTTAGTAGGTACTGAGTAAAGGAAAATGTTTACATGAGAACTGTTTGTGGAATAGTCTGTCAAGGAAAACCATCTTGTTTTGAGGGTAAAATCTATAAACCATAGGGGAAAGCCTGTGTTACAGGATGATGGGTGCAGACATGGGTGTGTTTATCACCTCTTATTTCTAGAATTCTGAGCCAATGGTTGGACATAAGTGATAAAAACACACTTTGTTATTTTTTTCAGAACATGGGGGACTACCTTCAGTGACATCATCAGTCAGTGCCTCAGTAATTAAATCTCCATCTGATCCTTCACATGCCTCTATTCCACCACCACCTCTTTTGCTTCCAGCAGCGACAACAAGGAGCAACAGCACATCAATGCCCAATAGCATTCCTAGCCTAGAAAATAAACCTCCACAGGCTATTGTTAAACCACAGATCCTGACCCATGTTATTGAAGGCTTTGTGATTCAGGAGGGGTTAGAGCCGTTCCCTGTAAGTGTAAAAGTTGCTATGAATTTTTTACTACTAATTTTTGAAACAAACTGTTTTTAAGGATGATGTTATTTGTGGCTAGTAGCTATTTAGATCTTGAATCATTTTCAAATGTTGGGTTTGACCTTTTTTCCACTGATTGGTAACCTGTTTTGTGCACCATTCAGTATACTTGTATACTGTTTGTATTGTCTTGTGTATATAATCGGAATTCATGCTGCTGTTTGGCTTGCCAGTATCACTAGGTGACAAAGTACTAAATGAAAACAGAGACACAGTTGAGTAGATAGGCTATGTCCAGAGATAACTACAGAGAGTGATTTTAGGCTACCATTTGCAATAACTTTGTTTTACGTTTGTCTGTCTCAGGTCTGAGAGACCTCAATTTAAGTGATACTTTAATTTAAACCTCTGAGATGAGTCTGTGTTAAAATTCTAAAAGGTTAAAATTTTGCTGTTTAAAGCACTGGCAAGCCCCTTACTGAGCTTGGTGTGATTAGGATTGTGTCTGGTAAGAATTACTGTTGAAAATTTTAAATCCACAAATGGACAGTTTAAAACCTATGAGCCTGCCTTATTAACTAATTTAATGTGTCTCTCATTTTCCCATTCCTTCATTTCTCTAGATATAATGTGTTTCTTCCTTTGTTAAATGTAATTGCAAACTCTGCAGAGCAGGAGTCTTTGTATTTGTTTGAGAAATGGTATTTAGAGCTTTGGCACTATATAATAATGATTCATTGATACGGAATAGAAAATGTGATTCTAGTCTCAGTTACAACTGCTAAGTCGCAAATACTATTTTCCATTATTCATTGTTCAGTTAATCACTGTTGCTTTGCTTTTATTGCAATAGGTAAGTCGTTCATCTTTGCTGGTAGAACAGCCTGCAGAAAAAAGATTGCTAGTGGAGGGTCAAATCATGAGTGTTGTGTGTGTTGAATCAGACTTGCAGAATACAAAACATGCAGACAACTCATCGGACACAGAGATAGAGGATATGATTGCAGAAGGTTTGTAGTTTTTTCTTAAATATCCATTTTTCCCCCCCTCAGTTCTGTATGTATTACAGAATCCCATCCCATCTGTACTTCTGGAATCTTTCTCCAGTCTTTACACTATCTCTAATTGAAACTATTTTCAAATGTTTTTTACTAGCTACACATCATAACAGCAGTTGCTGTAGATGCAGACAAATGTCAAAAAACTATGCACTTGTCCTGCTTAGAATACAGTGGTCTCCAGCACAACTCATAAGCTAAATTCAGTTCCCCATGCAGTACCTGCCATAATCATCATCATGGATTTTTTAGAACTCGGTAGTCAACTATTTTGGATGTGTTACACCACTATGACTGTTCAAGCCCAAATGTAGGTAGCCTCATGAGTGTTATGAAATGGAAGTTAAACCATGGCCTGGCCCAGAAAATCCAAGTTATTCTTTAACTCACATTTTTTTAATAAATTCATCCAAGATTTGAAAGTCCAGAATTTTTCAGCCACCTCTGGATTTTCTCTTCCACAGCTTGAGCAATTGCACAGGAGCTGGTTTTGGTGATCTATTTAAATTTGTCTTAGTGCAACTCTTAGTTTCATTCTCTTAAAATAGTTCTTTTCCCTCTTTTGTATCAAAACTGTAGTGAGCAGGGTAAGAAGGGACAAATACAGTGCCTGCTCCTGCCACGGATCTGCATCAGGGAAGTGGCTGGAAAAAGTCAGGACAGCGTGTCCTGAGGAGTAGCAAGTGTCCCCATAGCTGTCCTTCGACTGCTTCCCAGTCCAGGCATTGTAAATTGTCACTTAATTAAAACCGTCCATCCCCCTGATCTTTTCTCACAGCAAGTTTCAAGATAGCAACACCAATGGCAGTTCGTTAGTTACTGTGGTTTCTGCCTTGGTGAATGGTACTGAAGTGCAATAGGGAGGTTGCCTGCCTCCATCGTGTATCTCGGCAAACAAATTAACTCAAAATTCAGTCTTTTTGATTATTAGATTCTGATAACATTAGTTTTTACCGCAATGATTTATATCCATTACTGCTTATAAGTGTATTGGGTTAGACCTAAGTCAAGGATTCTGGACAGGGTAAAAAGTTTGCTTTAGAAAGCATTCTGAATTCAAGAAGAGTATTTGTTGGTAGTGAAGTCATGTAAACATGGTTGGAATTTTTGCTTAAGGCTGATATACTTTACTGCTCAGGCAATGTGTATCTCTGCTTAAAATTAAGAGTATATTTTTACTTGTTGCACTGATTTTCAGTAGGAGCTGATTTAGCTTGGAAGTACATCACTGAAAGGAAATACTGATGGGTTGGAGTCCTCCTACGTGTTGATATAACATCTGTGCAAAGACGACAGAAACTGTGGAAACAGTGCCTGAAAATGAAACATAAAACAGGATTTCCTAAATTATGACTGATTATATGATTGCATTTACTAGTATATCTCAGTATAGTCCAGAACCCTTCTTCATTTTGCAGTAACAGCCTAGCTTAGGCAGTGGCAGATATTTGAAGTGCTTTGCTTTGTAACTGTAACTTTCTTTTGATTATGTTGTAATTAAGTTGTCTACATAGAAAAATGAAGAAACAATTTTTAGAGTCCATTTTTTAAATGTATTATGCAGTATTCTACTGTAAAATAATTGGAGACCCATACCTTATTCTTCACAAACTTTCACATAGGTATGGCAGACTAAATTTTAGAAGGCAAGTCTCTGGCATATTCATAGTGGAAGGCTACAGCGTGACTAGAAGTTTTCTAAACCTTTGTTTCATTTAATATAAAATTGCTGTTGTTTTTTTGGTATCGTCTCCCAGTGAGGGATTCCATTTAACCAGTTCTTTGAGAGGGAAGTCCAGTGACATGAAAGCATCAAGCACAAGAGGCTTTAAAAAAAGAAAAGTCATCTCGTAAATTGTATGACTTGTTTGACATTTTTTGGTTATTTTACAGCTCAATGGAGTTATACTACTTTTCTACACACAAAATGAGACTTGTAAATCTCTTAGCTCATGACTGTGCTTAGTAAATTGCTTAGTAAATTGCTATTAAATAAACTTGTTTTCTTGATCAAGAGTACAGCTTTTTTTAATACCTTGTTTCACCCAGCATATTTCAAACAAAAGCAACTTTTTGCTGTCTGGTGTTATCTTCTAGAATATTTGAAGCTCTGTTTGCGATAGTTATTTTGCCCTTAATGTGTTACAGTAGATCTTAATTCAGTTTTCTTTTCAATAGCATTTGCTAAGAACTCTTCAGTATTAACGCTTTGTCAGATTTCAAACAGCTTGTCTGTTGTTTTATGGAATTATTCAAACATTCATGTTTAGTTACTGTTCTGACAGCTGGTGTTAGGTTTATGTACACAATTTGCAACTACTCATTAGATGAGCTAGTAGGAAACATCCAGACGCATCCACATATGCAGAAGTTGAGCAAAGGAGATTTTCTGATACTAAACCAGGGTATGATTGCACGTATGGTAGAAACACCTAATATGCAAAAGAAAAGGCTCTTAGCATCAATTTTCGCTTCACTCTGTTGTCGCTTTTTTCCATATAGTATGACCTGAATTGGGAGTGAGAGTTTTTTGGTTTTTTAGAGAGTGAGTGATTTATTTGAAGGATGCATCTCTGGTATTTAACTTCAGTTGCAAGGTTGGTCGGATTTGGTATGTTTCCAATTTCCAGTTTTTACTTCTTGTGTGATACCAACTTATTAAGTTGGAGACTTGCAACATGGTAATTTTCAGTCTGACACTGCCAGAGGATTTGTTTACTTCAGTTATGTCTTTGCGTCCTGATACATCAGATACATTATTCAAATACCCTTTTTAGTATTTTCAGCTCTTTGCTGTGCTAGTGCTGTTTTGTTACCTTGTCAGTACAATAGTTAGTGTTAGCAAGCAGTTCAGTGAGTTAACATTGCTATAACAGACTTTTACAAACTCATAGTTAAAAATCTTTCAATTAAACTTTGATACCTGCATTTGCATAAGCTGGCATCAGACCTTAACAAAGAGTTTAGAACAAAAAGCTAGTTTGCAATTTCTGCAACTAATTATGTAAAATTAAAAGTACGAACGGGGAAGGTGAATAGCAAGAGGCAAAGTACATGAAACGGTGACTCAGATAAATTAGAAATGTGGGAGAAATGTACATTTGTTTAGTCCTTTGAATTTCTGAGTCTTTTGAATTTTCTGTATTTTGTCCATGATTGCAGCCATGTGGCATGCAGTTCTTTTACTTAACCTGAATGACCACAAAAAGTTACATTTCAGTTTGTGCCAGTTTCACTTCTTCGCTCCGTATGATGTATTTCACAGACGGTGCATGGGGATGAGGGTGGGGTTTTTTCCATGCCAGAAGTCAAGTTGGTTTGCAGATATGGTGGCATTATTTTAAACTATGTACAAACCATGCTCTACCCACAAAATACACTTCCAGCAGAAGAGAGCATAGACATTCAGCATGGGATGTGTATGTTGCCTTGTACTGCCTTCTTTGGGGCTTTTCTACTTTTTCTTTCACTGATGCTTCTCTCAGCTGGTGTTTGAGTTCTTCACAAGGAGCAGGAAAAGTGCCTCCTCATGTCACTAATAACAGAAAAATATTCTGTAACAGTAGACTGTAAATCAGTAGATGCTATAATCCTTTTCTTATATGCAGCTTATCTTGTTCATAGATAAGATTCGGTGTTCTACTTGCTTTCACAAGTCCCTTTGGTTGTAGCAGTGGCTTATTCAAAGGAAGTATTTTAAAAGGTTAATGCGTTATGTCATTACAGGAGAGCTTGAATTTAGACCATGGAATGCCTGGTTCTCTTAATGAACTCTTTATAAGCAATTCATGAGGACTGTAACACTTCTTTTTAATCGTTCACTGTGTTTGAGGGCATACTTGCTCATGGATGGCTTGAAATTTAACAATAAAGCTGATTAAGTTCATTGAATAACTTAATTGAAGGTTCAGTAAGGTTCAGTTTGCTCAAGATCTTTTCTATAGAGGGTGAAATCTATGACTTGCTTAGCTTTGCATAATTTTCTGTTAAAGCATTTAATTATGTGTGTTAGATATTTGAAGATCTTCTACCTGCCTGCTTGAGATGAGAAATTTGAAGATAATTTTGTGTCATTGAAACAGTCTTCATTATGCCTCACTCCTTTCTTTAGAGGGACTGGATGAAATCGAAAATGATCTTCTGAAGTGTGAATTTTGTGGAAAAATGGGATATTCTAATAAGTTTCTACGGTCAAAAAGATTCTGCTCCACATCGTGTGCCAAAAGGTATTCTGTCTAGTTATTCCTTATCATTATCTGGTTAATGGAATAGCACCCAAATAATATCTGATGTTGAAAAATAAAGAAACAGTAACACATGACTGCCTTCTACCCGAATTTGCAGAGTATATGGGTACAAAGGACTATGGTAGATTATAATATATTTCAAGAAGATAAACAAAGGGAATTACAGGAAAATTGTGGACCTCTTTCCAGGGGGTGCCGTGAATGCTGTTGGGCTTTTGGGAAGGTGACGGGAATCATGGAAGAGAAATCCATTAAGGGTTACTAAGTGTTTGGAAATTGGTGCAGAGGTTCATGGGCCACAGATCGTTATATATTTCTCATATTCCTATTGTCTGCCCCTTGATGTTGGGCAATGTCAGAGAAAGAATGCTGGGCTAGGTGGGCTTTCTTAGAGTTTTGTGTGATGCTAGGGAAAAAAACCCACTGAATTTATCTTGGCATAATTGAAATGCTGCACAGACAAAAACATTCTTAAATGTTTTTAGCAACAGTGTAAAAAATCTTTATTTGCATAGAGTAAAATAGAATACTATTTTAAATACTAAAAATAAATAATTTAGTGTTTCTCCTTTCTTGGAAATTGTAAGTGATGCCATTTGCTTATACATGGTTGGCAGAGGAAAACGGCTGGTTTCTGTTTCTCTTTGGGTTTAGTATACTGCTTTTATTTTGTTTTGGTTGAGAGGAAGAATTAATAGTCAACATCTGAATGTAAAATCTTCCATCATTACAGCTGGAAAATTGATACTTTAATCCCAGATGTTTTAGAAATGGGGAATAGTTTCCCATTTCTAATCACCACTTAGTTCTTTTTTCTGCATCAGTGTGCCTTGAGACCACCTTTTTCTTACGTCTGCTGCTTTTTTAAACCCCAGTGTGAGACATTTCCATTTTAAGTAGTGGGAATGTATATGTTTGATTTGGTACTTGTTGGGACACTACTGGCGAAATAATGTTAAGAAGGGATTTGGCCCTTTTGCCTCCATCCTCTGCCTAGCTGACAGCCAGTCAAAGGAGAAAATGGAAGCGAAAGATATAATGTGACTTCAGGCTTTTAGTGGACATTTTAGAGAAGCAGGATGGGACTACGTGATAAAATGCAATGGTATTTCTATTATGGAAAATTTTTAAGAATGGGAAAGACTGACATCTTCCAGGGATGATCGAGATGTACTTGATCTTCCATCAAGACAAGGGGTTTGAGTAAATGGCCTTTGAGATACGTTTCTCTTATATTTGTGACACTTGTTGTTGTCTTTTGATTAGGCAGCATTTCTGTAGACAACAATGTAATTTTATTGTTACTTGATTGAATGCAGTCCAAACAACTATTAGTGCATTATTGAATATATCTTACTTCTTTAGGCACAGCCTTAGTTGCACTAAGAAATTTGGGCTGTTTACATCAGACAAGACCAGTCGCTGGAATCGGAAATCAGATAGCCAAAGTCTTGGGCGACGCGGGCGTCGACCGAGTGGCCCTGATGGGGCATCACGAGATCATTTTCTTAGACAGGTCTGTGGAATATTTGCTTAAAACTATGGCATTGTTTTGGGAATTACAAATAAAATATAATACTGTAGTGTATTTGTACTACATTTTCCAGCTTCCAATTACTTATCCATCTGCAGAAGAAGATACGGCTTCTCATGAAGATGCTGTTCCAGCTGCCATGACCACCCGCCTGCGAAGACAGAGTGAAAGAGAGAGAGAACGTGAACTTAGGGAACTAAGAATTAGGAAAATGCCAGAGAGCATTGACTTGTTACCAGTGGTGCAAGCTGACCCATCAGTATGGACTGTTGATGAAGTTTGGGCCTTCATACATTCTTTGCCTGGTATGTGCAATAACTTGTTCCATTTTTTTTGACAGTAAAGCTCCTTGCTTTTTAGCGTTGGTGTGATTAGGAGGTGGTGTGGTAACAGCACTAGCGTACTTGTTAGTTGGTGATAGAAACTGGAATGTGATTTCTTTCCTCTTGCTTGTTCCTTCAGCACAAATCCCATGTTGATAGAACTAGTCCCACTTCTGCTGTTGCACCCCAGCTGATGGAGATTAGAGCTGTTCCTCCCTTCAGTCTGACTTCTCTCAAGAGGTCAGTAGAGAGATCAGACACACTTCCTCCCTTTTACATTTCTTTCTTCTCTTCCCTCCTTACTTGCTGTTCTTCAGTAGAAGCAAGAAGGGAGTTATTTTCCTTTATACAGCTGAAAAATTTGAAAGACCTGTCATGATATGTCATTAAAAAAGAATAAGCAAGTTTCTTCTATAAAGGTAAATTTTGTTTTGCATAGCTTTGCTCAGTAACTGAAACGCAGAGAACTTGGGCATACAGACTCTGCATACTAGTAGACACAGTCTGTTAAGAAAAAAATCATCTTGTTTCTCGTTATTTACAAACCCTTTCTTTAGCTCAGTATTCACAGTTACCTTTATATCATCTTCAGGTTATTTAACATGTATTTATAATTTCCTAATTATCATAAGCTTTAAAGTTTCACTCCCCTCTCTTTCCCAAGGATGCCATTTATCTGATCAGATACTGTAATCCTTCCAGGTAACAAGGTAGGTCTCCGTAATAGCAGTCATACAAGAATTTTTGTTGCTTACCCATGTAACTCACATGTCAAAACATTGAAACTCAGGTTAAGTTTGTTCCTAACTTTCTAGTTTAGAAATGCTAAACCATTTTTCTATGTATCCCATTAGGCTAATAACCTATAAGGAATGTATCTTCATTGCTAAGTCATACATGTGGGTTTTGACAGTTAATCTTTTATAAAGTAGGTCAGGCAAAGAATTGAGTAAGGGATGTCTTAAATCAGCAGAAGTCATCCTTGAAGTACCTTCCTTCTGCTGGTTTATAAATTGGAATTAAGTTACACTATCTGCTTCTGGGAACCTGCAGTGATGTCTGTAAAAACAAGCAAAGCTCCTTAGGTTTAAGACATGGTCATTCATATTTCTGTACTTTAGCTGTGTTACTGGAATATGACTATATTGCTGCTGTTTTGAGTTACTATTTTTATAGATGTGAGGCTCTAGTTAATTCAATAACTTCCTGATCCTAGGTTCTGCAAAAAAGTAAACGATAGGTCCTGTCCTAGAAAACGTAAAGTACCACATAAACACAATTCACTTGCAAGTATGAAACCAAAAATATTATTTTTAAAATGTGGTTTCCGTTTTGAAACCATTCCTTGTAGAATACTTCATCAGCTGCTGGATCTGGGGTTTTTGTATTCTGTAAACAAGGTAATCTTTGATTTTAAACAAACTTTATATTTTTCTGTATTTAATGAAAATTTATTATAATTACTCATTCCCATCCATATTAAGGCCTAGTTTCTAAAATACTTAAGAGTTCAATAGGTATTTAGAATGATATTCACAACCTGCCAGAATTTTTGTTGTTACATAGCTACTTTCATATTTTTTGGCAATTTTGGGGTTTATTCTGTTCAGTATATCCTGAAGCCACTCTCTTGAAAAAATACTGTTTCAATGCTGTCAGAGTTGGTTAATACAAGAAATAATATAATTGACTTTCGCTATGCTATTTTGCAATATATACTTGGTGCAGTCCATGCAGACCATCTGCCATGTTGCAGGAGACAGTGATTTGTCAGCTTTTCATAAACATTAGGGACATCTGTTTTGATTTACAGCTTTCTGCATAGAGTCTGTAGCTGAGATCTAACTGCGGAGTCAAGTGTCCTTGTCAGGCTTTTCCTGAATTCCTCTGGAGCCTTTTGGAGAAATGAAGGTTGTAGGACACTTCTACTGTTACTTATTTCTTCTGGGGGGAAGAGACAGTAACAGTTTAAGCCCCAGCAGAGTTGTCCCTCCTTTCTTTCTTCAGTTGCAACATTAATGGTCTTTCACCCGCTTCCTGTCCTTTTTTCAGCTAAGTTATTGCACAACAACCTATTGCGAAAGTGCTTAAGAATACCCAAATGTGCTTGGATGAGGGAACTGAAATACATCAACTTTCATCCTTTGCTTTTCCGAAATGACTTCGAGGAGAGATACTTTAGGAAAAGTTGCATGGAAATGTTTCATACCCTGCTTAAAGAAAAAAGCCTGCAACAACAACCAGTTATCTATTTTAATAGGACCACTTTTGTTTCTAAATGTAAAAACTTCTCTTCGTCCCTCAGATTCTTTGTAAATGCTGTGGTCTGACAATCACCATGTTCAGGTCTTAAATCAGACATACAGTGATACCTTTCACAGAAATACTTACTTGGTACTTGACTTACGGACATTTTGTCTGTTGTCAACACATAAATAAGAACCTTTATGATGATGTTAGAGCTGTTAAATCCTCCTGAGAATGGTCAGTTGTCTTAAGATTTTTCTTCATGTTACTGGCAGCATTGTCTTCACTTGGTAGCTGGAATTAGCAGCACTGTTCCTGGAGCTCTCTGACAACTCTGGGCTCCTGAAGAATGTTCTCTATTGATTGTGGTACAGTTTGTAGCTAGGCTGCACTAGTGCATCACTGTACCAGAAATACTAAAAGTAAATGTTATGGAATACATGCAAGCACTAAAACATTTTAATGGCTTTAGTGGCTATATAAATACTATTTGTGACAAACTAATTTGTTTTTTTTCTCCAAAAGATAGCACTCTAATTTCTTGTTACAATAAATAACACCCAAGAACTAGGTGTTTATCATGTATTAAAGCTGCATTGTTTTAAATGCTATGGAAAATAGTCCTTAGTTCTGATTAAAAGTTAGCCAACTGCTATAGAGTAGCTGTTTTACTTTTGGGATTGTAGTTTATACAGTTGTAACCTAAACTACAGAGGTTTAGGGGTGAAGCCAGAGGCTGCAATAAAATTACATAATAAGACCTTTCTCTTTTCAAATTACCTTTTATTTTTTCCCTTTCCTTAATAAAGTGGCAGCTAATTGTTGCATGAGGTCTGTTTAACAAATCATTAAGAAAAAAAATCGGGCTTTATTCTTTGTGAAAAGCTAACCTTTTCCAACCTTGAATGTTACGACCACTACACAGTAATAATCCAAATGAATTAAGGTTTGGATGTCGACAATTCCTTCCACGTTTCCTTTCTATTTGTCTCTTACACATTTGTAAATCCATCAGGAAATTAGACTATCCTTTATAGAATTTAAATCTGAACACACAAGAGGACATGAAATTAGTCAGTTGCTCTAAGGTGGAGTGGAAAAGGAGTTCTTCACAGTATTTTCATATCTCTGTAATAGTATACTTTTAGAATGGGAAAATACAAAAATGCCAAAAAATAGGCTTAACTGAGGAATAATTGAAAGCAGGAATGGAAGGTGGAGCACTAATTAAAATGTGTCTGAAAGGCTCTGAGGCAGATGGAGAGACCACTGGATTGAGAACATAAATATATAAAAAACACGAAAAACATGGCTATGGGGAAAGAAGCTTCAAGTAAACAACTGACAATGAGTGCTCTTATTCATGTTGTTAGAAGACATTTGTCCACATAACAGAGCTGCCATACAGCCAGGCATAACTGACTGTTTCTGCTTAACAGATGTCCAGAACATCTTTTGAGGAACCTTTTGTTTCCACAGTGTTCTTCAGTGGAAAGGGGCCCTCAGTTACTTGGGACAGTCCAACCCATGCAGAGTCCTCTTTCTTATGTTGTAGGCCTCAGTAACCTGAGACCGCGTTATTTCATGTTCAGAAAAAAGAGTTTATCACTTAAAAAAAAAAAAACAAACAACTGGTTTAAAGTTGCACTTGGGAAGTGAGTTACTGCTGTGTATAGAATACTCACTCAGGTAACTGATGATAAATGTCTTCGTGAGACAGTTACGCTAAAGCCCATAAATCAAAATTCTGTTTACTTAACCCAGTGGTGGTAACATACAGATGGAATTAACACCTTTTGGAAATTGTAGCTATGTGAATTTTCTCGTTGAGTTGTACATAGCAGTAGAATATGCATATCTTTTTATTGCTGGAAAGAACCCACTTGAATTATGCTCTTGACTGCTATTTCAGTGGTATTTTGCCAGTTTCTTCCAATTGTGAGATCATGGCGATTGTTTCTCTTAATGAAATGAGAAAGCTGTCTTTGCTGGTACTTGAAATTTCCAATGAGTGATTCCACAATAATTACAGTGTAATTAGAGGCTGTAGTAAAAATTACTTTCAGATTATCTCAGAAGTTCCCATCGTAATATTGAACTCTTGCATATACCTTAGGTCCTACAAGCTAAAGGGATGAGCATTGGAAATTGCGTAGCTGAAAAGCTCTAGCGTGGACAGAGGCATTGCATCTAAGAATGCACATATTTAACTCAGTAATTCTTTTTTTTTTCTGTTGCCTTGTAGGTTGTCAAGATATTGCAGATGAATTTAGAGCACAAGAAATTGATGGACAAGCTCTCCTCTTGTTGAAGGAGGATCACCTTATGAGTGCAATGAATATTAAGCTTGGACCTGCATTGAAAATCTGTGCACGTATCAATTCATTGAAAGAGTCCTAGGGAGTGAACATGAAGGTTTAAACAACAGTTTCTCAGTGACAGAACCGACAGTAATATGCCAACTTCTTCACTGTGGCATGAGTGTTACTGTGATGTTTTGTTAAATATATGGGGGTTTCCCCACATAAAGACTTAAAAATATTCCTTTGATTATACCAGGTAGTCCTCTGTAGTTTCCAACAATTAATAGGTTCATGGTAAAGCCTGAGTAATACTTTGAGTTGAAGTGGGAGTTCATGGAAAAACATGAAGTGAAATATGTTGTGATAGGTTAAATATTCCCCAACATGTACTTTATCTTATAAGTTTAAGAATAACACCCCAGCACCCCCCCCAATCTAAACACCATTTAAACTGTGTTGCTGTATTCTGAAAGATTGTTCCCACATACAGCAGTTTTTGGACTAAAATAACAGAAGTGTCCACAGACCCTGTGGAAGCACTAATAACAGTAAAATGCTATGCATTTAGTTGTGCTCTCTGAGTTTCTTTTAGTCTTGAGCAAATTGTTTGTAAGGGATAGGTTGGCAGCCGGTTTTCCTTGTGTAGGCTTACCCTCATCTCTGCCACTGTAGTATTTCTTGAAGTCTGGAAATACTGTAAACCATGTAGACGTCTCATCAAAATCCTCATCATCAGGCTACTGAAATGCAATGGCATGACACTCTTGCCAGAGGTAACTGAAGCACATGTTACTTTACTCTTTATATGCTGCTATGCACTAAGAGGGCATTAAGTTATTAGGTTTGTAGTTTTGCATGCTGCTAGTTAAACTAGACCAGCAGTTCTCAAATGGGGGTTCAGAGTGGATCCTGAGAAGGTGTGAGAACGCTCAGGGTTCAGGTTCCCAAATGCCTAGGCGTGAGGGGCTGAAAACTGCAGCCAGAACTAGCTCATGTTGAGACAAGCGTACTTTAAAGACAGGAGGTAGAGAAGGGATAGCATAGCTCAGATGCTCTTTTTCTTGATACCTCTTCTTCTAACTTGTCTTTCCCTGTAGTTCACTCCTATTGCCTCACTGGAAGCTTCCAGGCACCTTTTATTTGTCCACTGGCTAGCGTGAGCTGGGCTTGCAGTAGTCTGAGGAAGGAGCATGGTGAGTTGCTTGATGAGGTCCCTTCAGAGCTCGGTGTAGGAGCAGCTGCTGCTGCAACGAGGGAGCCGGGAGCTGCAGGTCGGCAGGAGGAGTGCCACTGCTAGGCAGCTCTGGGAGAAATCTCTAGGGGCCCTGCTTTGTCCCTCTGGCAGGAGATACTGACTTGGATGCTGCAGACCCAGGCAGTGGGATTTTAGTGTCTCCCTCTGTCTCCCCTCTCTCGCACTCTATGCGGAACAAATACGTGTTTCCCCAGTTACTGACGTTCTCAGAAGCTGCTTGGGCTCTGAGGCAACAGTGCCTGCTCGGCCTTTGCTTCCCCATCACCTGTGTACGGATGTTCATGGATGTATTTTGTACCTTCTGTTCCCTCCCTTTTGCTGCTCCGCTCCCCTGATGTACAGACCTAGATCCCGAAGCTCTTGTTCAGGGAAAGAAGGGCGTGTGTGCTGATAGAGTCGTTGTGTATATTTGAATTAAATATATGTATGTGTCTGCAAATAATGTATTTTGTATTTTATGCAAATTAATGCATAATATATGATTGTGTAGGGAGATATCCAGGGGGACTGTAAAGTATTCCTGAAAAGAAGAGGAACTGATCTAAAGTTTGAGAACTGCTGACCTAGATCAAAAGGAGTCAATGCACATACACTGGCTGACAGGAAGGTTTATGACAGGTAGATTAATATGTGTATTATTTAACTGATGACCTTAAAGAGTAAATTGGGATTACAGAAAAATCTGTGCTTCATTTTCCTTTAATTAGACTATTGCTTTGTTTCTACTGACAGACTTTCTACCATTATCTTCCAGAGATCAACATTAGAATCATTGTTTTTAATTACAACTGTTTGAGCTTACTAATAGCAGATGTTATTAATATTTTTATTAACCACTGAAGCTCCAAGTTAGGACAACCCATTGCTGTTACGTGCTAGTATGTGGTGAGAGCCCTTATCCAAATGGCACCAAAGGCTTTAGAGAATTAATTGATGTCTGGGTTTCGTTTGGAGGGAAGTTGCTAAGCACTTTCTAATTTGTTTTTTTTTGTCTTCAGTTACTGTTGTAAAATAAACTTCTTAGTTGAAGGTTCAACGTTTGGCAATGTTCATTTGAAAGATACTCAAATGATGGAGACAGCAGGTTCCCATTTGTAGCATTTCTGTAAGATACACCGTGTAGCATATCTGTAACATATGTTCTAAAGGATATGTTCTGTTTTGATGAGCTAATTGAAGACTAAAGATATCTTAGATATTTATCCTTTGGCTTTTGTCTTAAAGTTTTATTATTTTTATACGAAAGTTTCACTGGCTAATTTTTAATCTGTCTTCTGATTGTACTGTTCTTTGGCAATGTAAAAAGTAGGTATACGTAAATGTGATTTGATAATGGCTTAAGGCATATTTGAAAATGTGGACTTATGAGTCTTATTTAGACCTGCAGTTAATCACAGTGTTGTTACATGCATGAGAACTTCACGGCTGGTTTAATTTTGCTTTATTAGACAGCTTTCAGGAGACCTTCTACAGCTAGTGTTTATATACGACTCTCAGACATAATCACTGACAGATGCCAGGAGCTCAGAGTAGACCTGATTAATGCACGTCTGTTCTGGTTCTTCTGGTACACCACATTTTCTGTGGTTTTGGGAGAGCCACAGATAGTGAGTTATGCTTTAAATATTCATGAAAGCAGCAGCTAAGAATGTGGGCCTTATGCATATTGAAGGTTTTTTCTCCTTCACTGATTTTGGCATTAAGCAGGAACTTAAAAGCGGGCACAGCTCTACTAACCTATACTGATAGAAATGCACATGTATTGGAGTGTTTGCCAGTATAGCTGTGTCAATAAAATCAATTTTTAAAAAAATCACACTTGTATGTGAAAGTAGGCTGGAAAACTTTCAAGTGCAACTGAAGTCTACTTCAGAAGCTTTTGAATTTACTTGAAAAAGCAATATAATACTTAGAGTAATATTCCTCCAGAACTATTTTGCATACCAATCGCTTGTTTTTGTTCAGATCGGTGAGGTTGTCCCAGGCTTATACTACTATTTCCCATGGCTTTCCCCACAAATTAAGCTAGACCCTCTTGCAAAAGAGGAAGTATTGCAGATTTTAATTGACTTTTTTAACACTTGCTCCCACTGGATGTGTCTACAAGAAATCCTTTTCATTAGCTTTATTTCCTGGGGTTTTGTTTTCTGTATTCAGACTGCTGCTGTTGTGGGCTACAACTCACGGTAATCCCTGCAATATTTCAGTTCCTATAGAAAGGAATACAGGATGCCATAGGATCTTAGCTCAAAAGGGAGATATGTCGGATGGCTTTTTCCCTTCCTTTTTCTCCACTAGTCTCCATCCTACCCTACTCCTTAATGCAAACTGCAGCATTAGCTCAGGGCAAAACCCTTTTGCAGAGCACTGGGCTGAATGTGACTGTCAAGATTCCTTCCAATAGAATTGCAACTATTACACTTGTCTCAGCTTCAGAGTTTATTTGGAGTTTTAAAGAAATGCACCTGAATGGTCAAAATGGGTATGCAGATTCCCCTGCTTAATCTGGCTCATATCACTCAGCAACCCTGCTTTGCAGCAGGAACGGAGAACTCCAGCAAGGAAGCTTGGCCACCTCCAGTGACTAAAGTGCTCTGGGAGCTCTAGGCTCCTTGTTCAAAAACAAGCATTGCCAATGACTTCCTGACTTCTCCCAGCCAACCCATATTGCCTCACGTTTGGCATATTCGTAAGACTTTTATCACCTTGCTTATATAGAGAATAAAAAATAACCATCTTGTCAAGTTAAACTGCCAGTTGTCTTGGGTCACCAGAGAATGTTTGAAGGGTTTTTAAACAGACTGCATTGTAAATCCATTCTTTACCCATTAATCCATCATATTTTTTTTCCAGAAATGAAGTTCTTGATGGAGGGTAAAACCTTTTGCCAGATTTGTGTCAATGAGATCTCAAATAGAAGGTTTATGTCCTCCAAGCATCCATTTCCTCATTTCTTTCCCGTGAAAGCAGTTGTTTTCCCCTAACTTCTTTCTGGACAAATCACAAGTGGGAATCCAGCCTTTTGGATAGAACAGATGGAGGCCATCATAACTGCAGATGTGGCAGCAAGAGGAAAGGAGTGGGATAAAAACAAGTATTTGAGCAGGTTTACAATAACTTGTACATCACTTCTTTATCTTGATCTTAGCTGTAAGGAAATGTTCTGGTATAAAACCACTTAACTGTAGTTTGAATGGAAGTTTATGTAGTGAGACTTTGCTGGGTGTAGTGTGTCACTGCCTGGCATACCAGTCAAAACTAATGCCTATTCCAGATGGCTGTTCTCATTTTAATATCACAATATCAATGCGGAAACTTAGAGCTCAGTAGCCTAAGAAATTTTTTACACGTTGACAAATGTGTAGCTCTAAGTGATCAAAGAATTCAATGACAGCTGTATTGTGAGTCCTGGTTTTGCAAATAATTAGACATCCACATAATTTATAACATGAGTAGTTTTTCTGATTGTATTGAGACTATTCATATGAAAATTAAGCATGTGTGTAAAAGCTTGCAGGGTTATTTTCTTACCAGTATTGCAGAGAGATGTCCTGTTAGCATATATTTAGATATATAGTTGTCACTCATTAACCAGACTTTTAGTCATCAGTTGTTCTAGGCTGCAGATAATGACTGCAAAAGAATCAACGTAGGATACTTTTTTCTTAACATTCGCCCAAATTAGTTTATTAGAGATGGAGAGAAACTAACATTTTAAAGTATTTTAAATACACTGTTTCTGTTGAATGCTGCATGGAACAGGTATGAACAGAGCTATAAATGCGTGATTTCAATGTAAGGTGTTAATAATTGCTCGTAGTGAATTAATTTTTAAGTCGCTCTTGCACAGTGAGCTGTAGTTTCAGACAGGAAATATTGTGAGGAGAAAAATTTAAACTCATTTAATGCATAGTTCATTTAAGCTAAGCCTAAATTAAGTTCATTTTAAAGGAATTTGCCTTTAGTCATGAGAATTTATTTAGACTCTGTCGGTTCTATGTAGTTACATCCACTGGATGACTTTGCAAATAGTGGCATTTAAAAAAGAGATGGTAATTATGGTACAGATAAGTGCCTGCTGTGTAGATGCTATGTCTACTTTTTCAAAAAGCTGTCCCTAATGTTGTCTGAGCTGATGGACAGCCTGTACCCTGCAGTCAGAGCCCGGGATGTAGACTGAATACAAAAGCAGTTAGCACACATTACCCTAATCCATATGAATCAGGCTGATTTGTTTTCACCATCTTCGTAACTTCAGAGGAGCTCTACCACGTGCCATCTCCTTCTCCATATAGACTTCTAAATGTGCTTTTTGCCCTGTCGGGTGTCAGCTGTGTTGGCTGGAGCATTTTGTGTCCTACTTGTCCCCTGGGTCTCATGGTCAGCACTTCCACGTGTATTCAAGGCCCCATCCTAAGCTGCTGTGTAGGTTTGTGTAACCTCTATGTTAAAACTTACACACACCTGTTCATTCACTTGAAGGTTGTGTGTATTATTTACTGAGCTCTTATAGCTAAGTGGAAGGAAAAAACAAAATTCAAAGATGTGAATATGCTTGTAATTGAAGTTCTGTAGTAAGCTTATAGTCTAGCTTTTGTAGCCGTTGGTCTAACTTTTCCGAAGCACGGTTCTGGGAGTCAGTGTTATGAACAGATTTCAAGTTAAAAAATTTTAAACTTCCAGCATGTTATTAGCTTCCTGCTGAATTATCCAAAATGACTGTGTACAGTAAGGAGCTAGAAAAAGGAGATCTGAAGAGATTTTTTCCATCTAGAAAGAATTATAATTTGAGCACAACTGTACATTCATAGAATAGCAATCATAAATATCGTTTAAGTGCAATACATAACACTTAAGGAGCATTTTAATTGTGCGTAAAAAGCACTGTATTGTTACGTAGAGTTGTTGGAAGGCTTATAGTGTTGTTCACAGGTACTAAATCAGGGTATCCTTGCTGATTATAGGATGAGGCTGGAAGCACAAATATAATTGATTCATGAGGTGTATCTGCTTTGTGGGTGAAGTCCGGTCAACCTGTGGGAAGACTCGGGTTGCCCTCCACTACCTGGCCAGTGTACTGGCAGCCAGGATGTTGCCATCCTCTGGCAGCTTTTTGCGAAGTCGATGTTTGAAAGAACCATGAGAGACTCTGCACACCCCACTTCCTTTTTAAGTAGTCTTTGTGTTACAGTGTTAGCAAACCCGTACTGGATCAGGAAAGGTGTGTGTAAAGAATGAAGGGTTTTATTAATGAGTGCCAAATACTTCTATTTAGAGTTGAAAACACATAGAATATCTCATTAAAATCAATGTTGTTTTTTAAGGGACTCTGAGGAAAGTACAGAAGGGTCTCATAAAGGATTAACAGTTCAGCCGCTGTTACCATTAATATCAAATAATCCTGTAAGAATTGAAGACTCTGAAGTATTTGAATGGTATAAGGCCGTTCGTTGCTGGCACAGCACAAGAAGTCACGTAAGAGGAGATACAGCAGTGGTTGTCTGTGGTTGTTAGTATTTCAGGTATTACCACCTTCCTAGCATAGCTTCTCTCCTCTTTCTGTCTGGCAGTGAAACTGTAATCCTGTTCTGCAGAGTAATGGTTTATGGTTATATGGCTGGACTCAAGGTTCAGTGTTAGGACTTCCCAGAAGCACCAGATAAAAGAAAATGCAGAGAGGAAGAGACTTAGTTGTCAGGAGGGTAACAGGATAAAGATCACTTCACAACTGGCATCTCCCTCCATAAAAAGTCAAGGGTAAAAGTGGGCTTACAAAGAGAGCTACTATTAATGTATTTTAAAAGAGTTACTTAGCAGGCTCAGACGCCACAGTTGGATGCTACGTGAAGACCTGTAGTGCCCCTGTTACCTACTCGGTGGGTGTAGCGACAGCCTCAAGCGTGATGCTCTTTGGCACTTTTCCCCAAAGAGTATGGAACAATGAATTTGATAGTAATACAGTGATGTAACATCAGTACATTAATATTTGCTTTGGCTGCATGTTGTGGCTGCCCTGCAAAAAATAAAATTTCAAAAACTTAAAATGGCTTTAGAAGCACTGCAGCAACTACGGGAATTCTGCTACGTTCAGATAGATGGGGTTGTGTAAACTTTAATTACTGGTTGAGAAGCTGAACCACACTGATAAATAAAATACGTCAGCAGCCTTACCCAACTTCTTGCAGTTCGTCCTGTATACATTAATGAATCAGAAGGGTGAGACCAACCACACAAACCAGAAGCATCTGAAATGTATGTTCTTGAAAATAACTTTGCCTTCATCTGGTGTTAAATGAATTTTAAATTTGGAATTTTCCCTTGCCTGCCAAGTCTGTAAGGATTAGTTATTTCATGATCTTCTGAAATGCCTGGTGCATTACTATATTTGAGATATTTGCTGGCTTTTAAATGGAATTAGGTTTTGTAAATATTTTGTCAACCCCATTTCAGTGGGTGTCCAGTTTATATAAAACCTGAAGAAATGCTGTGTCAAAAAAACTTGTGTTTAGACATGGTTTATCCTATAGCATCTCAAGCGCTAAATAACAGCAACTACAATTTGAGAGAGCAGGGAGTGATCGCTTAAGGTTGTTTTTCAAGTTAACATTGTACGTGCTTTCCTACTTTTAACATGGAAATAGAATTTCCTCCAAATACATTTTCCAGCATAAAGGATGAAATAATTTGTGGTGCCAAACACTTCGAACTATGTTGCTAAGCGTTGCCTCCTCTTATTGCACTAGTTTTAAAATTCAGTTTTTGATCATTTACTGTCCTTTTGATGGCCTTTTCAACAGATTTTCCCCAAACCGTTTTCTACTGCTTAAAAATGCTCGTGTCCCTTTGATTACATCATTGAAACCTCAAAGAAATTTACCACAGACCGTGGGTGAAAGAAGCACTATGTGGGGTAAAGTAATAAATCAGAATGATAACTGGACTTTGATATATTGCAGAAATATAAGATTACTATATGATTGAGATGTGATTGTGTATTCTTATGGAGTGATAGACTGGAATATTCTTTTATAAGAAATTTTAGTCCACGTAGCATTAAATTCTGCAATTAAATCTATGTCTATAATTGATATATAATGTAAATTATAACCCAAAAATTAAATTTTACAGTTGAAGAGCACACAGTGAACTATGTAAAAATATGATCTTCACTTTGTGAATCATTTTTTTAAAAAGCACTTTCCTATTACCAACTAGCATGTGAATGAATTTTAGATTCTCTCATTTGTTATGATCTGTAGAAGTGAAATTTCTTTAATCTGTCTGTTAATGGTAAATTCATCATACAAATGCTGAAACAAAGCACCTTATACTATGCTGCTTAAACTTGCTTGTAATTGCACCTTTTGTTATCTGCAGATTTTTCTTAATGAGTATTCTTGTGTGATATCATTGTTCCCTGTGGGTCTGGGTGAATGATTAACCAACCTACAGCATCATTTACTTATATAGTTTCTATTTCAATATGACATTGTATTGTGAGTTCAGTGCTTCAGAAATAAACGCTACTTCCATTTGTCTGCTTTGGTTGTGTATCATTTATTTCTCTTCTACGAAATTTAAATCAAGACCTTCATAAAACTCCAAGAATCTGAAAATTAAGAGAGTATTTTTGCTAGAAGCCTGACTAATTCTTCCCCTACTGAAGCAGTCCCATTTCAAATTTAACTATTTAAGTAATTTTGGCTTCACAATAAATTATATTTTAAATTAAGCCATCCTTTAACCTTGGGCATGTATTTATGTATAGCAACTAACCTTGTTGCTCTAATTATTTAACTTTTAGAGGAGCAGTAGCAAAGAAATAATGAAACATCACCACCTTTCCTGTAGTTGTGGAAGTTGCACATCTTGCGCTATTTTTGTACTATGTAAACAAAGTTTATATTTCTGTAGGAATTGTAGCTTTACATTAACTAAAACAATTTATTTATCGTTAAACAGACAACAACCCTTAAATCAAACTGACAAAAAGTCACACTTTAACAAGAAAATACACTTCAAAAAAATCACAGAAGGTGTTTGAACCTTTGACAGTAGGTTAACGTGTACGTAACTGATAAAAGGGCTCCAGCTTTGAAGACTTTATTGCATTTTATACTATAAAACCTGAGATCATTCCATTTAAAGGAACTGTAAAATTCTAGTCATAAACATAAGGTTTAACTGAAAACTTCTTTTATATAAGTAGTGGTCTTTTCTTAAACCCGTACTTTCAAGTTAAATTCTCTGAACTGGCAGGTGGTTACTGCCTACTGGAACCCAGTGTGGAAGTGCACAGTGTCCCACGCTCTGCTACAATATTCATCACAATATTGGTGGATGTTGGACTTGTTTCCATGGGTTGTAGCTCTGGAGATGTTTCCTTGTATTATCTGTAAGGACACAGTCACGGAACATCAGAGTACACACTTCTGTCGTGCAGCACTTATTTGCAGTCTTTTCGGTCAGCAGCTCATTAACAGATTACAATTACTGTGCCTAGCTTATCAGCTGGCTCTGTGTTTTCATTGTTAAATGGCATAAAGCAGAATTTCCAGCTGACAAATGGATCTGTAGACCACATCTCCTCTGTCAATTCAACATCGTGACATCGACACCAGTACGCTGCTGCGATGAGAAAGCTGTTGATGAAGTACAGCCAGGGGACGTTCATCTCCATGTAGGCCGGAATCCGAGCACCGAGAAACAAAATGATAATTTGAAGAAGAACGAAAGGTGCCCAAGTACCAAGAAAACAGATGAGGAGTCTGGTCAGGAGCTGCCACTTAAAACAAGTGCCGTTGTTGTTAGACGCGTAGGAGAACATCAAAACAGGCTGACTGGCAAAGGAAACTACCCTGACAGACAGCAGCATGGTTATAACTTCCTTCCGACAAGCCAGGAGAGCCGTGCCTATGAGCAGCACCATGGCACATGAGACTGAGTAGCTCTGCATGCTGGCATAGAGAGGACACTGGTAAGGAGAAAAACGGTTCTGAATTTCTAGTTCTTCATAGACAGCGGGAACTTTCAGAATACAAAAAAACCCTGAAATCCATATAACAACCACAGCAAATACATAAAGTAATCTTTGACCTCTTTTAGGAAATTGAGAGGTTTGGGCTACAGTCATGTAATAATCCAGACCAGCCACAAGATATACCGGGTAATGCAAAATACCGTAGGTAAGCGAAACTATCTGAGTGAACAGGCAAATGTGGTACTTTGTAAATCGCACACCCCAGAGTGCAAAGTCCTCAAAACAGAAAATGAAGGATATACTCATCAGCAGTGTGAAATCGAGAAGTGCGAGTGAAACACAAAAGTATCCCATAAAACTATCTTTCACATTTTTTTGCTTAACTTGCAACATGAAGAAATCAAGGAAAACTTTTCCAAGCATAATCAGGAGCAACATGCAGCTGATTTCAAGAGGTTGGTTGACCTGGGTGTAGTGGTACTGGCCAGAACAATTTTCACAGAGTATGGCAGCCATCCTCCAATGGTGAGAACCAGCAAAGTAAGTATCACAGGGCACGGTGCTTCATATCTGAAAAGCAAAAAAAAGTTTGTAAAAATTTATTTCTGGGCACCTCTACGAATTAGTTAATTCTCCATCATAGCAACTACCAAATTTACATCTGAATTTTCCAGGCTCCTTAATTAAGAGTAAATAGCTTCACTAACACATCATTAAACTGTCAAGAAGTGCCTAAATTTTATGTTCTTCAAATTACATTCTCGAGAGTTAAAAGGTCAACATAGACCTAAGTTACTTTTCTAGCTACTGTCCTAAGGAAAGGTTTAGGAAATAAGGTTGACTGTGTTCCTTTCCTTTAAAAAGCGTGGGGGTCTTTTTGTCCAGCTGGGCAGAGGGATGGATGTTTCAGAGCTCCTACATATTTTGAAGAAATTAGACAACCACATAGGATGGAAATCATACAAGACACAGGAGATGTTACAGTATGGCCTCACAGTTCATTATGCTCATAGAATCTATATGGAATTGAGACTGCATAAATATCCTGAAAGCAGAAAAAGCATCAACCCAACTCATCCTTTTTTGGTGCTAAAATCCTGGAACTCTGAGGCAATCCAAAACACACACACTTCATTAGTTGACTGGGCTTTTTCGTTCATCCTTTAGCAATGTAAGTACTACAATGATAGACACCTCAGAACAGCTGTTTTTGCCCTTGGACTTCCATAAGCTTCCCTATGATAACTCTTTTCCATGTGTTAATTCCTAAGGAAAATGAACACAGGATTGCTTTGTGTATGTCAGCAAGACATATTAGAGAAGGCTGTACATGCTTTCTTCTCTCTTTCCTAAAGAAGCAGGATGGCGTCGGCATTCTCAGCGACAGCAGAGAAAAGCTGAGAAGCTAAGGCAGCTGTAAAAAGGAATTGCCTCTTAGGATCTCTGTTAACAGTGAGTCACTTGTATTTAAATAGATACCTACATTTTATTACCAGCTTGCCAGAGTTAGTGAACACCCGAGTTGGTGTCTCCTGAAAAGCAGGACAAGAACTAGAAGTACGTGGCAGTACAACTTGAGATGTATCCACTGAACTCAGTTACAAGCCTACCTGAGCTTGCCGCTTCACTCTTCATCTGCACAAGCACATTTCATCCTCTAAAATCTAATACATTTTACAGTACAACTTAGCCTTCCGTGTGTATTTTGTCTTCGTTTACTGGATGCTGCGCTTGCGTACGCAGAAAGGAGGAAACCTGCACGCAGAACAGGGTCATACTACGTAAGCGCTCACTCAAATCCATTTGTATTACTATAATGCAAAATCACCTGTACACAGGTTAGGCCTTTCGTCTGCTGTGCAAAGACCTGGGCAGAGCAGCAGCGGCGTTGTTAATGCCGCTGCTGGAACAGCGCTCATCCCGCGGGCACGGAGAGGACTTGGGTCTGCGGTCCTGGCGCACACGCTTCCCCCGACACCCTTCTGCCAGCAGCCGAGGGCTGTCAGCGCCTCCACGTCCCTCGTCCCCGAGGCGTTCCCCGCTGGGCTCCACGGGCAGCCCTCGGCCCTCCCCACCTCCGGCGGGTTTCTGCTCTTCTCTGCAGGGCCCCGGCCCCCCGCCGGGCTGAGGGAAGCGGCGGCCGGGGGGGTGGGAGCAGCTCTGAGGGGACGCCCGGGCTGGGAGCGGCTCCCGCGGCAGGTTCCCGGCCGGGCCGGCCCCTCCTCGCCCAGGAACCCACCTGCTGCGGCCGCCACCCTTCCGCGCTCCTCCTCGGCGTGTGGTGCGGGGACCTTCCCCGGCCTCCCGCGCCGCGGCCACCTCAGGCGGCCGCCATCTCCGCCCCTCCCCATCGTACGGGGACCCGGGCGGGGTGGGGCAGGGAAGGGCTCGCCTCGCCGCGCGGGTCGGGTGGGGCCGGGTCTGCCCTCCCCGCCCCGCCCCGCGCCGAGCGGAGCCGAGCCGAGCCGAGCCGAGCCGGTCCGACCGCTTGGCGCCCGCCCGTTTCCCGCCGACCCCGGGGCGCCTCAGCGCCCAGCCGCGGCCGGGCCGGGCCCTTCCTCACGGCGGGCGGGCGGGCGGGGAGCGGGGCACGACGGTGAGGGGCTCATGTTGAGGGAAACATAACCGCCTTGAGCAAGAGGGTTAAATACGCTGTGTTTAATCCCTCCCTCCGCACACGCCCGCTCTGAGGGAAGCGAAACGGCTCCGGGCGCGGGAGGTGAACGCCCGTCGGTATCTGAGCAGCGAGGGCAGAGCAGAGCGGCCCTCCTGGGGCCGCTGAAATCATTATATACGTGGCGGATAAACATCTTCTGTTTTAAATGTGTGACGTGTGTGGAAAAAAGGCAGCGGGGCGATGGCGGGGCGCTGAGGGCGCTTCGGCGGGCGTTGGTGAGAGCCCGGGCCCTCGGGGCAGGGGGGCCGTTGCCCTCAGGACTTGATCGCAGTGGCGTGGGTGTGTGGCAGCGACCACAAGAGACTTCGTTGACGAAGCCTTGTGTTCAGACGCGCTGTGTTTCCCCACCCACGTTGGCTTTGGGACTCAGCCCTGTTGGTGAATTGTCACCGGTGTCACCCACGCAGCGTGAGTCGCGACGAGCGGGGATGCTGATCGCCCTTCCAGAGGTGTCCCTGAAAGTACCCAGCAGACTTCGGAAGAACTAATTTCTGATTCTTTTCCGCAGATGGAAGGACTCTTGGTGCGTTTCGGGTGGGTGTTTGCCGTCCCTGCAGCCTGGCAGCGGATCTCCTGTCCCCGTCCACGGAGCCCTCTGTGGGGAAGCGCGTGGGTTGCCTTGGGGCATGGTCACGCGTGAAATGCCCTGGGTTTGTGGGCTTCCACATGCATGTTGCCCTTCCCGTACTGAACGCGGTACGCCTCTACATGACAAATCGCCTTTTTTCAGCATGTCTCTACTTTTATTACTGATTAAGCCATCAAATAAATCTGAATATTGCAGAAGTCAGCCAATGGTGTATTTGCAACACAGTTCAAATTTTTAACATCATGTAATGGTTTTATAGAACACTTCTGGTTTTGAAATACAACACAAAATTGTACAAACCCCTCAATACTGTATATTTATTCATTTCCACAGGGGAACGTAATATTTAACTGGCAACTGCATTCTGGTAATTGTATAGTTAAAGGGCTATACAGTAAATATTAAGGAACATTTTACTGTGAATGTTGTCTTGGCAAAAAGATTTTTTACAAATGGCTCTTTCAATTCTGTCTTCCTCAGAGTTTCTTAACAATTAAGAAAAGTTTAGGAGAGAGGTTAGGGAATACCCATTATTTGTTTTAAGATAATGATGAATTAAACTAGACAATTCTGAAAGTATATATAAAACCTTCTAAATGGGTTGGCTTTTTAGCTTGGCCATCCTGTAGCAATCTACTTAATAGAATTTAAAAATTCACAATAACAGCTTTTTGCCTCTTCCAGATCAAAGTACTAATATAGTTTTCCATTTGTTGTTTTAATTCCCATCTACCAACACGTGTAGGATAAGAGCACATCCCACCGCAGGAATGGCTTGCTGAGGGACCTGAGCTGTGCTTCTCAAGTTAAGTGGCAGTGGTTTCCCGATCGCTGCATGTACACAATACAGCTGTAACACTATGACATCTTTATTTTTTCCCTTTATGTTTTTGGTAATTCAGGGCTAAATCTAATGAGAGGCTTGGAAGTCTGTGAGTTCGATGCTGCAGCACCTGCCCTGTGCCGAACAGTCCAGAGCCCAGTACTGCCACTCCTCTGCCTCTACGGGATGCTCGTCCAAACTAGTTTATTGAGCAGGAGTTGCTAGTGTGAGTCTCTAGATGATCTGGGAAAAGGTAGCGTCTAACATCCTGCCTTTCTCAAAAATTAGGTACTGGCAGGAAAAAATGACATCTTTTAGATGCTTCCTGGAGATTGGACCACCTGAGAAATGTAGGCAGAACACCTGATTTCTGGGACCTAATGAGGGGAGCTAAACCTTTGGGAGCTTTTTGGATTTGTTGTATGTTACTCAATTTGACCTGTCTTTTTGTTGGGTCTGAACTTCTGTTGTTGATTATAGACCAGCTACGTTTTTAGCATGTCTAGTGTCCTTTGGGAGGCAAACATTTTTTATTGTCTTTCTCGCAGGGTAGATTGCAAATCCATGTCTGATCTATCTGTGTGTGATCTGTGTGTACAAAAGTATCAAGTGGCTGGTAGGACCTCTTCTGAAAGCAACTAACTCTCTGGAATTAAATTCAGATGTAAGTAGAGCTTTTTTTCTTCTTCTTCTTCCACAATTCATCTCAAGGATTAAATAACTTCAGGAAAAAAAAAGTTTTGGGTTTTTTTTGTGGAAAAACAAGATGATTGGTATTATATTCTGAAAAAAATGTGAGAGTTTAAAGTAATCTCAAGCAGCATTCACACTGGCAATATTTACTTATCCAAACAGTACTTACTAGGACTGTTGCACAAATTGCAATATAATAAGAAAATGTTTACACCTGAGATGGGTTTTGTACATTCTGAGCATGGTGGAAATGAGCAACCAGGAGAGGAAGGGTGCGGTTTAAAGATTTTTTTTCTGCTGTTAAAAATCCTAATGAGCATGTCACCTCCAGAGTATGCGGCACAGTATGTCAGCTCTGTGCTCAGTGAGACCTCCGAGTGGGCTCCTCAGCATGGCCCGCAAGGAGCACTGTGCTGCCCAAGTTACATCCTGAGTTAATGTTGGGACTACTACTTGGCTTCCCGTTCCCTCCACCAAGGCCCTCTGTGGTTCTTGTTTGGAAGTTTGCTTATTACTCACTGATTACTCTCAAGTGATTGTTTTCTGCTCCTGAATGCTACATCTCATCTTCTTGTTTTTCAGAGAAATGATAATGCAAGATGGGATGCCCTCGATATCAAATGCATTGCTTAGCGTTGGCAGGTCCTTCTCGCTGTGTTAGGAGCTGCTTACACTCACTATTGAATAAGGGCAGGCTCTTCTTTAGCATCGGCTCAGTTTGCAGCTTTGCAGGAAAACTTGCAGGTGCTTGACAAATACCATACTCTGTAAATAATGGCTTAAGCCCATCCTGCTTGATGAAAGAGGCTGCATTTATATTCATGTGCAGCAATAGAAAGGTTTAAGAAATTAATTTGTATTTGCATGCAGGCAGCTGTGTATGAAAGTAAGACAGGAGACTGCCTCCTCCAGGAGAAGGGTGCGTGAAATGATACAGCAAATCTCTTGCAAAAGCTGTTTGTGTATTCTTCAGATGATCGTGTTGTGGTTCTACGTCCCCTGGAGTCGCAAGATATTTGCATAGATGCTTTCTTCCTTCTTCAAGACTGTTTCCTGCTGCTGGTTGCTCATATTTTGGCTTCTGTTGTTGAACTTAACTGTAAGGGTAGGATTTTAGGACAAAGGGGAAAGGAACAAGAAAAAAACCCTCTAATTTCAAATCTAACTTGATCAGTTTCTGAAAGAAACAGTGACTGAACAAAGTGTCCTCAGAGAACAAGGATTGGTCTCTGCCCTCAGCACTGCAGCCCCATGGTTCACTGTGGCTTCTGAAGTCACTTAGAAAGACCAGTGGGGAATAGTAGAGTTTCTGTATGTTGCTTCTGCTTCATCCTCAGTGCTGCCTGATTTAGGGCCAGGAGATTTCCTTCAGACAGGGGTAGGTGTAGATAATGAATACAACTTCTTCACCATTATGTGAAGGAGTATACTCCTACATAGTTAGAACTGAATCTACTTTTCCCCACTTCTTCCTGTTCGGGATGTGTTGTGCTTCAGAAGCTAGTTGCCATCTGCCCCTTTATTCAGTTGAGCAGAAGGAATAAATTTAAACCTCACCTCTGTGTATTTCAAGAAATCTTATGTTGACGTCTTGGACACCTCAAGCCATGTGGGAGCAAGACAAGGAGATCGAACGCATATTTATGCATTTTGATGTCATGTGTGGGGAAAGCTATACACTGTGAAGTGAACTCCTGGAAAAATTACTATGAAAAATTGTCGTGGTTTAACCCCAGCCAGCAGCTAAGCACCACGCAGCCGCTCGCTCACTCCCCCCCCACCCCTGGGATGGGGGAGAGAATCAGGAAAAAAACCTCGTGAGTTGAGATAAAGACAGTTTAATAGGACAGAAAGGAATGAAAAACAATTATAATGATAATAATAATATGACAATAGTCATACTAAAAGAATTAAACTGTACAAAGCAAGTGGTGCACAGTGCAATTGCTCACTACTCGTTGACCGATGTCCAGTTAGTTCCCGAGCCGCGATCCGCCCCTCCCAGCCAACTCCCCCAGTTTATATACTGGGCATGATGTCATATGGTATGGAATATCCCTTTGGCCAGTTTGGGTCAGCTGTCCTGGCTGTGTCCCCTCCCAGCTTCTTGTGCCCCTCCAGCCTTCTTGCTGGCTGGGCAGGAGAAGCTGAAAAATCCTTGACTTGGTATAAACACTACTTAGCAACAACTAAAAACATCAGTGTGTTATCAATCAACGTTATTTTCCTACTAAATCCAAAACACAGCACTATACCAGCTACTAGGAAGAAAATTAACTCTGTCCTAGCTGAAACCAGGACGAAAATCAATATCCTGAGCAGCAAGGAGTTGGGCATGACTCAGCTGGGAGATGAACGGACATACATAACAGCCGTGAGCAGAGCTGACAGTAGATCGCGTTGAGTGCCAAATGTCGCCTCTGGAATGTATTTGTATGTGGAGATGAGTGCCAATCTGATACAGCCTTTCCTGTATCCTTTTCTTTTTCCTGGATGTGTCTTTAACTGGGTGTTGCCTAGCTGGCGTGTTTAATGCCTTATTAGATTTTATGCCTTGTCAGCACAGGATTAGCAACCAGAGTTTTGCAATGGCTGATGAGCAAGCGGTTGTGGAGTTGCTGTTTCTGAAAGGCTGCATGTCTCAGAAAGACAGTATGGTGTTTATGAAGATTTTATATTTTTAATAAAATATTTAATTATTTAACTTTATTTTTTAAAGAAGAAAATACTTGATCAGTGTCCCATTTACAAGATGTTTTCATTTACGTTTCAGGAATCTTTTAAAAGCATAGACAATGTGCATTTGGATCTTGATTTGAATCATTTGAGGTGCTCATCTTAAAAGTAACAGGTTTGTCCTTAGAAGTTCTTGTTGAGAAGAAACTGTGAAGATTTCCATAGTAATTTTAATTTGAAGGCATCTTGTTATAGAGTTCTAACTCTGCTTATTCAGTGAAAATCTAGTAAATGCAGTACATAGTTGATGCCAGCCTTGATGCATTTTTCAGAGGTAGTGTTTCCTTGATTTGTGTAACCACAGCATGCTTTCACTGTACAAGGCGTAATCTTTCCTGATGCTCGTGATGACACTGCAGTCTTTTTTTTTTTTGGCTTGTCTTTGACACAAAGAATTTTTCAGGGAACTAGAAGAAAGATGGGAAGAGCAAGGCTCTGAAAACTACATTACATGAACCAGTAACATAAAACCCAATTCGTGGCTTGCTGGTCACTGTGACAAGAAACTAAAATTGTTAAGACTGAAGCCAACATGGAGTGCAAGGTATGATCCTACTCTCGTTATGTTGCTCACAAACAACAAAACAGAGCTAGTAATCTTCCGTAACCTTTTAGTATATTACTACCTCCCGGTAGACTTCAATTTTAAACAAATTCTATAGAGGCACTTTCATTTAAAAGGAAGCTAAAAAGGGAAGAAATGTAATTTCAATCCCACCCTCAATCTGAAGAATCCAAACCTGCATCTTCTGATTCCCAGCGAACAGCCTTTCTTAATTATTGGTTGAAGACTCATACGCCAGAAAGAGAAAACAAGAATTTACTGTTAAGGCTAGTGAGAGTCACTCAGGACTCTTCTCTGTGTTTCATTTATTGACTAGTAAAGCTAAACTGCAAGAGCGTCTCGTGAGCACCTACATCCTTTACTGGATCCAGGCTACAGAGTACTTTCAGGGATCATAAGTTTAGCCTCTTCTGTGTTTGGTTTCTGTTTTACATGATGAGGATTAATGGTGGTTACCTCCTGCAGAGAATACTTTGATCTATATCTAAAGCATGATCAGTGTTTACCGAGTACTGTTAGCTCTCTCTTTACTTTAACTTGCACTGAAACCGTGTGCATGGTGATATTACTGACTCTAAACTAACTCCTCTCTCAAAAGTCTTTTATCATAAAACAGTTATTTTTCTGAGTGATCATTATTTTCGCATTAAAAGAACCTCGCATGGCAAAACGAATGCCTGCTGTGTCAGCCAGTAAGTAATGGACTCTTTGTGGACACAGTCAGGAAATGTGCCTTTTGTTTTTCTGCACCTGTTGCTGTATTACAAATAAAATCATCCAATGTTTTATTAAATAAAATGAGAAGCCCTAATGAAATTGTACCAGCCATTACCAGGAAGTCTATTGAAAACATTCAGCAGCTGCTTCAGTCTCAGTTCATTTACACTGATAGGATTGTTTTGTCCTTCTCCTTATGCTCTAAGTGAGAAAGCTACAGTGCCGTGTTGATGCACAGCAGAGCCTTGGGCCATTTCATACCACTCTCCTCTAACTCCCCGTGAAGTATTTGATGAGAATCAGTAACAAATCATGCTCAACAATTAAGTACCTATGACTTGTAAAAGTTTGTTAGAAGTCAGTGTCCCGGGTCTTACAGCTTAGTGTTTTGCAAACATCAGCTTATATATCCTTACAGCACAGTGGTAAAGCAGGTAAAGATCTACTGTATTATTCTGATTTTCTAGAGAGGGATGGATCAGAGAGGTTAAGAATCAAATCACTCAACCCTTCTTATTAGACAAAATACCCAGGTAGCCTGAGGAATCCTCTGGAGTGAGCTGGGGGTCAACCTTGTTCAATACAGTTAAATATCACCACTCTCTCTAAAGGTCCCTAGCAGAATTGATCTCTCTGTCTCTTCTGTATTTAAAAGTCAATACATCTATCACAGAGCTGTGCTGGCAAGTAGGTGGAGACTCTTCCGCAGAACAGACTGTAGTTCCTAGCAACAGTTGCCTGATTTAAAAGAAAAGGTAACCCTAGCAATAATCTCCGTGCTAAATGCTGAACAGTAAATCTTACATTAAAACCGCTAAGAAGTTGCATCATAACCGCTTTGGATATTGGAAAATGTTTGATAAAGACTTTCTGGTAAAAATAGCACAATAAAGAATTTTGTTCGAACTTGCATGGTTCAAACATTTCTAGGTTTGATTTTAAAAATGTATGAGAAGTAGTTGGATGAAACGTCAGCCAAGCAGTGAGTGATAACAGCCCTCCCTTCCCACAGCAGCTAGGAAAGGCATAGCTACGCCTGTGGGCAGGAGGTGCAGCATGAGGACGCGCCGTCCCTAAGCGTCTCCTGCTGGAGCGTTCCTTTCTGACCACCGAGTGCGAGCAGAAGAATTGCCAGCAGAGTCTGTCTCCTGTCCTGTTTTTGTGATGTTACAAATTTATGGATCTACTCTGGATTTATCCCAGTGCAACTGGGATTTAGACTCAGAATTTAGTCTCAGAATAGAAGAATTTAGACTCAAATATAAGGAAGTAAGGCAAATACAAGCTTTCTACAACTCAAAGAAATAATATGTATAGAATCTATATGTATAGAACCTTCGTATCTGAAAAGTTGATCTGAAATTATATGCTGCAGTGTGCCTCAAGCAGTTGTTGCCGAACAGCTTTGGCATCCCCAGTCTGGCCTGCCATGAATAAAGTCAAGCCAGGGATACCACTAGCTCTTAGGATCCTGTATCTGCTCCGCTTGCTTTATTTCACAACCAGTCTTTTTGAGCCCATCCTACTGGTGTTTTCAGCCACCTTGAGATGGCCCTTCCCTCCTTCTCTCTTCAAGCGCTAACCTGCGGAGGAGGAGTGAAAGAGGGAAGTGAATTTGGATGTTAAAAGGACTCAGCTCTCCCTTAATAAGTAAGTTAAGGCCAGAGCATCTTTCATGGGGTGCTTCAGCCAGCACCGTTTTCAAATCACCAGTTGTTGCCATTGGATCCATGTATTAGGATTCTGCCGCTCTCTGGCTTACAGACTCATCGCCTCCCAGGTGCCAATAGCAAAAATTT
Organism: Gymnogyps californianus; assembly: GCF_018139145.2. Classification (NCBI taxonomy): domain Eukaryota; kingdom Metazoa; phylum Chordata; class Aves; order Accipitriformes; family Cathartidae; genus Gymnogyps; species Gymnogyps californianus. The sequence continues at coordinate 24,078,732 of NC_059480.1, forward strand.
CCTAGTGCCTGGAGCCAAAGGCATGAGCTCCTTCAGCGCGGCTGGCCCAGGAGAGGGCAGGGGCCGGGTGTGCCCCAGCTCTCACACAGAGCGGAGCCCGGGGCTGTTCTGTGAAAGGCAGGACCTAGCGTTACTGAAAATCCTCTCTTTTACCCCAAGCGAATGGCAGTGCATAGCAACGCAGGGCACCTAGATCAGAATAAGGCAAATTTTGGGGACAGGGAAGAGGGGAAGGACACGTCCCTGTTACGAACAGCTGGGCTGTTCATAAGGGACCACGAGCTCGCTTAGGCTCTGGAACACCCAGTGACGGGGAAGCCAGTCTTCTGTCCTCACTGTGGCACCTCCAGGGAGGAAAACGGGAGGTACCGATACTTAACTCTTCCACAGTGCTCTTTTTTCCAGGTGGTAGTTAGGTGTATTTTATTTTGTAAATTGCTTAGGTTTGTGGCTGGAGTATACGGATTGTGGCAGGGGGACAGCAAGGGGCAAGCAGCTCAGCAACTGCACGAGGGAGGGAAAGGGCAGGGCACAACAGCAAGGCGGATGGAAAGGGTTTACTCTGTAAACGGAGCTCGCTTGAACTGAACCTGCCAACAGATCCAAGAGGGATTCTGATGGGGACTTCCAACTGCTGCCAGCGAAACCACTGCAGCTGGAAGAGGATGTTTCTCTGTTGCTCAGTGCTTTTGATGCCAGCTGTGAGGTTTGAATGTTACTTTGCTGTCATTGTGACCCTATTAGAAAAGAATTATATTCTCAGAGGAGCTGGAGAGCAACCCGGCAAGGCTCTTACAGCTTAGTGCCACAGAGAGAAATGCAGGTGGTTGCAGGACGGAAAATAAGGGGCTAAGCCAGGCAGGTATATTGTCCACATTTCTACATTTAATGTTTACATCATCTACATTTAAGGTTTACATAAGGCAGAGTCTTTTGTCAGCCTTTCTCCTGATCTAACAAAAGGCAGGCAAGTCCTGGTCAAAGTGCAATTTAAGAGCTGACTGAGGAACTGAGACATTCTCTGTTTTTCTTTATCTGCCCTTCGTGCTGTGTGATGCTCTGTGAACTCCATCCAGTATCGATTTCAAACAGAAACAGGCCTAAATGAGCATTGTGTGTATATATATCCTATAAAATAGATGTATTAAGGAAAAATCAGAAAAATCTGCTATATGATACAGAGCAGGTGAAAGTAAATGCTCCCCCCAAGCAGCTGCTACAAAGGTACTTTGCTGTTACAAAACTGCTTATCATCACGGATACAAGCATCCCCACCAGCGCTGTAACATTTCTACAGATAGAGAAATATGTGAATTTGTCAAAGAATAATTTTTAATTATTTCTTAATTGCTAGAGAAAGATCTGCCTTTGTTTAAGGACTCCAGAACACCACAAGTGAGCTGAGGCTGTATCCATACCGGAGCACAGCATACTTGGGTGTAACATCTCCGCTAAATACTGGTCTGCATTAAATACTCATTTGTGTTTTACCAGTAATTATTTAATTCCAAAAAAAGTTAGGAATAATCATATTTTCTTGCAAAAAAAAATAATGAGAAAATTATATTGGGTATGTAAAACACTGGGAGGAATATCAGTAAGACAACTGTAAAATTTTATTGCAGGAAGGACATTTTAGTAGACTAGTTATTTAAATAACTTCCCACTAAATAGATATATGTATATACTTGTTCCCATAAGGTCACCCTGAACTCTGGAAGTTAAAATTGGGAAGAACAACTTTGAAATACTGGCTACGAAAGCGGCCTGATAAATAACTAAACGTGGCCAAGTACCTTGGTGATTTTCTCTCTTTGGACTGGAAGCGTTTGTCAGGATACTGTAAGTCCACTCACAATTTTACTATTACTGGCATATTGTAATCGCTTCTCATTATCTCATTCCAAAATAATTCTGAAGTATTTGGGGAATATTTGTAGAAAATGCTCGGTTACAGGAATGGGTCATGAAGTCCTTTCCTTAACCACTGAACAGCTCCATCAATCTCTCTCTCTTCCCACTGCTTCTTCAGGAGATTCAGAGTTGTTCACTGCAGATCAAGTTAAAGAGCTTAAGGCTAATTCAATTTCCACAGCTGTGTGAGCCCGGAACTCGATTAAGGTGACAGCACAGATTTTTGAGAGTTAATTTTGCAATCTAGACACTTGTCCCCGGGCCACAGGCGGGTGGTGCTGGCGTAGCGCACGCATCCGCTTAACAGGAAGCAGATGGCAACATTACTGAAGCATTTATTATTTGACCATTTCAACTTCATTTTCTCAGCAAGGCCCTCAAGATGTTCTTTCACTTTTAGGAGGAAACGTATTTGAAACATAACTGAAATCCACTGCCTTAACTTCTTCAAAACCTGGCAGCGGCTCAGCTGCCTGCTGCGAACCGCTGCTAGACACGTGCACGTGTTCTGCCGTGTTCAGCGTGTAGCAGTGCTCTCCCCAGCGCCAATTTGTAAACGCCTTCTGGAAAGCACGTACGCAAAAGGTCAGCCGCCCTTGTTTTAGCTCCCACTGGAATCAGCAGGAATCTAACACAATGAACCGCGAGGATGTCTTCAGGACAGAGTTTTGTAACTCTGCACTTGCGTGGTAAAAAGCAAGAGTTGCCAGGCAGGCTGGAGTACTAGCTCTTCAGGTCAGACGTACCATGAATTACAGCGCCAACAAGCTGAAGGTTCTTGCGCAGGAAGAAAGGCAGCTCTGTTCTCAACACTAGACAGGAAGCCGTGAAACGCGAGCACCAAGGAAACCAGCCTCTGTATCAGCCAAGTGTCAAGAGCGTCTTAAACCAGCTGCTTAAGCGAGCAAAAAGGCAGCTGTTGGTCAAGATGCTTCATCATCACATAATGCGTACCCGAGTAAGGTACTGAAGGCAGCAACAGGACTTGGTTAGCTGTTTTGATCAGTGATAACACACAAGTGTCCAGGAGTCAATCCGTTTAGGTAACGGGTCCTTTAATTTTTTGCTATATTGATAAAAAAGTGATCCAATTTATCTGTTTCCTTATGGAGTAAATATTCAGGAGATTTGAGAAGCAAATACACCATATCCATGAATTGTTTATCAACGCACCCATTATGATGTATATACTTGCACAATCTGAAAAATCAATATCTTCATCCAAAATGCCGATGCCGGAAGGAAGGGGAGGCAATTTAGGGTAGGGAAAAGAGTTCTCTAAGTCAGTTATTAAAACGTCAAGCTTACCCTTATCTTCTCCGAGTGGGTTCGGGAGACGATCAAATCTCTAGTTACTGTTAAAGTCATCTAGGGGAATGATGCCGAGTCTTAACTTCTTCAGTGCTCAGTTAACCCAAACATACAGTACGTCCTCCAAACGTCCAGCAGAAAGGGACGCGCAAGAGAAACTGCACAAACTACTCCAAGATATTTATAAACAAATTATTAACGGTCACTTCATATTAGCATCGAGTTACCTATATTTCTGAACAGACGAATACTCTCCTGCCTCTTCAGTTTCAAAAGTATTCCAGTTCCAGAATATAGAAAGTTTTAACATTAAGGCATACATACAGCTATGTTGTTTGCTTTCATTTAATAAAGATCAATTTGCTCATACTCAAATACATGGAATGTTGGCACAAAACTAAAGCTCTTGTGGAACAGCTACCAATCATACACAAATATTCTGTGAGGTCCTCTTGACTTGCATTTCTCTGATAGATACACCACAAAATGGCTTTAATAATACAAACTGAATGCTGGATCAAATCTCTAAATAATAAGTAGCAGTTAAAGTAAATGGTTTGCTTTATTTGTAAATTATGTACAGAATACTTTTTTTTTTTTTTTTTTTAAATCATGATGGAGCAGGAGAAAGAAAACAGCCATAATTTCCAAACCGCGCTGCTTCCTTCGCCTGCTGGAGATGACATCTTTCTCTGAACCAGATGCACAAAACCAGTTTGGATTTCCTCAGTTGCTGGCACACAGTCTGGAGAAACAGAGAACGCTGCAGCCAAATTCAGCACTACCAGCTTTTCTATTTTCAGCAAAATACTTCTGCTAAAACTAGTTTTCTTAGGAAAGTTTTCACAATCTTTTGAAAACAAAAATCAAGAAAAATATCAAGAAAGCTGTGGGCTAAGAAGGGCTTTACCTAACTAGCTATCGAATGAGCACAACTAGGAATAATCTGAGATTTGGTCATTCAACTTTTACCTGTTTTACAAAAGCAAGTTTGAGAAGCTAAACTAATGGACCAGGTATGCAAGTACCAGAAAACGTATGTTTTTCAGTATGTTTGAGGACGATCTGGGCAATCTATCTATCAATAGAAAACTTGTCAGATTGATAAAACTTCTGTCAATGGCTATTAATGATTAACATAGTACCAAGTAATCAAGTTAATGGTTAAAAAAATGAAGGAACTAGATATAAAACTGTTTGGTAACATGTATATTTCAGCAAACAAAGATGCTACGGTATGGTCTATGTTTTGGTGATCAGCCAACAAAGAAAATCCAACCATTTGCACATACTTAGTCCCAAAACCACAGTGAGTTATGATTTTTCATGTGAAGGCCTGCTTTCGGTATCTTCCTCCTCTTCCTCTTCACAATCCCCTTCATCTGTTTGCTGTTCCAGTTCCTCTTTTGTGATCATTTCAAAGTCGTTTCCATTTCCACTACTGTGCTGGGACCTGTCGTCTTCACGCCTGTCACTGTCAGTGTCTGAATGTCGCTCTCCTCCCGAGCCGTCTGTTCCCGAGTTCCTCGTTGCTTCTGTTTTCCCATCGTCGTCTTCCTTCTTCTCACTGTCTGATTTCTCCTCACTGTCGTATTTTTGCTGCTTTTTGGATTCCGATTTTTCCTCTTTCTTTAAGTCTGCTTTTGGTCCTTTGTATTCGTGTGTGTACAGGGGCCTGAAGGAGTCAATGAATCCCACGTCTGCTGTAAGATTTGGCAGGAACCAGAAGTGATGCCTTCCTCCAGTGATGAGCCAGATGATAAGGAACAGGATGCAGCGAGCTGTATTAAAAAAAAAAAAAAGGAAAATTGTGGGGTTTATTATAAACATCCACACTGTACAACTATGGTGTAAGAGACGTCCGCTACTAACACCCACCCCAAGCCAGGGACAGGGGTAACCTTGGGGGAAAATCTCTCATTCTGCAACAGCCCTGTGGAACAGTCTGTTCTTACCACGCCTCTCCCACCCCATTAACCACGTATCTCATCTATGATTTAGCTCTTCATCCCCTCTGCTGCAGAAATACAAGCCAAAGCAAGCTGTAAAATCCTGGTTACACCATTCTCACTGCTGAACCTGTTCTTATGTACAGTTCTTGGGTTTGGTTTGCCCCCCACCCCACCCACCCACCCCCCTTTTTTTTTTTTTAAACGGAGGCAGTAAACACATCTCCACTCTACAGGAAACGCGAAGAGGCGACACAAGCTTGCGCCTGCTTGCTTTCTGTGGCACAGCTCTGACACCCGGTGGCCAGGAGGGAAATACCCACACGGAATCAGTCTGGCTAGCGCTAGCAGCAGCGTCCCGGGCAGCGAGGCGGTCACTCACACATCTCAGACCACGTTTAAGCAGCAGGCTGTCTCTCTGCCCTTTTAGACTTCGCCTGCTGATAAAGTGACGATGACCGACACTTACCAACGGCAAGCAGAAGAATACTGGCGACAAAACAGCCGGCGCCTACGCTGAGGTAATAAACACCAACACGCATTTCTGCTGGCCAGAGCGGGAACAGGGTTGCAGCTATAACAGCAATCACTAAGTGGAAAGATAAGGAGAAAAGCATGAGAAGTGTGATTAGTTTTTCCTGGTACGTGTATAAAGGTTGTAGGCTTACCATTTATTCAAGGTACTGGCTTAGCATAGTATGAGTTACTGCTAGTATTTTAGGCCTTGACTGAAACGTTGTCTAGATTCACCGCTCCTGTTTTCATACTGGGTACAGAGAGACCACGTTCAGCAACTCTTAGTCAGCAGAGCAAAGAGAGCACCTCTGAGGAGGGGGCACGAGCAAAAAGGTGAGCAGGGAGCTGCCTACAGCCAGCGCAGCAGGAAACGGGCGCGGGGCGCTGGGGAGAGATGGTGGGAGCCCCAAGGACTGGTCAAAGGCCTGAATATGGCCCCAAGGGATGACAGGGATTCTCAGGAAAGGTGGTTCTCTCCAGGAGAGGGAGCTGGAAGGGACAGGTCAAGGGTGTTAGACCAGCAGTACGATGATCTGTTAGCTCACTGATGTCAGTTAACATCAGTACTAATTTGGATTAAAAAAATAAAATTAGCTGATTGGGCTTATCCTACACAAATAGAAGTTCTAGGGTCAGAAAGGTATCATTTGTAGTTTATAACAACGTGAACGATGTTAAAGGAATTATTGTATAACCCACATCTGCCTATTGGACAACTTAACTCGTTAGCTTAAAGCAACAGAAATAAACAGCTTGCAAACTTGTGCAAGTTCAGACATTTGCTAAAGCATGTTTCAGGTTTGCTTTTGTTTCATGGTTGTTTGCTTTTGTTTCATGGTTGTTTTGAACATGTGTAGCCGCTCCATCCTGAGATCAAAATTCATGTAACAGGATTGGTATCAAATCATGCCGACACTGAAAAGCAAAAGCTTTGTCCAGCAAAAAGACAAACTTCCCCAAGGCCAGACAGGCCTGTTGATACTGCGCCTACATTTGTGACGCGCTCACCAATATCTGCTCTTACTTACCAAGTACAAGTCCCATGGCAAAAGTTTTAAAGTGAACGGGGTCATAGATCCACACATACACCTACAACAGAAATAATGTGGTTTACACTCGGAAGACAAGCTCTCTGATAAACGACTTCGTTTATTCCCTCATCCAAATGCTTACTGCCACGCTGTAACGCTCATGCTGAACAAACGGCCCCGCGGTCAGTACCGTATCAGGGTAGAGGAGCAGGGCAAGGGGTCGCGTACCGTAGGCAGGGCTGTACTTTGAACCGGACTTGAAACAGGTTTCTGCCAGTCAAGGAAGTGCAAAAGGAGACAGCCAGCCAAGGGGCTGCAGGCCTGCGTGCCCACGCTGCCTGCCTTAGCTACGCGCCGATTATAATCTGAGCCTCATGGCAGGAGGCCTCAGGACACGGTGCTGCTGAGGCAGGAGACAGTGCGGAGCTGGCAGCGCACTGGCTGTGCTGGAGGCTTCCAGCTGGGAGGGGAAGAAGGAAGGGAAGGAGTTTCCACACTGTGTAAGAAAACCAGTGGAAATCTCAGACTGGATCTCTCCAAGAATTACTTCATGAAAGAAGTTGTACCCAGAGTAACTTAAGGGGACGTAAAATCCCAGGGAAAACAATCAGAGAGTAAAACTGATGGGGAAATGAAAGATTCAGAAATATCACTGAATCAAGGTTTGTTGTTATCTGTCTTTATTCATTAATGTTGTTCAGCATGAAGCCAAAAACCTTTTGTAAAGAAAATATTTCTCAGGTCCACCAAGTGGAAACAAAAAAATACTTCTAGCTTTGAAGAGACTCCCTTAAGAGAAAAAAATAGACCGAACATATGGAACAAGCAACCAGCTGAAACGCTCAATTCAGCTGAAGTCCCATTTGATGGCCTCAGACAAGCGTAATTGTACCCTCTCTTCCACAGCGCACTGTTACCTCAATGTCTACAGTTGCAACGCTCAGTACCAAATGTTTGTGTGAGAACCGTGGATCCATTTGAATCAGACCTGCCTAGCCTTATTAAAAAAAACTTCTTGGTAAAGTGCAGGATTTTCTGACCTAGAAAAATAGGATTTTTTTTTTCTTACAAAACTAAACAGTTTGAATCTTTGCTGTTAACTGTGAAAAGCTGCTGCTGATTACTAGAAACCAGCAACCCTCATAGCAGATGCGTTAATATGAAGTACCAGGAGGACACCTTAGAGGCAGTAATACAGTTTTTCAGTGTGATGCAACAAGTATTTAATATTCTACTTCTCACAGGGTGTGAAAGTTGACTACACGCAGGTGTAGCTCTGCTGCCAGTCAACTGTTCTGTGAGCCCCAACAAACTGAAGATCGTGACTGGTGACCAGGCAATAAAAGTGTGTGTAATATTCAGTTTTTGTAAGTGCAAAATAATGAAGGAAAGGGTAAAAACAGCTCTAATGTAAATACACAAGGATTGGCTCCAAGTTAGCTACTACTTAAAAAAACTCTTGGGAGTTGCAGTTCTTAAAAAAATGTCAGCTCATTAATAACCAAAAAAGTAAACGATGTTAAGACAAGAAGTAAGTACTGTTATACTGCAAATACAGTACTGCACCCTCATTTTGAATGCCGCATGCCACCCTGGTTACTCCATGTAAAAGACAACAGGGAGGATCAGAGGTGGGTGTGATTCTATACGAGGTGGGGAGAAACTGAGTAAGGCAGGTTGGAAAAGAACTGACTGAGAAGAGTAAAATAAAGATACATAAAGGAGGTACATTTTCCACACAAGTGATTTATTTACAGCATTCACTGCCATGTATGTTTTATAACCAAAGGTATACAAGAATCTTAGGGGAGATTCCAGTACAGTGACACACAGCATCAACACAGAGCACAGTATAATTTTGCTGAAGTAAAGACTGATCACTTATCCCACATCTTAAAAGCACAAACATGACTCTCTACATTACAAAGCTCTTAAAGAACTAAATTCTTTTGTCTTCCAGGAAAGCAAAGTACAGAGAAGTATTTAAGACCACAATTTCAGCAGTAAAGCCAGGATGAGAATGCAGGAATGCCTAAGTGTCACCTATCTGCTCAGATCACAAAGTCAGGCAGCCTCGGGGTGGCAGGTAGTTTTGATTTCCCCTCCTGTGATTGAACATCATATTCTAAAAGGCTTGTGTTTTGTTTAGAAATATTTCAGCATGACAATGGCCACAGGATAATGCGGGTGGGAAGGGCCCTCCGGAGGGCTCTAGCCCAGCCTCCTGTGAAAGCAGGGCAGCTGTGAGGCCAGCCCAGGTTACTCCGGGCTTTACCCGGTCCGGTCTCGAAAGCCTCTGAGGCTGCAGAACGGCTCTGGGCAGCCTGCTCCAGCACCCCCTTACACCCCGAGGGCAAACATTTCACCTCAGGGCCACTAACACGGAAACTACTGGCAATTACGTTTTCTTCTAGATGTTTTAAGTTACTGTCCTACAATTACCTCCCTCTAACCTCCTTGCAGATATCTAAAAGTCTGATGTTTCAAGATCAGCCATCACATTGCCATTAATTTTTCTTTCAACATGACAGGAAAGACTTTGCAGAAATCCAGTAAATTAACCTATTATCTGACAATAGTACATTGACACTAAGTTATAAAGTGCCCATAAATCTTACCTCATTTCCATCCAAGAAAACTTGGTCTTCATGTGGCTCAAGTTTAAATTTCCTCTTGGTTTCCTTTTTCTTGGGTGTTCCTGGGGTCTCATCCTGAGGACAAATACAAATTACACATATTAAAAAATAAAAAAAAAAAATTAAGAGGCTTTTAATTTCTAGTATTTTAATATATTGAGTCTGATAACTTTTCACACAGTTAAGACCATGTTCACACTTATTTTTTTTAAGTAAAAATGCTTTATTTCCTCCTGTGCTCATTTACTACCAACTGGATACCTCAAAAATAAAATTGTAAGGAAAGAGAAATTTTTTTTTTAGTTAGTGTCTGAGGACTAGACTATGACTTCAGGATTACATTATGTCTTCAAATGCATAGCACAGCTCCGCTGATATTAACAGAAAGTCTGCACAAAGATCAGGAACAGGGTACAACACTTCATAATCACTAACTTTATTAGAATTATCTGGTACCCTGGTGCCATATTTACCACATGGGCATCCTTTCAGAATCAGTTTTTGCCTGTTTATATTCTCTGTCCTCCTCAATCTTTTTGGATCTAGTGCTTCCTCCTCCCTGTCTCCTGCTTCCTTCTCTTGCTTATTTCTTTGCTTGAAATTAACTTTCTAATTTTTGTCCTGTGTTGTTGCTCAAATTACTACCCACTGGCTTATATCATCCACTAAAATATCAGTTCAATAAATAATGGTTAGTTTAAAAATTAACATTGCATTTAATAACGTAACTCTCCAGATGACAGGGAATTGGAGGAGTTCATAACTTTCATAATCAGCATTTTAAAGTACCTCAAGAGGTGGGTAATCTTATACGGGCTTCTATGTTTAGACTGCCAGCAAGATTGTTTTAATTCTTTTATCAGCCATGTAGCTTTCTTCTGAGATCTAGACCTTTGTACACGTCGCCTACACCTCTCACTAGACGTGCCGTTATTTCACTTAGGAGTGTCTGAATGGGAATAACTTTTGAGCACTATCCTACTAACTCTCACTGGGCTCACACCACTGTATATAGAAGAAAAAACACATCTCCTCGTCAAGTTTCTCCTGCAGATTCCTAACTTTGTAATTTAGGAATGCTGTTCTGCTAATAAAAATACATCGGGAATGAAAACATGAAAAAAACACGTGAAAACTTGTACAGTAATAATAGTTTGAACTTTAAAGAAAGTAAATCAGAAGTCTGTGAAAACTAGGCATTATGCAGCTTAGTAATGGAGCTGTCATACAAAACCGGCCCACTATTACAGAGCTATTTACAAGCACCAAGTATCAAGTATTACATTCCAAACATTCTTATTACCAAACATTGCAAAATTGTTTTTGTTTCACATGGGCAGCTGCCCTGTTTTCAGATGTTCTGTCACACGCGTATGTGTGTCTCTATGCTAACGTACGCTTGTACGAAGCCTGCTGCAGCTGAAGAGAAGTAGTTTTTGATTAACTCAGTCCACATTAGAAGATGATGAGGTACACAAAGGCCCAACTGAAGCTTCTTTTTTGATCTAGATCAAAATCAGAACAACTCCAAAGTTTAAAAAAAAAAAAAGGCAGCATATTTTAGAGATGAAAACAGGCAAAAAAAGGTATGTCGCATTTTAGAACAACCAACCGTATTTTTAAGCCAATGTATTCTTAACAATCAGTTAATGTGTTCTCTGTTACGCGTTTGTCCCTTCTCTTACAGATAGTACTTACCTTCTTACACTCCTCTTTTTCACCATCCTTTTTCTTTTCCTTTTCTTTCTCCTTCTTAGTTTTTTCATCTTTGCCGCTTTCCTTCTTGCTCTTTTTCTCCTCTTCTTTCCCACTTTCAGCCTTTCCTTTTTCCTTTTCTTTCTTTGTATCCTTGTCAGGTTTCATTTTCATCACTTTCAATGCTCGATGAAAGAACTGTTTTTTCAGGAGTCTTAAAATGAAAAAAGTTAAATGATACATTTAAGTGTGGCTGTGATGATAATGTTTACACTCAATTATATTATTAGATACCATTCTAAACTATCTATCTAATATAATCATGAGTAGTGTGATTGAAAGACAGAGGTCACCATCATCTGCTCTATTTACAACTAAATACACCAGACCTAATTATCCTGTGTCTCACCTCTCGCTTTGCTTTTTTTGTTCATCTGTTCAAAACTGGGTAAAACCCATGCTCTTCTGTGGCAGCATTTTGCATAGATATAAATAAATACACAAGATGTAGGATGGAGAAAGCCACCAGGTCAATTTAATTATCTTTCCCATTAATGCAACTCCATCCAATATTTATTTTCAAGTTCATGCCCATATATTTCATAGCAAAAATAAGAAAGCGGACATATGGCTTATCAAGTTCCTTGGTAAGCGGTGCACGATGAATAAAATCACCCTGTTGAGACTGCGGTACATATGCAAGCATTCCATTCATGGCAGCTACAACGATACCTTATAGCAAGCGTATCTATGGCCAGCGGGGCACCAGGAAGTTGTATTTGGTAGTCCTAAGGTTGCCACCACCGAGTAATGTCCTTGAAAGGATCACAACCAAATTCAGAACAGGAAGAGCAGTACAGAATACTGCTCTTCAGTCTGAGAGGAAGCAGTGGGGTGTGAAAGCCAAGCACACATTCACACCGAAAATCCTCATCCTATGCATCAAATCCATTTGATTTGTCCTTGATTTCTTTCATCTCTTGCTGCAGACCAAATCCTTATGCTGGACTACTTGTTGAATTAGGAAAACTCGCTAAAGAGAGAGAAATCATTCTACCAATTAAACTTATGTGCCTGCTGACTATCACGTAGAGTTGCTTCAGGTATATTAAAAAAACTTCCTTCAGACAACTGTTGACAAGGATTCTTTTTCTAGCAACAGAAAATCGCTTGTTTGGGAGAAACTACTTTTCTTCCCAGCTGGAAGTTTAGGGGGCTCAGTCAGGTATGGACAGGTCTGGCCTGCAGGACAGCTCTTTCACTTGCAGGAGCTACCTCTGCCTCTGATGGAATATAAAAAGACGGGACTGTGCAAGACCTACGTCTCAGGGCACGCAGCCACGGTATCAGTGCAGCCAACAGCCAGGTCCTGAAGTGGGACAGACCTTGACATGAGTAATGAAGTCCAGACTGCTTGCTGATTCCTGACTCGTTAACCCTCTATCGATCTGCTGAACAAAGCATTATTGGTGTGGCTTATTTGTGAACAAAACCCCTCAAAAGAAAACTTACTGAACTTAGATCAATATATAAGTGCACCAGGAGACCTTATGTACTGGAACAGCATTATGAATTCAGTTAGTAACTTCTTTTAAATATGCAACTGATCGATGCAGTTGACACAGGATGAAGGACTAGGATCTGCTATTTGTTTTTTGTTTGATAGGGCAGGTAAAATAGCCACACCAAGAGAGTTAAGGTACTTGTTTTTAATATGAATAAGAGCCTAAGCAGCCTCTTACACTGAAGGGATTATTTTTGCATTAAGATATTCCTCCATCCCTTCCAGAAGGCAAAGAAAGCAGACAGTGCTCATGTTTAAAACTCTGAAAACACCTTCAGTGACCAAAAGTGGCCTAAGCATTATTAGCAATATAAAAGCAAGAGAAACCAAACTGCAGACATGGTATGGTGCCAAATGGATCATCAGGGCACGAAATGATACTGGTGATAAAAATCAGTGCCAGAGAACAGAGGGTTGAACTGATTTTCTTTGCACACTGCCCAGGCATTCTTTACACTGCTGGAGCTGAAGGACTTAACCAACTGTCATCTCAACCGATGCTTTAGTAACTGAAGAACAAACACACAGACTCCTACCTCAGTCCAAAGACTCTGGAAGGGAAAACTTACTTTTCTGCTTGCATTAAAATAATGTTTTTTTCTAAACTTTCTGGAAGAAATCAGCAAAAGGATTAAAGTTCGAACACAGAATCAGCCCTGCCTCAGCCCTGGAACTGGGGAGAAGAATCTCACCTTGCTGGATGGCTATCTAAAAGAGGCCAGAAAAAAGAGACTAAATATTAGTCATATTCTTCATTTCTAAGTAGCTTTCGCAGAGCTCTCCAAGTGTAGACAGTCCTCTTAACCCTATGTGTCTGCCCCAAATGACGTATAGTCAGAATGTGCCATTCATCTAAACAAAGCACTTAAGAGTACACTAAGCAGCAGGGACATACCATTTGAGAGGCATAAATTGAACCTCCAAGTCCAGCTTCTGCCATGATGGCAGACGAGGTCTGCAGGAAAGAGACTTGAGAGCTCTGACCCTACTAACTTAAAATAACTATAAAATTTAGGAAAATCGTTTTGTTCATCTTGCTGCCCCAAGCAGCATAATGAAAGCACAAGAGAGTTTCAAGAACAAAGATGATGAAACTACATTGTTTCCACCCTCAAACACAGTAATAAAAATGTAGTAATTATTTTTACATACAACCACAAATGTTTTAAAATGCACGAAGCGTAAGTGAAATTGGTTCCTAAATAACTAAGACATCTTGACAACTATACTCATTAATGAAACTGATGAATTAGGCTAGGTCATACCTGTTGCAGTACTCAACTACAGACTCTCGGGTTGTAAATAAAGCCTCTTCTCCTTTCTTTGCCTTTGCCCATTTAGAATCCAGGAGGCAATCCACAGCTTTTGAGGCTAGAGGGAAAAATGGAATAAAAAAATGCATTAATGACATTTATTTTAACATTTAGTCTACATTCCTTGAACCAAACCAACCAGTCAGTCAGTTCTGGTGATGTTCCACATCCTCTCAATCTTTAAAGTAAGACAAGCCACTATTCTGAAATACAGCACTCTTGACAGCTACACACCTTTAAATCACAGAACAAAAAGTTTATTGTGTTTACTTCAGGCTGGTAAGATTAATTTTATGGCTATCTAATGCCTACATAAGTTTTCAAAACCAAACTGTAAGATCAGTACTTATTAGATAAAGCACTAATAATAAAAACAAAACAGCTTTCCCCCCCCCCCCCCCCAGTACAATGTTAGAAGAAGAAAGTTTCATTCTCTGGTTAAAAGTAACCCTACCAATAAAATAATCAACTCGGTGGCCCATCATGTTGGTGGATTTTGTTGGACAGTTGAAACGTAAGTATTTAGCAACAGCCTTCTCCTCTTTGAATGGCTCACCAACCTCCTACAATAGTAAAAGTCCAAAATTAATACAGTTTTAAACACATGGGAAAATCACTCATTTGGGCTCAAAAATCAGACATTGCAAAGTCCTCGTTATTTTACGGCAATATATAAATAACAAAATGTAAAAGATGTGAAAGCAGGTCATTTTTCCCAAGAACTTTCTGTCTACATAAAGCAAAAAAGCAGGAATTCTTAAGTTAGATGATCTGAAGGTAACGACTACGAACTCCTTTAACAGCTCTGTAAAAAGAGCGAACTAAAGGAGGAACTAAGAGGAAAGCACTGGGCACACGGCAAGCTGCTTAAGGCACACAAGCTTGGATGAAAACAGTTGTGAAGCGAGAGCAAAGAAAAACAACAGAGTGAGGAATGAGCATGTATGAGATGTCAGCGATGCAGGCATATTGACAGAATACAAAGCAGCTTGAATTTCATGTGAAAGAGGAGAAAACCATGTCGAAAAGAAGTTGAAAGATTTGGCTAGAAAATTTCAGTACCACTGCATGACTATAAAATGACTTAAACTTCAGAGTACCGTTGAGGAGATTCTTCCCATCTAGAGACTAGGAACATCAGTATGAAGCACAGCAGGATGAAGTACACGAACGTCAAAACAGCCGTTTTAGGAAAAGGGAGCCCTTTGTCTGCACGCATTCATAAATTCTGTACATTTACCAACTTGCAGAGAGGTAGCAGAATTCAAAGACTTGTAAGACAGAAGGATGGAGACGGGCTTTTTCAACTATGTAAAATTAAGACCTAGTGTTTGTAAGCAGGAAACAAAGACCTTTCTAATGTTCCTGCTTCACAAAAACATATCTGAAACAAGCATTTGGCATATTACACTGACTCATGCAAACTTCCTCAAAAATTCATTTCAGTAAGAGTGCTTTTAATCAGTAAGGCTTAAGTCTCCAAATCCCCCCGCTACTCACAGATCAGTAACACAGAAACACCAGGACATCTTTTCAGACTGGCAGTACCTTTTCTGTACCTATTCTCTTCATGCTGGCCAAAGAAATAGATTACAGAAGCCACAAAACATCTTGGTGATTTACAGGAATATAGAGAATTCAAAGATTCTATTTAAAGACATAATGTTTTTAAAGGTCAATAAACGTACACAACTTCCATTACCGCTTTTAAGATGTATAATCATAACATCGCAAGCAGCATGTTAAGTGGAAATGCAAGGTCAAATAGATGTTGTTACACCAGAATAAAACCTTCAAATGGTGAGAGTTGTTAATTTTCAACAGTTTGCACAGCTAACTTTCAATATCGACTGGTTAATGAATTATCCTTCTAGATGGGATTGATGTTTTTCCTACCTGAGGACAATTTTAAAGATAATAATATAGACATAAGATATCCGAATGACCAAAAGGACTCCGTAGTTCGTTAGTTCTGAGATTACTGACATTTTTTAAAGCCTAAATTTTTTATATGTATGCAGAAATACGCTCTCATACTCACCAGTCAAACAGTTTGAAAAACATATGCCTAAATTAAGTCAGATGATCCTAACAGTCCTCATATAGATTAAATTAACTCTTTCTCTAGGTTCAATCCTTTTTTTTTCCCCCCAATTTTAAAAATCTGTATAACTCGGGAAAACTATTCACTAACCGACAATGCATGTATGCACATAATTTATATACTGTAGTTTGATTTCCCCTTATATGGTACAACTGTACCATATAACTGGTAAATCACTGATGATACTACCTAGTTTGGTACCAAAACAGATTTGGTTTAATAGCAACAAAACGAGTTACAATGCATTTAAAGAAAATGAGTGAATGTTTAAAGAAAATGAGTGAATGTATACCATCGTTACCATATGACACATGCGCTAAGGTACCATGGAGACTGATGACTACATGCAGCAACTGAGTTTCAAAATAATGCTTTTCTAACATTTCCTACCAGCAAATTAAACTTAGAACAACAACTCGCAAGGGCAAATGTTCTTCTTCACAGCACAGACCATAAAACAGTCAGAGAGGCTACAGATATTTGCATCAATGTTAATTCCTCTGCTAGGATTTTTCTTCTTCCTTCGTAAAATATTTATGATTCTGCTAGGTCATGTGATGCGCTACACAGGCAGTGGATAGCACCAGATTTTCTTTTTTTTTTTTGAGTGGTCCTTACTACCTATTGCTTTGTCCTTTTCTGTGGGATAGTTTCACAACATCTCAAACAACAAAAGCTTCCCTGTGAGAGAGTCTGCCACAGGTTAACTGAGCTCATTCTGAGAAAGTTTCCCCTGCAATTTAATCCCCATTTTTCATCCTCTTTTCGTCCCTTTATTTGCAGAGCCAGGCTTCTGTCAAAATATTAAAACAGATGACAGAAAATAACATTACATTTCATCATAAACTGAAATCAACAAAAGCACTGAACATTTCAGTATCCTAAGCACAACTTTTTAAAGATGCAGTTCAACTGATCTTTACGTTCAGTTGTAAAAATAGCCAAAACCCAGGCATTTTAAGCCTCCTTGTACATTTAGAAAAAGATTATACTAATGAATCAAGGGGTAGTTCTCAATAAATTATAAAGCTTTAAAACAGATGACACAGCCTTAAAAAGCATATGAAAACTTTCTGATATTTAAAGTTTGCTTTTATAGGAAAGACAGATTCAAGAAACATCTCAGGCAATATATTTCTGGAATGTTGTAAAATGTCTTCTCAGTTAAAATTCTATGATTAAACTGTTTTCAATTAATAAAAAATAGGATAGCGTCAAGCTTCCAAATACTTCTGCTCTAGATTTTGTTTTAGGCCCTTGCATCTACTTTATCTATCAAAAAATGCATGTTGTCACTAGACAGCATGTAAAATTTAGATATTTATGATCCTTGACAATATACAAACTCTGGAAGAATGCCATTAAAAATGAAATCAAATGCAATTTCTTATTTCTCTAGACAGAAGAACTCCATCTACAGGAAGACAGGAAAAGCAGTGCTCAGCCTACCTACTTACTAGAAATGCACTGACATTTTAAAATTTTTAGGAATAGTTCTCAAGCATTTCTATCAAAATTCTGCCCTATATGAATTCATAAAACAACGTTGAGATTTTCAAACCCAGGGACCTTCCAGACCCACTGAAGTGAAAGGAAAACTCTAATCAAATTAGTTTTTTACCATTATCTCCCAAATCAAAGTATAGCACAGTGCATTCTGAACTTCCTTCAATACACCGATGTAGTTCCCAGTTGATTCAACCTCCAACTGGGACTGCAGCAGCAGAGGCCTGTATACATTAAAAATAAAAACATTGGAACTGAGCTATTAAAACTAGCGTGCCCATGAGCTTCCTTCTCCCTCTCATCTCTACCTAAGTATGACTTATTCAGGTTCTCTTACTCCTTGGAACCACTCAATGGATGTCAAAAGGCCAAAGCATATTTGTGGTCTGAAATTTCACTCTTTTTTTTTTTTTCCTCCTTTGCATCACAGTTGCGAGAACAACAGGCACAACCCAAGACAGGATGATTTCCTTCCACAACATTGTAATGTAAACAAGGTTTCTGGAAAATCAGAACAAAGTAAATGATGACTATCACTAACAAGACAAGTTATTTCATGTGCAGACAAACGCATTTCAAGGATTTATGTTTCTCTGTTTTAAAGGGGTCATCAAAATTCTTTTATTTCAATAAAATTAGTACCTAGTTTATTTCTTTGCTCCTACATCCGAGAACTTAGATTTTCAGAACACCATCCCTCACAGAAGACTTCTGAAGCCTCACAGTTTATACAGTTTTCAGATGAGGAAAAGAAGAAATTTAAGCACATTTGTCATGTGCAGCCTGTTTTTCAAGCTGAGAGGCTATGTCAAAAGCGACACCATGTCAACCCATGTTCCATTCCTCATACCTCTCCTCATGTTATAAGGACACTACAACTGCATTAACATTATCTTCTCTGAAGATGGTCTGAGCACATCAAAGCTTGAGCTGAATCACAAAATTATCTTTTTCCTTTCCCTGTTCATCCTCAGGACCTTAGACTAGAAGATGTTCTGTGGCAGGAGAGTGGGTACTCCTCATCCATCCTGCTGAAACATTTATACTTTGCCTAAAATAAATCAAGGTGCAGTAGGACAGAGAAATAGCACACAAATTAGCCTAATTCAATAGATCACTGGGTGGGAGTGGGTAGGGGGGAAACAAACACATTAGGGTCTTAGGACTTCCTGTTAGGACTCCATCTATATTTTCTTCAATGACTAATAAACATAAAATTGTCCGACTCTTGCACTGATGACCAGTACATGGATTGCCCGAGGTCTCTTAAAAGAAACTGTGGCAGAGCCATGCAGAGAAACCAGTTCTTCTGGATTACCGTGGCTGTGTGCTAGCCACAAGACATTAACTTTTCTTTACAGAAAAAGATTAACAGATTTTTTTTTTTTTGTCCTATACATATCCTATAAAAATAGAAGTATTTGTTTTCTTCCTTCTTTTCAGCCATCACTGATTTTTTTTGAGCAAAAGCTGTAAACACGTAGAGTTCTAAAACACATGTCAAAGGAGCAATGTATAGTATTTTGAAGCCATGCCAGCTTCAGTCCTCTTCTAACCCTAGGCCAGTTGTTTCGACTTTTTCCCTTCCCACCTTCAAAAACGTAACTCAGATTTTCGGAAGACAGCGATTCTTGTTTTAATGACAAGTAGGGCTGCTACTTTTAATTCCTATTTTTCTGCGGTTCCCCTCCCCTCAATCTTTGTTTCCTCCTCCTCTATCACCTGATACTACTCACTTTTGAAGAAGTTATTTAGCCATTCTCCTTTGTTATCATCCCACTCAGCTTTACTAGAATTTATAAGAAAATAAAGACAAACGGGCAAGCTGGATTAAAATCTGCGTTACTGGAAAACCATTGCATTGTCATTTCTGAAGATCCTTTCCATATTCATTCACAAAAAAACTGTAGCACAGGAAGCAGCAATGCAGCTGCTGCACATTTTCCTTCCAGCAGAGCCCAAATCAAGACATGACAGAACTGCAGGCTACAACAGTTATTAACTAGTTAACTACTATTGACTAGTAGATGTCCTTCATCAGAGGAATCTCAAAGCTTGAATCCAGTGATTCAAAAGGAAAAAAAAAAGTCAACAAGGAAGGTACGTGTCATTAATGGCATGTACACGGCATTGATGCCACCTCAGCCATCAATTTGCAGTGAGCCATTTGCCCAAGAACTGCCCAAGAACTGTTTTCTCTATTCATAAGAGCAGTATTTATACGCATTAACATTTCTAGAGTAGAGGACGCAGCACTAAGGTGCTATGCAAGTGCTATTAATCGCAACGCAAAGATAAACAAAACTTCACATGGGCAGAATAAAACTGTGCACAATGGAATCCGGCCAACGTAATTAAAACGTAATGCCTACTTAACACTCAAATTGCAGACCTGCTAACAAAGTGCCACGTGTTACCCAGCTGAATGCTTGTCAAAGTAACCAACTTGGAAGACGTTGTGCTTAAGTGAGTATTTCAGGATACATACGGAACTGTATTTTTTTTCCAAGAAATGAAATAGCTTTGATCAGGTTGCTGGAGTTAACAGGCAAAGACATCTCCCATCTTTTGAGATGTATCTGTCCAAAGAAAAAATATTAAACTAGCCATCAGACAACATATGTTGCTTTTCTTTTAATAAGTCTTTTATATATAGCAAGTATTCTTGATTTCAGAAATTTGAATCATGTGGGAGCCCACTGGCTTGAGCAATCTGCATCCTACAGACCAGTCTCTCTTCACTACTGCATGTCTGAAGTAATGTCCATGTTGATTACAGTTAAATTACCGTCAGGAACGACACTTCGAAAACTTTACCTCTAAAATGTCTTTATTCATTTGAAGTTAAGATTTTCGCAACTTCCATAACTTTCAGCTTGTTGCCAGAGTCTAAGCTATGCAATACAGACAGGGCAATGTGTCTTTTTATGAAAATGCGTTCTATAAAACACATCCTTCCTGTTACCACTACCGATGGAAAACACAGAAAGTAGGCTTGACAGAACTTTTAACTGTTTTGAGACTTTTTTCATGTCTCATCTCATGTGTAGCTAGCTGACCTAACTACCATGATTCCAATCTTGATGGCAGCCATAAAATCCTATAAAAATTATTCAGAACCCAGGTTCTGTACACATAGTATTTGTAATTGAACTCTAGTACATCAGCCTCTTCCACAGCTAAATACACCGACTCCTCCTAAGAACGTTACTCGTCAAGAAATACAGCTCTGCTTAATGACAATGGGGTATTCACGTCAGACTTGCATACAGTATGATAAACGGTCTCTTTATTAAGAGGTACACATCACCCTAAAATAACTACACACTTCTAAAGCACTTGAAACACCTACAAATAAAAATCCCACACTTCATTTTAAAAGACAAAACTTGCAGCATTATCCTGAAACATGATAATCATACTGTAACTATGCCAATAAAGTTCAAAGAGCTTAAAAAAAAAATATCCCAAAACCAACTACCAAGAAAAATACATGTTGTTTTATTCACTGACCAATTAAGAACACTCTTTGGGCATTCAACACTATTCTTTGTTCGCTGTCTTGTCTTCCCATTGTTGTTGACATACACTGGGAAAATACTAAGATGCAATACACGTTTATCTGCATAATTATATCACAAATTTAGGCCACAATCTTAAACCTTAAGTGTTAACACCCAGACATCGATTTAATTACTAACAATCCAGGAAACACTTTTACTGCTAACAGGCTGGAAATTAAGCATGTGCTTAAGTGCCTGAAAGACCACAGCCTTGGGTATTACACAAAACATTAAATTACATTTAATTTGGTTTTGATGGATGCTTTATTGAGCTGTTGTCATCCTTGTTAAGGGACAGTCTATAACGATTATGCAAAGAGAATAATTCTGTAATGTTTTACGATAATTCACTGAATGCCTGTGATTGATAAGGCTTGCTTAACAAGACTTTGATTAATTACTCTTTGCATTTCTGCCCCCCCCCCCCGCTTTGAATTAGAGGGAAAAAAAGGAACCATTACAAGTACAGGCACATCTCCATCTTCTTGGGGGAAGGGAAAGTGGGCTGGGAAGCGAAAGGATGAGAAAGGAGAGAGGGCAACCAAGCAGGATGACATATGAAGTGTACATTAGATTGTTGAATGGCTCTATGATTTCTCCTGTGATTATCTCCACTCACAGCAGAGCAATAAATCCCAAACAAACACTATTTAGGCTTAGCGTTAATAATACATAACAGTAACATGCATTATAGTAACTGATGCTGTAACTAAGCCCAAAACATGCATTAAAAACTCTGTAAAACTCACTGTTAAAGTTATATATTGAGAAGTCCAGACTTCCAGGTAAGTGAAAATACCATCACTTTGCCTTTAAGTGACACCACATAATTATCACTACATTTTAACATGATCTCAAAGCTGATTAGGTCTATTTTTAGACGCGGTTATTTGTTTATGTTTTCTAAAAACAAATTTCCTTTCCTTACCACATCGTTTCCTGGCTGAGGCACGTTTGTTTTTAAGATGCTTATACCATCTGTCCCATGTCCTTTGCTTCCGAATCACTGGAACAGACACGCTGGGTGTCAGCTCTAGGCTAAAGGCATGGGTATTTTGAGTGTTGTTACACCACATTAAGCTATCGCTCGAGGTTGGTAACGGGTGAGATCCTAAGTGCAATACGGCGATTAAAAATAGGTAACAGCTGGAAATCTCACCCTCCGGTCATCCAGAAAGACGATGTACTTTTGAGGGCGCAGACCCCATGAGGACAGAAACGCCGGGCCCTCGGATAAACGGGAGGCCGGGGCTAATGGATGGGCCGGAGTGCCCCGCCGGCCGCCCCTCAAACCCCGCCGCGGCCGGGGCGGCAGCCGGTGCTGGGGGGCCCGGGGCGGCAGCGTCTGCAGCACCCCCGAAACGCTCCTACCCGCGCTTCTCCGCCGCCGCGCAGCGGGCTCCAGCTTTTCTCAGTATTTAGTAGGATTTACGAATTTGCTAGAAAATTCTGAGGAAAACCTGTCGCCCAGTGCCAGCCCGGGCTTTTACCGAGCTCCTGTGCGGCGCTCCCCCCGCGCTCCCGGCGCCTGCGGGGCTCCCGCTGCCCCCGCGGCGGCCGAGATGAGGGCGCTTCCCTCAGCGCCGGCTCCCGCGGGCCGCCCGGCACCGCCCGCCGCCGCCACCTCGCAACGGCACGGCGTCGGGGCGGGGAGGCCGCAGAACCGGGGCGGGGGGGGGGGGGAAGCCCCTTCTGAGGGGCGGCCGGGCCACCCCGCGCAGCCCGCCCGGAGAAGCCGGGCCGCCCTGATGGCGGGGAGGGGGGAGCTGCCGCCTGAGGAGGGGGCGCGAACCGGGCAGGGAGGGAAAGGCTCGGCTACCTGGATCCGCTTCCTGTGCCTCCGCCGCTCCGCCATGTTGTCCCCGTCTGCTCCGCCGGTGACGTGAGCCGGGGCGGGGGGGGGCGGCGGTGGCCTCGCGAGAGGCGGCGGGAGCCGGCGGAGGGGCGGGAAAGCCGCGCCCCCTCAGCCCCTCACCGAGCGCGGCGGTAGCGGAGAGGCCGCCCCTTCCCTCAGCCCCCTCAGCTCGCCTCGACGGCCGCACCGCGCCTCGCCTCGCCTCAGCCTTCTCGCCGGGCGGTGCCGGGCTCTGAGGGAAAGCCGGCTCGCAGCATCCCCGCGCTGGGTCTCCGCTCTGGTGGGCCTCCCCGGCTCAGAGGCATCGCTGCCCGCCCGCGGGCCGAAGGGCCGGGCTGGTCCCGCTTCGGGCTGTCAGGCCCCCCCCCCCCCCCCCCCGCAGCAGTCCGGTTAATCAGAAACTCCCCGCGGGGGAGATGCAGCCTCTCTTGCTCCTGTACCAGGGCCTCACTCCGCGGTGCTCAGGCCCCATCGTTTAAAGTCCAACTCCCAAATCGGTTCTGAGGTCTCTCGCCGCTCGGTTCCCTCGCAGGCAGCCGAGGTTGCGCGTCAGGGCCTACCCGAGGCAGGAGGCAGCGATCCAGCCGCATCCTGGCCATGTCTGCAGGCTGGACGAGGCTGCGGTGCCCGTCGGCGCTCAGAGGTGTCGCTTGGTACCTGAAGAGCTTGCCCATCCTGCTGGAATAAAGGTGCTCCAGCTCTTTGGCAGTAAAAATCTATGCGTTTAGTTTTGATACTCCTAAATAGGACGTTAGGCCCTAAAGATGCTTGATGTAGCAGGCCTTTGTTAGTTGTTACCTATTCAAACAGTCTCTGATCACTCAGACCTTCTCATATACTTACAGAATTAGATTCACAAAGCAACATATATAAAGTAAAATGGCCTTTTGTCAGAGGTTGTCCCGCGTGCTTTTGCTATGAGGTCACTCAAGTTAGCAAAGTGTATAATGGTTTATCCTGGCTCCGTGTTTCCAAACCACACCCTGGCACTTTGGGATGGAAAAGTATGTGCAGTGCTGTATCGTCTTGTCCAGTCCTTTAAAATCTTGTTGCCCCTTCCTGTTCCTACGATTTTGGAACGTCTCAGATTGAAAACGAGGTCATTAAAAACCTAAAATTGTTTCCAGCAGCTTATTTGCCCCCGAGTCACCATGCCAGTTTTTGTGCTTTTTCTGGTACGACATCTTTTTCTTTTGAATGTTTTCCTCTTGCTGTTGCTGGGCAGAAAATCTATACAAGTTACAAATTAAGCTGACTGACTGCAGAGTGAATGAACTATAAAAGTGTAATTCCAAAGATAAAATTGTAGATATCAGGAATTAAAGTTTTTATGGTCACAATAAAACAATGCCTTGTAAAAAGCAGGCAAACTGCATTTATTCAAAAAATACGTTTTTAAGTTGGCAATCATTTCAACAGTTATTTCATGTGCCTAACTTACAGTAACATGAAAGCACATCTGAAATGTAGGCTTTCTTGTGGAATAACTTTTAGCCATCTGTAACTTGGCGGCTTGCTAATAATACACAGTGCCTGCAGTAAGGGTTTTAGCACGGCGTAGCTCAGAGCCCCTCTGCTATCCCTGCATAGGCACAAGCTGAACTTCAGCTGTGAAACTCCTTCCTGCTCTATGGGAGAGGCTGTTTGGAACTGTGCTCCTGTCTGCTCACTGCCCTCCACGTGAAGAGTGCAGTCGCCTCCTGATGGGTCTCATTCCAGATCATCATCCCTCATACCTCTACTTCTAGGTTCTTTTAAGGTCTTACTTCCCATACGCCTTCTGTGTCTTGGAATCTACTGCTGATTCATAAACCCACCTTTAAGGCTTAGCTCTTCATTTTGCATTTTTTGGGGGCATGGTATATTATCTCCAATATATCAAGATGTTTGCTGCCAGAAAAGCACCTTGGATTTCTGGTTAATCTCTGTTTTCTTTTTTTTCCACAGAACTTTTAATTCATCTGAAGTTTGAGAAACGCTAACTTGCAGGAGCTCTTCAGCTGGGCATGCAGCAGCAGACTGGTGTGCAGCACAGGGAGCAAACTGATCACTTCAAGCAGATCTATAAGAAAAGACGGAGGGATGGAGAGTGGGCCAGGGAGCGTGTCCTCCAGTGTGAGGCACTGGATGGTGAACTTCCTACCACTATGGAGCACAGAGCCTATCAAGACTGAATCTTACATGGGACAAGTTTATTTGCAGTCATCAGTACGGCAGGAGAACAGGAGAGAAGCAAGTAGCTGAATCTCAAGAAAGCCAGGGAATGGAAGTGAAGGTTCAAACAGCTTGCGTTTAATGTTAGTGTCTATGTCAACTGTAGGGCAGGCTGCAAAAGGCAGCATTTCGGAACCATGCAGTAAAGTCACAGCCCCTTAAGTGCCAACTGCCATTTTGATTAGAGTAGGATTTCAGAACCATGACCACGTAAATTACTGTTGTGAAGGATGTTGCATGCAAGTGGAGTGGTTTCCTTTTTCAACCGAAGCCGAACTGACAGCATTTCATTAGCCTGTTTTCCCTCCTCCTCCTCTTTACCCCAGCTGTGTGATCTAATACAGCAGTATGGATGCTGGAAACTTAGTTAAAAAAACAGCTGGATACATTCATGAAACAAAAATGTATCATGAGCTATTAAATATAAAAATCACCTCTGGTTGTCTGCGAGATAGGTCCCTGGAGATAAAGGAAGTATTCTGAAACGTTTGCTTTGTTCTTATACTCTGCATTAGGTATCCTCTCAGCCTCTGAGGCAGGACACTGAGTTAGGTGGTATTCTACTATTTCTGCTACATATTTTCTTATACCCTTATATGCACTTATTCCTGGCAATTTATTGGCATTTGTGCTGTTGGTAATCTCATTCTTTCGGGCTCAGTGTCAGTCATCCTGGATCCATAAGATGATGTGGTCTTACCACTATGGCATGGTTAATACGCGCCAGAAGTGCAAGGCTACACGTTGGCAATTGAATTACTGGCAAGCATGTCACGAATTATCTCTAGAGTCACACTGCCTTCTGCCATACAGAAATTGAAGTGACACTAGAAGTCTGAGCAAGTGTCTGTTCTGCTGAACAAACCATTCACTTGCAAGAAGCTTATCCACTGGACCCATGGTTAATCCTTTTGGCTTTGGGGGAAGAGAGGGGAGAACACCAATCACAGTTACCTCAACTATTATGTTGATGGGCAGGAAGGCAGGCAGGAGGGAAGGCAGGCAGGCAGGCAGGAAGGAGGGAAGGAAGGAAGGAAAGAGCTTCCACAGAGGAATCCAAGGAGGATAGACAAATTCCCCAGCAATATGTTAGGAGCCATTTCCTAGATCATCTACAGAGCGTAGCATGCTGCAGGCTCTGGAGTGACCTCCCTTTTCATCCAGTCAGCTTCAGCACTGTATATGGGTTCAAAATATAAGGAATATGGGCCTTGTACCATACAGCATCACATACTTTCAAGGCAGGTTCAGCTAAAATCCACCCACAAATACATGAGTCATAACTCAGAAGCACACTCCAATGTAGACATATCCTGAGTCACTTCCATCTCAGAAGCTTATAAATATTTAGTTAGCCACTTAGCTTTTAATTTAGCAGAACAACAAAGATTCATTAGACAAATCTCCAGAATCATCTTTCACTAAGAAGCTTCTTAAATACTTCCACTCTTGCAAGTTCCTTTTCATTTCTATACAACTCAGAATTATTTGATACACATAACTTAAAAAAACCATAGTTGAACTAAGAATTAATTTATCCTGATTCTGGTCCTTCTGTAATTAATTGCATCTCTTTCAAATACCAGCTTTGTTCATTGCAAGAATACATTTTCATTTTAGCAATAACTGATGAACCCTAATAAGGACATGTCTCCCCCGATGTGGGGTGGCATATAACTCTTCCTAAAGACCACTGTCAATCTGCTGGTCCAGCAGACCATGCTGGAGTCAGTGGGGATGTAGCTGGACACATAAATATGTTAAATGGAAAATACATCAATACATTTTTTGGAAGAACCAGCTGAGGTTTTGGGGGAAAAAAAATATTAAAAAAAGGCTTGCTTGTATCTCTGTATTTTTTGGCAGTGGCAGGAGGGGAGGAGAAGAATGATGATATTTAGGGATATAACATTAGGAAAAACTAATTGTTATTGTTTTATAAAATCATAAATTTGTTGTTATGACTACAAGCGTTTGAGTTAAAAATATTTGTTATATAAAAATGTGATTCTTGAGTTTACATCTCTCCAATTAACAGATTCAACCAGAAGCCGGTGATTGCTTTACAGACCATCTTTCAATGCAAACTGTTTACACACTGCTGGAGTCCCATGAATCACAGACTGAGCAGCACTCCCCTCTAGCAGAGCTGTTTGAACCCTGTAACTGAAAGGTAATCAGCAAAGATAAAAACCAGGTTGGCTTGATGCTTTCTTTTTTCCCCTTGGTCAGCAGTGCTTTTTCTGTTTGCTATTTTGGTTGATTGATTTTTGTTTCAGTAATTCACACATGCAGATGCCACATATATGTGTTTTTAAATTTTGATAAAGCAAAACATCTATTCATGTCTTTGCTGTACTATAGGAAAAAATACTGTATCATTCTCTATACAACACGGACAGTAAGTTCTTCTTTTCTATGTTCTAGGTAAAAGACTTTCCATTCTCACCAACAGGGAAATTGTTGGTTCAAGAAGAACATGTGGATAGTAGCAGAACTAATGTCTGTCTGGAAGAATACAGACTTAGGTAAACTTGGCAATAGGACAAAGGAAAGGACTGTGTAAAGGCCAAGTCAACAGAATAATTCTTGTGGCCTCAATGTAAGTGATAGTAGGAGCAAAGCCTTCCCAAAGAAAGAAAAGAGCTTTGCGACTGCAAAGGCGGAAAGCAACCCCCTCCACCCTCAAAAACCCCCAAACGCTGAACAAATGAAAAAGGAGAGGTGAGTTTTTCTCTTACTATAATATGTATTCTTATTATACTGAAATTGCCATAGCAATATAGCTATAGCTATTTATTATAGCATGAAGGGCTTAATCAAAACCAAGCATCACAGGTAGCAGAACCCTGATGAACACCCAGCCTCATAGAGCTGACTTGTTATTTTCCAGTGAATAATAAAGGGCTTAGATAGGACATTTGTTATGCCGTTATCTGAGCAAGGTACCAAAACAAGAGCTGTGTCTAGTTTTGGATGCTTTTCTGTAAAATTTCTGATGTTGAAGGTGACTCAAAACACTACACAACCAATCAACATTATATTAGGGTATTTGGAACATCTAAAATATGACAAGTTTCTACTTAGTTTAAAAAATAGAGGTGATTTTTAAAACTGGAGGTGATTTATTTTTTCTGTTTCACACTCAAAGGATAAATTAACATTCTGAAAACTATTTTGTGCAGGATTCACAATTGTATAAGGTCTTAGAATACTAAGTTTTATAAAGTAGCTGGTGGCATGGATATGAGTTGGTTTGAAATACCATCGCCTTGTGGACCTAGCTGCCTGTTCTTGTTTTCCTGTGCTTGATCAGAATGACTGCCTGACTTGGACCAGGTGGGAATTCTGCCTAACTGTTGTATATTCATAGCATTTTTTAGAGATTTTTCACCTGGGGAATTGAGCAGAGAATGATCGTTTAGGTCTGTATGAATATGTATTCCACACCATCATCAGATGCAGCGATCATGAGGTCAGAAACACAGGTTGTGGTAGGAAGGAGAAGCCATTTCTTCCTTTTCAGGACTTCCCTAAATCTGTTATTTATAGTACAGAACCATTTTTCTAGATGTTTGCTATACCTTTTTATTTATCTTGCCTTTAACCTTGGCCCTATAAAAAAAAAGAAATGGAAGTCCCTGTTCCTAGGAGCCTAGACATTTAGTGTAGATCCAGACAAAGTCAGATACTTCTACAACATCTCATAAAAAACATTCTCTTCTTCACTAACTGCATCACTATTACAGACTAATATAGCAATAGATGTTAAGTGAAACATTTCTAATGATGCCACACATATTAAAATATATCATCTGCATCCCATTGTGATTTTAATGGCATAGCAGAAAAATTGAATGCAGTGGTGGCATAGGCACCAGAAAGTCATTAAGTAGCACAGTTCTGTCAGCTTTCTTACGTACTTGTGATTGCTAGCTACACCCCTTTGCAGCTGGAATAAGCATTAAAAGTCAACAAAGAACATGTAGCTGCTGAGAATCAGTAAGGCCTCAATGTTTACACATAAACGTAATTCCTGAAAACACATCAAAATCTGAAAATACGGGTCTCTACTGATTCTATGTCTTTTTTTAATTTTTACCTTTTTTTTTTTCCCATTCTCTCTGAAGTGTTTGTAGGAGAGGAAACATTCATTACCAGTGGTATTTCCTTCATCAGAAATAGAATTGATTATGTCCATTTAGGTAAATCCTTTTCCTTCCTATTTCACTCTACAGCTGTATGCAGTCCAGGCCTTATTGCACTTTGGCTGCTCTGGCACATCTTCGCCCCCAGTACAGGAAGCCATGAAGTCATTCTTTTTGTCGTTTTGGGAGGAAGAGCCCAGTATGTGCAAAGGATCATATGGGTTTTTTAATTGCATAAGTAGTACCAGACTGCAAAGTTTGCATCCCAGCTTTCTCTGCTTTTGGCATTGTTCATGTCTGAACCATTTACAAAAATAGTCACACTCTTCAGAACCAGATTTCAGTCTTTCTTCCCTGGCATATGGGATTTCAAGTCAAGCTCCTCTGCTGTTAACTTTAGAAAAACAAGTTCAGTTTCTTCATATCCTTGCTCTTAACAGGCCACCTGTACTTCAAATGTGCTGCATTTCACTTTGGGGGGGTGGTAGATAACCTCTCATAGCTTTGCAGCGACATCTCGTGGTCTCATTGACCTGGAAACGTATCAGAGATTCCTCTTCTAGGGTGGAGAAGGTCTCATGTGGAGTAAGTCAAATATTTCATACAATGAGGAGATAGGATGCCATTTGAAAACCAATTCATTAACTGTGTTTAATTAGATAAGTGACATTGTCAACATGATCGTCAATCGTACAAAAAAATAAGTTAGAAATTGTTTCAGATGCTAAACAGAATTGGTGTCCCTGATTTTTTTTTTTTATTTTAACAAGCACTTTTACTATATAAAAATATTTTCTTTTTTCCTTATGGTATATGAACAATCTACATTAAAAAAAATCACAATAGTTAAATCTACTGTAAAAGTAAAACATTTTTTCTGTTGTAATTAATCCGAGATGTTACATATTAAAATAACAGGTAAAAGCATTTCAAAGAGAATATGACTTTTTACATTGACAATTGTGTTTCATCCAAAATCTGAAAAAGTAAACATTTACATTACCAAATTCAACATAAAACTATCCAAGCTGCCTTACTAAGTTTTAAAGCCATGAAAAAATGTAGAAAAGTTAATGAAGAGAACAAAGGTTAACACTTTTTGGAATTAATTGAGACAAAGTGAACAGTAAACTAATTGCCAGTCCAAGATTAATATTGCTGTTGTACTTCTTTTAGACAGTCTTATGGAGTTATATTTAAACTTTCCAGCTTCAGGTTATAATGTTACTTTTTTTGAACACTGTTGAGTATTCAGTAAATAGTTCCTTATATGATAAATACTCACAGATGATGCATAAGACATAATCCAAACTCTTGGGAAAGACTCCCATTATTTCACCAGATCACAGATGTAAAGGTCAGCACTTCACTTAGGAGAGGATTACTTCAGGGTCTGTCTGCAACTTTGGAGTATTTTGCTGCATAGCATACCACGCTTTTGCATTGGGCCTTACTGGATTTTATCAATTAACCCTAAAATAGTATAGTCCAGTTACAGTATTTGGAGAGATATGCACAGAGCCCAAAACTGCCATAACTGGTGTCAGTGGCAGTTTTCAGTGAAAGCAGAATCAGGCTTCTTTTACAGAAAGACTTTGCTAGTTCAGAAAAGGAGTACTATAGATATTTGCCCTTCTCAAGGCTGCAAAGTTTGGACAGTATAGTAAGATGAACATCTTAAGTTGCTGTTTCAAACATCTAATAACATATTATCTAGTGCACAAATATACCAAAGATATAAAATAATTTATCTCAGGCTAAAGTAAAAGAACAAGTGCCCACAGTCTAAAATATGAGAACACTCCCTCTCCTCATGTGTTTAGACACTCACCATCTAAACAGCAGTGTACTTCTTGGTTTTTAAGTACTTGAGGCCGCACAAACTAAACTAAGGGGAGAGAATCTAAAGTAGCAATATACAGCAGGTCCGCAATCTATCAACCCTCAATTTACAGAAATTAATTTTATCAAAAATATTTGTGTGTCCTTTGGAGTAAAGAATTGTTCTTGCAAGGAGGAGAGTGGAAGACGGCACTGCAGTATACTGACTTCCAAAGCCTAAGTGGAAGACCAGTGTGTGACCAAACCCCTAAAGAGGGAACAAAGATAATTCACGCAGGAATCACAATAAAATGCTGAGGATTTATCCCTAACTAAAAACTCTATATGTTGTGGTTCGTGTTTGCTGTGAGGTGATGAATCAGCAGCAACAGAAGTGAGGGGAAACTGTATTTTTGCAGAGAAAAGGTAGCTTTCAGGCTAAAATTGGTGGCCTCTTCCAAAATGAAGAACACCAAGTGTGCTGTGGAGCGAAAGGCTTTCCATGGCTTGCCCAGGTGAGCCGAGGGGAAGGGTGCTGCAGCAGAGGTTGGCAGGAACCGTGTGGCTTTGAGCCTGCTGCCTGCAGGAACGTTACTGTCCCAGTGAGTGGTCTTCATGGCGGAGTCTGCTGATGCTTCCTCCTAAACTCAGCTCAGCTGTGCAATCACGCAAAGCAAATTCAAACCCCGTCAATAAGAATGCCTTGGAATAATTAAAATTGCTGTTACACACAGTATTTTCATGTCCAGGGTTTAATCCGTGTATGTCATCTATACCCTGTATATCCTTCCCAGGCACTTAGAAAGGCTTAGTTCTAGCATAGCAATGATATTAACTCAAATTGCTGAGTCTAGGGTGTATTTCTCTATATTCTGCAGGTAATTCCATACTCTCCCAATGAACTCCTTATAAATTTTCTGTACAAATTTTGTTCAACAGAAGCAGAAGTCAGCTATGTGTGGAAGCTGTAACTTTTCCTTGTAGTTTCTCAGCAGGAACATGCTGTAAGACAGACAACACACTCTGAGTCTCTGACAGCTTTCAGTTGATCACACAGGACTTTAATGAAAAATTAAATTTACCTGTTAACTGTACTGGTATTCTTTTCAATGAATTGCACTTGAAAGTAATTGCACTAACATGTATTTGCATTTTTTAAATGCTTTTCAGATACCGTACTTCCTCCTGCTGCATTTGCAGCTTATTTCATTCAGCCCCAGTCATACAGAGGTTTCAGGCTGTAGCTATCTTCTCAAACACTTTGTAACTAGAGGTTCCTGTATTATTAAAACATTTTATGTCCTGTACTCAGCTCAACTTTTCTGAAAAGTGATCATCTGGAAGTCAGCCTGAGATCCAGCTGTGTCACATGGATTTTCCCTGCTTTCTGAAACAATCTGTTCCACTGCTTTTGAAGTTTCTGGGTCCTGAGAGCAGGGACTGTCCAGCGTATCGCCACTGCTATTGCAGTGAAGAGGGGAGGCTATGTCAGAAGGCTGATCTGAGGGTTTGCCTGGAGCAGGTGGCAGGGGCATGGACAGAGGAAGATTCATCATGTAGAACACATTGCCCAGACGTCGGGACACCTTTAAAGACAAAAGCACAATTGCAGGAGTTGCTTCGTGAGATAGTGTTAAAGCCATTAAACGTCAAGGCTGACTGTCGTGTAGCAATGCCAGGGACATCCAGGAGATCCCAACCATCTCAAAGGGTTATCAGTGGTTAGCAAAAGTGAAAAAAATCTATTCCATTTTCCCTCTCGTATTTTTCTAGGCCCAGGTTCTTGTGGAAGGAGCTTGGCAATACTCAGCTTGGGAAACAGCCCAGTGTGCTGGGCCTGACGGCAAGCTCCTCTTGCTTTCTAGGTGCTGTAGCACCCATGGGACAGAGGGGAGGCAAACTGCCAGTCAGGAGCGGGGAAGGTAGTTTTAATGAGACAAGAGTGAGAGAGAGCAAGGGGTTAAAGAAAAGAAAAAGAACCAGGCAACAAGAGAAACACAGAGTTGATATTACTGGATGAAATTAAGAGCGGAAAACTTTAAGCATAGAGGGACAGCCTGTCCCTGAAATATGTACGATTATATTCCCAGAAAGGCTATAGAAACCTCTACTTGGTATGTTTTAAAAGCCAGGTTGGAGCAAAAGCAAGTATGTATCAGAAGAGTTCTTACCAGCTGGGAAGGGAAAAGAGGAGTGAAACTGAGTTAGTTCATCAAACACATCTTTTCCATTTCCAACCTCAGCCTAGTCTCCAGTGTTGTTGTATCCTGACTCCATTTTAAGTGTCTTTCAAACTGTCAGTCCTAACCTCCTCTTAGTGTCTCCCCACATGCTGTTGTAACACACAGAGAAGCAAAAGCAAACTATGCTGGAGTAATTTCTTTTCTCCTAATATTATGGTAGTTACCTTATCAGTGAGAAAAAATGTGTTGTAGTTTGAAAAAATTTCATCCCATTAGCTTCTGACTCTTTCACATCTCTGTGACTTGCCACCTTGGCATACATTTAATGATCATACCTGAGAGCGGATTTTTAATGCTGGTCCGAGTTTTAATCCCATTGTATCTAGGAGATGTTCCTCTGTTAGCAGTGGGAGGGTTTCTCCATCAATAGCGTGGTCTTTAAATATCTGATGAAATGATAAAACATATCATGGTGTGCTGAAACAGACTTCACTGGTTATTTTTTATGCTTAATCCTGAGGCATAGACAATAAAAGGAGGAAATAATAATTTTAATGTTTTATCTTCGTATTTATCTCCTAACTGCAGCATGAGGTCTCTTGTTCAGGTGTGTGGATATCAGCACATTTGCCTGTAGCTTATCTACTTGTTCTTGGCAAGTGGGAACTTTGTAATGTTTCAATGTTACTAGTTCGTTGGGGTTTTTTTGTTAGGAAGTGAGCAGCCTGCTACCAATGAAAGAATAGTGTTGGTCTTATTAAGGCTTACCAGGAATATGCAAGATTTCAACCTCTTTGCTTGCATTTCTAATGATATTTCATTTTTCAAATGGAATGATGCCTATAAGAGCTCAAGGTCGGTAGGTGGGTTGTACCAATATCCAAGAATGCAAAATTGCTTTAATCTGCGTAAAAATTGTGCAGGGCATGTGGAGTGAAAAAATTGAGACACTTTTCTTATACTATTGTTTTGCTGCTGGTCCTCCTGCTAAGTGTCATGACCAATGGCTCCAGATTGCAGCAGAAGTGCATGTAACCTCTCAGAGCATGGACTGGCTTTCCCTTTTAGAAACAAGTGGCTTCATATGTTGAAGCACAATGAAAACTACTATTACATTTGTAACTTTGTGACAACCAGTTAACCTCTAGCATTTACATTTGTATGATCACCTTTAAATCTAGCTGGTCCTAAAGACCTGAAAATGTGATGAATGTTTGTAATCACCTGGGCATATTCTGAACAGCCTGGGAGGCTAATGATGAAGTTGTATACATCATCAACAGTCCACTTGCGAATGTCTTCAATGGAAGAAATGTCTTCTCCATTCAGGATCAGGCCTTGTGCTCCTTTGAGGAGGAAACACAAATGTTATGTTCGTAGAACTTTGCTGGCAAATCAATAGGAAAGGATTGTTAACATGAGAATTTTTACACTTCTCCAGAACCTAATACATTAACAGCAGTGTGTAGTCACAGACAGATACAGGAGTCCTAGACACCAAAATCACCAGGTAGTCACTAGTAGCTGATTCTGGAGGGTTTTCTTTTGGTGGCTTCTTTTGTTTACTGCTGGCACTGTACGTACCAGTCACTACACATGCAAATCATACTGCAGTATTTTCTCTAATGAGTACATTATTCAATGCTTTTGATTCTTTAGACTTCATTGTTATTTTAACTTGACTAATATTTCAGTAGAACAGAACCAAGCCTTTGCTAGCTCATAGTGCCTACCATGAATTAGAGAGACTTATAGAAAAGTTATGGGCAGAAGAGAGAGGCTAGCTCACAATTTCATTCAGCAATTTTGTTTATTTTAATTGAAATTCCTTTTGCAGACAGGAACTGAATACTTAATGTGCACTTTAGGGACATGGTTTAGTGGTGGACTTGGCAGTGTTAGGTTTACGGTTGGACTCGATGATCTTAAAGGTCTTTTCCAACCTAAATGATTCTATGATTCTATGATTCTATATTTTTCAGTGATACAGTATGTCTTTGGTAGATGATCCTGGACAAACACCCCAGCCTGTTCTCATTTCAGGTAATGGGAGGTTTTACGGGGCTTATCCACTGGCACTGGTGCATTTAACAAGAGCTGCAAAGCTTTAGAAAAAATGATTCTTGCACAGTGGCTGGAGAGGCCTGTGTCTTACACTTTGTTCTTGGGGAGGTCAAATCTCAGGGATAAGTTTGTTCCTAAATGAGTGCGGCTTCTAAGGGGATTCCTTGTCCTGTTTGACAAACACAGGGATTACGATCAGTATATTGCGTGCTGCTACGTTTCCCCCTGACCACCAGAAGGAGAGGAGGGAATGTAACATGTTGAACAGAATTGCAGAGAACCTCAAAGTGCTCCTAACTTGACAGCTTAGGGGTGAGAAGTGCGTTGTCCCCAGGGACTGATATAAACACAGGATGACATCCTGCAGCAGTATAGTGCATGGCACAGAGCGCTGAAACAGTTAGGAGGCTGCTTTGTGACTTTTTGCTGTGCAATTGCATTGTCCTGCAAAGTAAAGCTCTGCGACCTAAGATGCTGAAACCTCCATTATGCCAGCCAGCAGCACAGTTTGCAGGGAAAACTACTCTTTACCTTTGCTGACTTGAATTTTCCAAGTTATTACTATTTGCAGCATACGAATTCTACATTTAGTTGCCATGACTCTATCATACCAAAAATTTGCTTAAAACAGAGGGAAGAAATAAGACAGCAAATCGATAAAAATAAATAATATCAACATGCCACTCTAACTGTAATCTGGAGACTTGACAAACCTGAAGGTAGCAATGGGTTGCTGGGTACTGGAAATCCATATGGTAACGCTGAGAATGGGATTGCAGAAGGGTACATGTACTTGTCATCGAAAGCAGTACAGGAGCTATTAGATGCCTTCTCATTTGTGTTGCTGCAGGTGTTGGTTTCAGTAGAAATTTCATGAGTAACACAGTTTTTTCTCAAGCCTTGTTCAAACTCTTTACAGTTTTTGGCAACTGCAGATGGCTCAGTCTGGTTTTTGCTTTGTTCATGTTTGTTTGGTGTCTCCACCTCTGCTTCTTTCTTGTCTTCTTTCTCATCATCTGTTGCAGCTGCAGCAGGGTCTGCAGTTTTGTCGTCAGCTTGGTTCTTTGTGCCATTGGCACTACAGTCTGCAGTTTTGTGATTTCCAGCTCTTCTCCCTGGTCGACGTCCCCTCTCCCTTTGCAAAGTGCTGACTGGAGGGTATGGGCTGGTTGCCATGAGCATAGTGTTGCCATGAATTTCATCAAGGGTGGTACGATGAACATATAAGTCGCTGGGAAGATGGCCTTCAGGTAGTCTGTGCCTGCCACGGAATGCAATGGGACTAGCTGGCATCCCATGGTAAAGGAAAGGCGCTTCCAGGCCCAGGAGCCCTTTCCGATGAGCTTTCTCCATTTCTTTTTGCTGAAAAATAGCACTCATCTCCATTTCCATTCTGAGAGACACAGAGAGCACAAGCAGTTAGGGCTGCTCAGTTCCTTCATCACCTCTTTTTTTCAGTAGCAGATTAAAACTCAGATAATTGAATAGGCAAGAGTACTGCTTTTCTTCTCTCTCTCCTATATTGCTATGTGTGAGGTCACAAACTGCAGATGGAATGGCAAACCTGGCTATATTTAATGTGCTGCCAGATATATATAGTAAACTAAAAGGAAGAGAAAATGTATCTTCCATGTGATGCCTCTGGATAATATTTCAGACAAAAAAGTGTTATTTGTATATTGGCAATCCAGGCATTATTACAGTGATTATGCTCACTTGGGATTTGGAAAATTGTCTCCAGGGTCATAAGGGTCAAAGACTGAAGAAAATAAGTGATTTACATTACCAATCAGAAAATTATACTGAAAAATGGAAATTGGCAGTGATATTGGAAGTGATAAAGAACTAGAATTACATTATCTATGGGACCTGTGCATACATTCAGAGTAAGCTAATGTAAGTCTCTTGAGTAACATAGTGCCTGGCACCTGAGCATGACTCTGAGAGTGTGAGAGGGTGAGATCCTGGTGGTAAGTGTTCAACCGATCTCCCTCCTGGTGGATAAAGCTAATGCTCCGGGATCTGTGCCAGCTTCCTGCCCCTGGCATGGCGGGTAGGAAAGCTTACCAGTGAGATATGGAGAATACAAGAAGTAGTATGTGTCTCCATTGTACCAACCTTTGCTGACATCAGCTTCCTCTGGAGCCAAGCTAGTGATCAAACAGAAAGCTATAGCTCCTAGAGCTCCACAGCTTCAGCTGGAGCTGAGAGAAGGGAGAAGTGAGCCAGTCTACCAGACACAAACCAGAAATGGTTCAGCCTGCCTTCCTTGCTCTGAGGAGCTTTCAGTGGGACTGCCACATTCTTGTTTGGAAAAAGCCTTGTGAGGGCAGCCAGGTCTTTAAAGTGCACCAAGATAGCTTTCTTAACACTGCAATGAGGGTAACAAATCACAGGGAGTCTGACTTTTAGGAGACTTCTCATCAATGTAAAATTATCAGGAAAACAGTTTGCGCAAAAGGTATCTGTTCAGATGATTGTTGCGAGGAGGAATTAGTTGATCACTAATTAGTTGATTCACATTCAGGGCTTTTTCTCTGCCCTCTTTTCATCTTTGCAACAACCTCCAAATTGTTAATTTTCTGCTTTCAGAGATCCAATGGAAGTGTTTTGTCTATGTACCATGTCCTTGTACATCTTGCCCTATTGTCATTACTCACACACAGCTCTTGAGGTAGAGATAAACAGCAAAGAGCATTACATTCCTGACTACTCCTCCAGATAAGATAGTCTGCTCCTCTGAGGACCAGCAGACAGGGGATTACTGAGCTTTGGTATGAGGCAGAGTCCCTTGGAGAACAAGGATTTGGGCCCAGGTGCTCAGCAGCGCAGCTGCAGCAAGTGCGGGAGAGTTTGCCAACACCTGGTTTCTGTAAAGGGTGAAAGGAGCAAGTGCAGCTCTAAAGGTGACGTGTGCTGTAGAAAGCAGTGTGAAGCTAGTGGAAATTGCCAGGATGGCAAAAGACTGGGGTAAAAGGTTATCGCATGGATTTAGGCTGAGCTCTTACGTTGGGGTTTTCCTGGGTTTGGTGTCCTGAGGGAAGAGCCTGTCCAGGTAGGACTAGCTCTGGTGTGGCTGAGGGTATGTGTGATGGCCATGCTTGCTGCTAGCTATTTTACTTGTTTTTCTCAGGGTTTTTGCCATGTGGCAAGAGCTATAAGAAATGCATTGTTGATGCAAATCTTGTGCTTGGAGGAGTTCAGTAATCAACCTTTGCTGACTGAAGAGCTCAAAACACTTCTGTCATAATTCTCTTGAGATGCCTACTCAGAATGTATCTGTTCTTTGCTCTTAGTCTTACTGTGCTGCCACTCAGTACTGTGCTGAAGCCCAGTGCAGGAGTGGTTGAGGTTAGAGGTCCTCTATGGAAATAGTGTGGCTGTGAGGGAGGGCACTGGTGGTTACTTAAGCAGCTATTGATTACACTGAAACTGGTACAAATAACTGGACTCTCTGTAGTCACCCTGACATTCAGACTATTTGGTTAAACTAGGAAAGCTGTCTACCCTGGTAGGGTAGAGATGTAGCTAATCATCCCAAGGGCCCAGCTGTAGAGGCTTAAAATGTGTGTGATAGCACACAGCTGTAAAGTTTGAACTTGTTTCTGACTTCTTGTAACGTCAGGGTGTTTGGATCCAGAGTTCAAGGGCTTGGGCTGAAGTTTGTAGCTTGTTTGTTTCTTTAAACAAGCTGAGGGGTTTGTTTCTTTTTCTCATATCGTTTTAAGGCTAAAAGCAGAACAGGGGCAAGCAGAAGCTTAAGTAGCTTCAGACCTTAAGAGATAATCAAGGGCCCTCTGCTTCACTGGGTGACTTGAAAAAGTATCTCGATCACTGTAAATAAAAACCCACAAAAAGTCTGTGACTTAATTTCCAGCTGCCTTCGCTGCCCTAATCCTGGCATGCACCTCAGAGCAAAGCTTACTATTGATTACCTGGCAATATTTTGCTTTTGAACCAGTTCCTGTCTTCTGGCCACAGCTTCCATGGATTCTGGTTGCAGAAAGCTATATCCTTAAAGGCAGGGGGGGAAAAAAAAAATCTTTAAAATTCACTTGTTTCCTCAAGCAAATGCACAAACCCCAAAGCAATGCAGAGACACTTTAAAAAGCTTTTTAAGACTTGAACTATGTGCTTCACCAGGGAGCTGATATGAGTTCAAGTTAAATCCTATTTGTGTTCACTGCTTTGGTGGGAATACGTAGTAGAAACATGAAGTCCGGCATCAGGTGTTTGCAGGATCAGATCTGTAGTTAGGTATACCTGCCATTATCCATAAAGGAAAGAGACAGCAGGGTGGTTTTATTTGGTGACTTATATCTTTAAAGTACATATAGCTGCTCAGAAAATAATAACCAACAGCGGAGCAAAGCAAACATGCTCCTTCAAGACTTTTCAGTGTAGATGCCATGTAATCTTCAACCACCATGATATCTGTTGGAGGGACAACACAGCAGGGCATAAGCAATCCAGGAGATTCCTGGAATGCGTTGATGATAACTTCCTTCTCCAAGTGATAGAGGAGCCAACGAGGAGAGGTGTTATGCTGGACCTTGTCCTCACCAACAAGGAGGGGATGGTGGGGAATGTGAAGCTCAAGGGCAGCCTTGGCTGCAGTGACCATGAAATGATGGAGTTCAAGATCCTTAGGGCAGCGAGGAGGGCACACAGCGAGCTCGCTATCCTCGACTTCAGGAGAGCAGACTTTGGCCTTTTCAGGGATCTGCTTGGTAGAGTACCATGGGATACAGCCCTGGAGGGAAGAGGGGCCCAAGAAAGCTGGTTAATATTCAAGGATCACCTCCTCCAAGCTCGGGAGCGATGCATCCCAACAAAGAGGAAGTCAGGCAAAAATGCCAGGAGGCCTGCATGAACAAGGAGCTCCTGGACAAACTCAGACACAAAAAGGAAGCCTACAGAGGGTGGAAGCAAGGACAGGTAGCCTGGGAGGAATACAGAGAAATTGTCCGAGCAGCCAGGGATCAGGTTAGGAAAGCCAAAGCCCTGATAGAATTAAATCTGGCCAGGGATGTCAAGGGCAACAAGAAAAGCTTCCATAGGTACGTCGGTGGTAAAAGGAAGACTAGGGAAAACGTGGGCCCTCTTCGGAAGGAAACGGGAGGCCTGGTTACCCGGGATATGGAGAAGGCTGAGGTCCTCAATGACTTTTTTGCCTCAGTCTTCACCGGCAAGTGCTCCAGCCACACTGCTCAAGTTGCAGAAGGCAAAGGCAAGGACTGGGAGAATAAAGAACCGCCCACCATAGGAGAAGATCGGGTCCGAGACCATCTAAGGAACCTGAAGGTGCACAAGTCCATGGGACCTGATGAGATGCATCCGCAGGTCCTGAGGGAACTGGTGGATGAAGTGGCTAAGCCACTATCCATCATATTTGAGAAGCTGTGGCAGTCCAGTGAAGTTCCCCCTGACTGGAAAAGGGGAAACATAACCCCCATTTTTAAAACGGGAAAAAAGGGAGACCTGGGGAACTACAGGCCAGTCAGTCTCACCTCTGTGCCTGGCAAGATCATGGAATGGATCCTCCTGGAAACTATGCTAGGGCACGTGGAAAATAAGGAGGTGATTGGTGACAGCCAACATGGTTTCACTAAGGGCAAATCATGCCTGACAAATTTGGTGGCCTTCTACGATGGGGTTACAGCATTGGTGGATAAGGGAAGAGCAACAGATGTCATCTACCTGGACTTGTGCAAAGCATTTGACGCTGTCCCACACGAAATCCTTGTCTCTAAATTGGAGAGACATGGGTTTGACAGATGGACCACTTGGATGGTCCACGTGGATAAGGAATTGGCTGGATGGTGGCACTCAAAGAGTTGCGGTCAACAGGTCGATGTCCAAGTGGAGACCCGTGACGAGTGGCGTTCCTTAGGGGTCGATATTGGGACCGGCGCTGTTTAACATCTTTGTCGGCGACATGGACAGTGGGATTGAGCGCACCCTCAGCAAGTTTGCGACGACACCAAGCTGTGTGGTGCGGTCGACACGCTGGAGGGAAGGGATGCCATCCAGAGGGACCTTGACAGGCTTGAGAGGTGGGCCTGTGCGAACCTCATGAAGTTCAACAGGGCCAAGTGCAAGGTCCTGCACATGGGTCAGGGCAATCCCGAGCACAAATACAGGCTGGGCGATGAGTGGATTGAGAGCAGCCCTGCGGAGAAGGACTTGGGGGTATTAGTGGATGAAAAACTGAGTATAAGCCAGCAATGTGCGTTTGCAGCCCAGGAAGTCAGTCGCATCCTGGGCTGCATCAAAAAAAGCATGACTAGCAGGTCGAGGGAGGTGATTCTCCCCTTCTACTCCGCTCTTGTGAGACCCCACCTGGAGTACTGTGTTCAGCTCTGGGGCCCCCAGCGTAAGACAGACATGGACCTGCTTGAGCGGGTCCAGAGGAGGGCCACGAAGAGGATCAGGGGGCTGGGGCACCTCCCCTATGAGGACAGGCTGAGAAAGTTGGGGTTGTTCAGCCTGGAGAAGAGAAGTCTCTGGGGAGACCTTATAGCAGCCTTCCAGTACCTAAAGGGGCCTACAGGAAAGATGGGGGGGGACTCTTTATCAGGGAGTGTAGCGATAGGACGAGGGCTAATGGCTTTAAACTGAAAGAGGGTAGGTTTAGATTAGGTATAAGGAAGAAGTTCTTTACTGTGAGGGTGGTGAGGCACTGGAACAGGTTGCCCAGAGAGGCTGTGGATGCCCCTCCCTGGCAGTGTTCAAGGCGAGGTTGGATGGGGCTTTGAGCAACCTGATCTAGTGGAAGGTGTCCCTGCCCATGGCAGGGGGGTTGAAACTGGATGGTCTTTAAGGTCCCTTCCAACCCAAACCATTCTATAATTTTAAATTACATTTCCTCTTGAGGGAATCTCTTATTTGAGATCCACATTAGGGGGGAAAAAGGCTGAAGCCAGAATTTTATATCACATTAAAGTGATATACATATATATATATGTATATCACATTAAAGTGATATATAAATTTATGTGCAGCATGACATGCGTGCCACAGTTGTGTTGCCATGTTGTGATATCCAGCCTTCCCCTTAGAGCGGTGCCCTGTAATTTTGAGCCTTTATTAAAAGGACTTGTAGTTGCCCTACGTGGGTAAAGCGGCATGTGATATTGTGATTAAAGAATATGATCAGTAGTCTTTTAAAACAGCCAGTGCTCATACATGAGCAAGAGTTAAATGTAGCAAAAAGCGTTGTTGATTGGACTAATTTGTTTAGCTACAGCCTTCTATTTAGGTGTCAAAATGCTTGGAAAATACAAAAAGAAAAGGAGAGAACAAACATGTAAATGATTTTGAAAACAGCATATTTAACAAAAGCTAAAATGGATGTGTTTAGACTTAAACTGGCACAGTTTAGAATCTCTGGTAGGCAGACTGCCTTCTTTTAGTGAGACTGTTTTTCCAAAGAAAATAAAATGTTAATGACACTACCGATAAACCTATGAAAAACTAATAGATGCAGTTTGCTTTCTCATTTGCATGCTATCACTTTTCAGGACGCAGACAATGCTTCATTACCTGGGCCTGCGTAAACACGGTTGGACAATATGTTTGGCATGTTTGCGTGCTGTGGGACTGCGGGTCCAAGGTGGGATGCTATATGGATTTGTCTTGGGTCAGCTGATGCCATCATTTCAGTTGAAGGTAACAGATCTCTGAGAGGGAAAAAATACATTCAGACATGCAAAGGGCATTGTTTAGTTAAGAATAATCTAAGATCTTTACATACTCAGGTACAGCACATGCACAGTTATTCTTTAACTGCAGTGTTATAATAGAGAAGTGGTGCAAAATACCTGTCTACCAGTCGAGGCTCAAACTGGGAGGGAATCGCCTGCATTCTCTGCTGGCCTGCACCCATTAGCTGAGGGTTTACTGCCATCAACTGATTTCTCATTAGCATCTCTTGCCGCTGCCGCAGTTCTGACACAAAGCATATACAGTTCTGTTGTCAATGTAGTAAATTAGAAAGTGATTCTGTCTGCAGTATAACTTTACCAGAAAGAAAAAAAAAATTTCTCAAGTAACAGCATTTTAGTATGAGTTAGCAAATAACACTTTTTTTTAATAGCAGCAACTAAAAAATAATACATTTCCACTGCCACCTTAGCCACATTGTTTAAATAATATAGTTTTATACAATCAAACTGCAGTAAAAATAATCAGGATGTGCACAGTCAAGGGTACAAAAGGACAATTTATAATCAACAATAATTCATATATCGCTATTAAACAGAAGAGAATAGCCATGAATGTTAGGTTCTCTGCTTGAGAGAGTTTTCATTTCTAATACAGTTTTATTTTTAGAAAAATCTTATTAGCTGAAACCTGCCTTGTCATGAGACAGCAGCTCTAGAAAGAAGAGCCTGCAGTGGTGAGCCAGAACCTCATAATATCCAGCTATGGCTTTTGTTGCTGAGTTCCTGTGCGACCTTGACTCTCCAGATGCTTAGCATCTCTTGATCAAATTCTGAATGCCAAGAATCCCCCGTATTAACTTTTAGTAAGAGAAACGTTTCCCCAGTTACTCCTAAGATGAAT
This sequence comes from Gymnogyps californianus, assembly GCF_018139145.2. NCBI lineage: Eukaryota > Metazoa > Chordata > Aves > Accipitriformes > Cathartidae > Gymnogyps > Gymnogyps californianus. Next base: position 24,122,687 of record NC_059480.1, read on the forward strand.
TTGAGATACCTTTTAAAGACATTAAACCTGTTGCTGGCTGTTTCTTGTACGTTGTACAGGTAGTAGAAATCCTATAAACAAATGCGCAGTTAGGTTTCTTCCTGCTTACCTCCTGCTGCCATGCCACTTGCTAATCGGTATAAGTGCTTTTCTTCTAGTGTTCCTTGTTCCCCCAGGATAGACATTTTTCTCATGTGATCTCGTGGAGTCATGCTGCAAGGAGACAGCAACAACTTTTCTGTTGTAAAGAACTGAATCAGCAGGCCCAAAGAAAAGAGTAAGACATTCAACAATGTAAGAAGCAGACCCGGTTATACAAGTTAATTTCTCAGATGGTAAGCAGGTAGTCCTTCTGCCAGTCACAGCGGTACCCTTCAGTGCTTGTGGATTGTATTGGTTACCATATAGAAACTTCCAGTTTTCAGGACAATGCAAATGTTGCCCTTGTTTATACTGAGTTGTTCAGTGTTCTTGGGTCTTACTATGCAAGGGAAGTCAGGATGTTGGGAAATACCAGCTGCTCAGAAGGACGTAATTAAGCCAAAGTGTTTTGCCTGCAGCTCTGAGAACAGTGACATGTGCTCATACTCAGGAAGGCAGGTATCTCTGGTTTTATTTGGCAGTTGTAGTTAGGAGCCCTGTCTACTGTAAACTAAGTGAAACAGATGGAAAGAAATGGAAGAAATAAGCTGTTCCAAATGACATCAGCCCCTAAAGGCTGCCAAATGAAGTAAAAAAAGTAAAAGAATATGCTTTATAGTGATGAAAACAGTGATAACAACAGCTAGGCTCAGATTAATTATCTATATATGTACAGGTAAATAAAACCAGATGAAGAGTAGAAATCTGGACTAAAAACTAATACACTACAAATGCATAGTTGAATAGCTGAGGTGGATTGTGTCAGCATTTCTAAATCTGTCCGAAGAAGCAGGTGACTAGATTACAAACGATCCTGATACCAGGGGAATCAGTAACCACAGTATGCCCTGCTCAGGATTTGGGGGGAACGATCTACAGCAGGATCATTTGTGCAGATAGGTCATAAAAGAAATAAGTCCTGTAACCCACAGCCTGGATGTTAAAAAGCTGTCCTGTGTGGGAGGCTCTAAGTTGAGGGATTGGCAGAGGGAGCAGGCTAGCTCTAAAGGCAGCAGGGGCATCTGTACATTTGTTTCAAACTAGATTTGCACAGCAAATGATTATTTTTTTTAAAGTAAGTTGAAATTAAGGAGTTTCATTTTGTTCCCCATCAGCTCTGATGAAATGGATTCTTTCTCTCATCTTAAAGATGGAAGATGTAGTGCTTAAGTGTTCTCATCCTGTAGATAGTTAGAGCTCCGTGAGTCCAGCCGGCATTTGGTATAGATAACAGTGAGGGATGCCTTAGAAATGCAAAGAGAGAAGCGCAGAGAATCTACCAAAGCCAAAAAGAGCTCAAGTGAATCGTGCCTTTTTAAACCTTTCCATGAAAGCCATCAAACAGGAATCACTGCAAAACAAGATCTAAGAAAGAGAGGATTGACTGTGCCGCGAAGGGCAGCAGACTCCTCTCCGTTAGGTCTAGTTTGGGATGCGAATCTCATGGCAGGGAAGCCGTCACGAATTCCCTGACAGCAGCTACCTCCCATTCTAGCTGAGTGCTGGCAACTGCCAAATTCATGTTAATAATCACTCCACAAAGATGTGATCTCTGAAGCACAAATGGCCAAAAGCATCCAGAGCTTTGGATGGTTTGACTTTTTATGGCTTACTTGCCAATTTGCCTTTAGCATGTTGTGGTGATGCTATTAGATTAAAATGGCAGCCTTCTCTGAGAACTGTAACTACCTTTTGCTCCGGTCTTTCTCATGTATTTTTCACATTTATGCCAAACTTGCTTACTTTGCAGGCTGACACATACTTTCATTTTTATACTATGTTGCCCCTGCTTCTGGCCTGACTAAGTCAATGACTGTGATTAACAGCATTGGCATGATAAAATCCAACCAATTGTGCATATGTGACCACTGCAAAGGCAGTGGTGTTGTACAAGTACCAGTGAGATCAAACACAGCTTGAGATGTTAGCATTGTTATGAGTACAAGACGGATCCAATTGCCAAGTGGTTTGTTTACCTTCAAACCAGCTACCTAGGATAAGAAATTCCTTAGAAATAGTAAGCAGGAACAACCAAAATTCCCTTTTTCACAGCTAGTCCTTCTCCAAAATAGAACTAAACCTTAAAAACTGTTCATTATCCAAAATCTGATGGAAGACAAATCCTATATTTTGTTACCCAAGTAATTTATAAGTTAGAGTCATCATTATAACTCCTTTTATTGCCTTTGACCTATTGATGAGTTACAAAAAATTTTAAGGGAAAGCTATCAATCTAATTCACATGCTTCAGGAATTTACCATTTCCTTGGTATGGTGAAGATACTTGGTCTTGGCCTCAAAATGAGTTTTCCAAAAGGTAGACAAGTTAGTCATCTCAGCCATTCAGACTGAGAATAGAGACTGTACTTGGACCACACCACTGGTGTTCCCTCAAAATAAAAAGTTCTTTACATTTGTATATGTCGTAAATGCTAGACTCTGTGTTGGCCAAGATTCATGTCTTCCTGGAAGCAGACAAAGCCATCAAATCCAAGAACAGCACCATGTCCTTTGTTCTTGACATATGTATCTGAACATGTGCTGCTGGACGTGTTTCCGTTTGCCTTTTTTTTTTTAGGATACTTTAGACTTAAAGCGGTTTAGGATGCTGGGTGCTTCATGAAGAGCATTTGAGCTGCCAAAGTGCTTCTGAGCTGCTAAAGCATTTTAAAGCTCGGTACTAAAGCGATTTAGTGCTGAACTAAACTTTACAGCAGCTCAAAAAATAGATGGCAACTGGGATGATGATATTTGCCATACCATATTGGTCCAGTGAGCCATTTAGGTGGTTTCCTTTCACGGATGAGTGTCCATGTGTTAAATACTCTGGAAGACAAAGCTGCAATTTTAAACTTCATGCGAACCTCCTTACAGCATGGCCTTTGGCCTTTGCCTGCTGCACCTGACTAGAGAATATGAAGGTGCAAAGCAACCAGCAGAGGTTCAGATAGACATAATGGAAAAAACAGGAGGTTGCAACCTTTTTATTCTAGTAAATCAGAAGAAAAAAATTTAAAAGCTAGTATTAACACTAACAAAGTTTTGTCTGTCAGATGACTGACAAGCTGTACCACTTTTGCTTTTTAGGAACTGCTAGAATGCTTCAATCCCCTGTTTTAATCACAGTTGTGAATGCACTTTATTCTGGGGAAGCTGTCCCTGCGTGGGAAAAAGACATACAAGTAAAAGACGCTTTTCTTTATCAGGCCTACCTAGTACTTCTACACTTTTACTGTTGTAGTAACACCCCTCACTCCACTCCCCCCTAAAATCACACCTGTGACTGAGATTATTTGATACAACTTTAAAGTGTAGAATCGTGGAAAACCTAGTGGGAAAAGACCCATCTATTCTGTCCCAAATCCACCCCCTCCACGTGGGATCCCATATACCTGCCTGTTCTGACAAACATCTATCAACAACCAAGCAGCAGTAACTGTGGTTAGAAACCAGTAGCACCAGTATCCCTGTGGTGTTCTCTGTATAGTCTGTGCAGTTCCCAAACAAGTCTGGATTTTGTGTTGGATGTGAAAATGTTATACTGTCTGTTGACAGGTAGTCTCTCACATAGCCTCCTTTCAGAGCTGAAGTAGAAACTATTTAAGACTGTTCTTAAAATCTTTCCTTTTAAAGTAGAGTTTTGTTTTAAATGCTAGCATTTTCACTGAATGTAGGGTACTGTATACAGCAGCATCCATAGTGGAGTTGATCCGTATTTATTGATAGATTATTATCTGCTAGATGACCAAGATTCACAGAGCATCACTTCAGGCAACATTCATTGCTTCAGGCAATGCGCATCACATAAGCAACTTATCCTTGCAGAGGTAGACTAGGTGGTCTGTTGGTTGGACATGGAAAAGATATAGTATTGAAAAAAGTAATGGAATAATATGACTTGAAAGTTCATTGATATCTTCTTCCACTAAAGCTGTAGCTTACTGCTTCCACTGACCCAGTTTTTGAATCATCATGAGCCAAAAGGAGGGTTTGATTCCTTAAGGAGGTTTTCACTAGAGTTGCTTCATGAAGTCATTCTGTTTTTTTTCATTGGTGTGCCAGTGAATCCTATCTAACTTAGCTTGGATTTCTTCTAGGATATATAAAAATAACTCTGGTATTCGTGGTAAAAATTTTCAGATGTTATTTCCACCAAAATTCTAATCTGTTTTCCCTAGCTGAATGTTAGAATATCAATATGGTGTAAATTTTACTTAAAGGACGCATTTTGTATGTCTATTTCATCCACATTAAATTACTTGTTTATTTCCCTGAATTTCCTGTTCAGGAAAGTATTGAATTGATCAGGTAGGATAAATAGTTAGCTTAATAACCTAATATAAAGACCTAAAGTAAACCTGTGTCAGGAGGAGATACTGAACTTGACTAATCTATGTTATTCCATTTGGAAAAACACTTTTTTTGGTTACTTAGCTGGGGTTCTGACTTGCAGGTCAACTTTAGGGTACTTAAGGTTCACACTATTTCCATAAAAACTAGCATATTAGAAACCAGCATCAGCAAAACAAGATCTCTGAGGGAACAGGGAAAGTATACTTCTGATACATATATTAGCTGGGATTTGAGAGTAGCTCAAAATCTTGCATCAGGGTTCATATAAATTCATACACACCAGCTGTCCAGTGTTACATTCATATATGGCTCTTCTCTGATCCTATTGCACAAATCCTGGCTGTACAGCACATTACAGGGATGAAGACAAGTTAATCTCTACCTTTAGAGTCTTACCCTTAGCAAACCCTTCTTGGCAGCAGGCAGAACCACTCACCCAGTACTAATTCTGTCTCAATTTATTAGATGAGAAGTGGCAAGACACGAACTTCATGAACCAGAAGCATTTGCAAATCTAATCATGCTATATGCAGTTTCAAAATGTCTATAGCAGTCTGTGTATCTATATTATTAAATGCATTGGCAAAATACAGTATAGTGTTATGTATAATACAGACTTGTTGGAAGACTTTTTTTTTTTTTTTGGTTAAATGCATTAAGATTTCATTAACTAATACTGCTTCTATTTACATCAAACACATGGAATTAGCATTTTTTAAAAGCAATGTTTAGTATACCTTTGCAGTGGCTCCACAGACTGTTTGGAAGAAGCTGAATATTGTTTAAAATGCTCAGGTAGATCTGTGTCAGAGAAATGGGTTAAATGTATAATAAAACATGTATACATGCTTATGAGTGAAATACATGCATAAACTCATACATAGTCTCATTTTCATTTCCATTGGCTCCCTTTTTAGAAAAAGCTCTCCTGATTACTTGAGAAATCAGATGCTTTTTTAAAAAATAGATGAATAGTCCAATATTATTATTACTCTAATGTTATTAACTGTAGTATCAAGGGTTCTTGCCCTAAACCTATGCTAAGAGTCATAAAGCTAGAGATTGTACTTATCCAAGAACCCACAGTCAGCAAAATAAATGACTTTTGGAAAGCAAGAAAGCAATTATACCAACGTTATGTCATACAGGAGCATGAAATATGTCTTCCTAATTGGGGTAAGGTACCATTGGAGAGGCTGTAGGGCTAAATTCTAATCCTAGATACGTGGGCACAGACTGCTCAGAGACTGAGATTAGAGGGTAATCCTAAAACTGGATTGAGAACGATACATTCCCTAAAGAAAGGAAAATAACTATATTTATACTGTGTGTGTCAGCCAGTAGAGTTTGCGTTGCATACCTTTACACCGAAATGAAGACATGGATGTTTCACCATTTTTGAGCTAGCTAATTGGTAAGATTGCAAGCAGCAAGTCGCTCGTATTTTTTTTAAACACACTGGTCTCAGGAAGAAATCAAGGCCTAGTATTGGCAAATGCAATCCTTCAGAAACTAAGGTTCATAATAGGAGTTCATTCATCTTGTTCCCACTGGAATGGCTGGGGGCACAGGGAAAATATTATTACTGTGTGCTGCTAAGGCAACAGTCAGCTTAATGCGTTGACTAAAACCAAAGGTGGAGATGCATTGTGCTGAGCACAAACACACAGCAAGAGCCCTGAAAGCCTACTAGGTGAGACAGACAGATGGTGGAGGGAAAAGAAGCAGTCCTGCCATTTGATATGGCATCGGAGGCATAGAGATACAGGACAGTAAGCAGCTGAGGTGGGAATTGTGCTCAGCACTTCTGCCTCTCAGCTCAGTGCTGTAACCACAGGACCAGTTTCTGCAGAACCTTCATGCTAATATTATTCGTTTGTATTTGTGGCAGCACCCAGAGGCTCCAGCTGGGATCATGCTGAGTGCTTTAACTATGCTTTTTAAAAAACTAAATAAAGTAACTAATCAAGAACTAATGAAAATAGTGGTTGTAGCAGAGCAAGTGTGTGCGTGCACACATATATGTGTGTGCCATTGTACACCCACCCTGTATCCTGACAAACTGGTACATGGAGAAGCTGTTTACAAGGGATGGGTCTCTATTACATTGGTTAAATACACAGAGATAAAAGCATGATGTAATTTGTTTTCCTTGTGGATTTATTTTGTAATTAGGGATGACATTTGAAACATTATCCTCTTGTCTTTGATTCTTTTAGAAGCCTAAAGATTGCAAAATGTGGCATAAGTGGGATCAGTTAAAGGGAAATCAAACTCTGTATTTTTTACTTTTTAATAATTTTTACTTTTAAAGCATAAAAAAGTTTTTTCTTTTTTTATTTTTAAATACTGGAAATGGAAGTCTTGGGATGGAAAGCTTTCTGATGATTGGAGAGCAAGGCTGGTATTTCCAAATGAAATGCAGTTGAATTTTAGTGGGATTTCTGTCTCACTTTAACATGAAATACTAGTGCAAATGACAACACTCCCAGTGCCAAAAGAAACCAGGTAGTGGAAAGAGGAACGGGTTTTAGGAAGGCTATTTAAAACTATTTTATTTAACAACTCTTTAACTTCACTGGCTAACTAAGAGTTTGAATCTAGAAAACTTGTACTGAATCCTAAGTACCTTCCCTCTTCAGTTAGGATATTAAATATTGCAGCAGTATCCCTTGGACTTCCCAAAATCCTCTGATAAAACAGAACACTGCATTTGATGTGTCTTATACCACTAAGGTAAAACAAGATGGTGCGGGTTTTTATCATAAATCGTTTCAGGTTAGCTTTCTTTATCACAAAGCAAAAGACAGCACACACTCATCTTAAAAAATATTTGCAGGTATGTTAAAATATATGTAAGTCACAGATGTCAGATACTGAAACCGCTGTTATTTTCCAAACTCATATATGAATTCACAAGTTTTAATACAAACTTTTTCCCCTTGTGAGATTAACGTGTGAATTTGCACACCTGATCCTGTAAACAGACTTAGAAATCAGCATCTTGAACAGACTGAACATTTTCAGCTCCAGTTTGGAGGATCAGACCATGATAAAATTACTCGTCAGGATTGCCTCTCTCTCTCACTCTTTCCGTATCTCTGGGGCACCGGGGAGATACAGAAATTCACATATTCTGTAACTGGGGAACTTGAAATTTTAGCTCCGAAGACAATATAATAGTGCCCAAGCCTTTCTCAGTCTACAGTTAATTCCGCCCACATATTCAGATAATAGCAAGATGTAAGGAACCCTCATCACATTATGATATTACTTTTACAAAATATTATCACACTGCATGCATTGGTGTTCCACAAAGCTGCTAGCACTGAGGTTTGTTACAATGGCTACGCACACAAGCAAAATTTTAATTAGGTAAATCTAATGTAGGTACCTCAGACTAAAACAGCCGAATATATCTGTGTGATGATAGCCTTGATTAATTCTGATTGCACACTGATTTAGAAAATCCACTGCTCCAGGAAGTATCTGTAAAATATTGAGGTTTTTCTATTGTACTTTAAGAAGATAAATTAGCACAAAGATTAAGCTATATGTATTAACAACCAGTTAGCTTTTAAGAATATTTTGTTAGGGTTAGATAAGACAGTGAAACATTTGTGCATGTACAGTAACTCAGTCTGTATCCAAAGTTTTCTAGAAAAATACTGAATATGCAATGACAAGCCTTCCCAAAGTAAAATCCTCCATTTGTGAAATAGATCTTTACATGTTTCTAAAATGATCAAGTTTATGTCATAAAAAATTACAACGTTTGCACCTGAATATGCAGGATTATTTACCCATAAGAATACATATAGCAAATTGCTGAGAAATCAGAACATAGTTAATCACATACTTTACTTTTTCTGTATCACCCCTGCCAATTCCTAACTCTACTTTCTGCAGTCCAGTGCTGCTCTTAAAGAGAAACACCATGAAGAAGTCTGCTTTGATCTGCGCTGTTTCTATCATGAGATAAGTCTTTCCTATCAAAATCTGAAAAATCATACACGTCTTGGTATTGCTTACCAGATGTTGCATCGCCATTTACATTAAAAACTAGCACTTTTTATTTTTATTTCATGTATACTTACATCTATTGTGAAGACCTTAGTTTTGGGTAAAATGAAGACACCATGAACATCCAAGAGTATGTGCCTTCACTATAAGTCTTCCTTTCAAGCTGCCTCGGTAATGTGATTGGCAGCTTTTAAAACACATCAAGATTAACATGTCAAAAACTGCCTTAACTAACGCTGACTTTACTTTAAATACAAATTGAACTTATCTTGATTAGCCCTCATCCCTGCTTCTAAGCCCTACCCACTCTGACATCACAAGCCCTTCTCCAATACCATCCCCTAACCAGGCTGTAAAAACATAATTACAAGAAGAGCACTACACTGATCTGATAAACCTATTTCACATTTAACCTGCTAAGCTGTTGTTAGCTTTTAAGATGCTTGATGCATTCACTTAAAATCTTCCTGTTCCAACAAGAAATATGAGAGAAGGTTAACAATTGCGTAGCTCTCATGCATTGTGTTACCTATTTATACTGATTTTTAGAAAGGGCGTACTTCTGACCATTGGCAAGCAGTTGCCCCAGAACTGTGTTATCCCAGAACTGGGTATCCGATTGGATTGGGGGGAACTAGAAGATGGAAATCCTGTTAAGCATATTGTGAGGCTAACACAGGGATCAGATGGTTATACTGCTCAAGCCAGCAATTTACTCTTTAATTCTCACTGTTAGTGAGTTAGCTCTCAGAAAGAATGCCTAGTAAATGGCAGATTTTAAAATGTCAGGGAGTGGTTAGTTTCTTCTGATATCCACGTCAGCTGATGGGATGTCAGGGCTGATGTTTGTTAGTCCCTTATTCACCTGCCTAAAGTTCATCAAGTGATCGCTGCAACAACAAAAAATTGCCCCTCGTCCTCTCTCAAATGCTAACACAATGCCTAAACCTGGAGAAAATGGACTCATTCCTATTGAAAATCGCTCTCAGGGAAGTGTTATTGTTAGCAAAGGGATGTAATTCTGCTATATTTCAGCACGTCCTTACAGAAAACAAACTATTTTTTTATAACATAACACAAAATACATATATATTATCTAACGTGGGATTATTTTTAGTTTTTTTTTAAAGTCACTGTGACTCTCTAAATATTTTTGTTGTAAATGTTATCATGGCTATTTTGTTGCTGTCTGGACCTTCTTTATAAAGAAGAAAATCACACCCAGAATCATTGTTTAGAAAAAATTTCTAATACTAGGTTTTAAAAATAATTTTAGGACTTCCTTTAAAAAAAAATAATTAGAGACCAGCTAAAATAACCTGAGAATAATTTTCATGTGGTTGTCCAAATCTTTGCATGTGCAGGCAGACAAGGAATGGAAGGAGCATTCTAGGCTTAAAGATAATTTTCAGCTTGTGTTCAGTCCACTCGGTCTGTAACTGCCTACAGAAGCCTGTGACTTGAAATGTAATGAGTAGATACAGTCTTGAAAAAAGTTCCTCTGCTGGGATTTTTCAAGATTGTCTGGGTGAGGCTGAAGCAAACGCTTGGTAAGATATGGGGTTGCCCGAATAAATTAAAAGCAAAGTCTTGCATCAGCATCCAGTTTTCATCAGATGTTTTAGTCCATGTGAATCATGTTTCAGGAAAACCACAAAAAGTTTAATACCAGGAAAAATTGCTTCCTGAGGTAGAAACAAAACCAGCAATATAATAAGGATATATATTTATTTTTTCCTGTTTTACCTAATGAGGGAAGTTTAGAGAGAGAGCACACTACTTCACAAGACCCCTGGCATCTAGCCTTTGGTTTCTGGCACAGAAGCAGGATTGCTGTGTGCTGTAGTGAAGTGTGACAACCACAATTCATAAAGAAGCTTTAATGGTCCCTCTCCAGAGAAGATCTAGTTGTTCTTGACTGGATTTCACAGGCATTGGGGAGGGGTGTATTTCTGAATCATGCAGTGGTCTGCGTGTCTCTCAGCAGTCCTGTTTCTGCTGGTCACCTTCACCAACAGGAAAAATGGCAAAGCAGCAAAGGAGGGAGAGAGAGGGACATAGGAGATGAGTTATGAATAGAACAAAGTAATATGTAGAGTATATCAAATTGATCTGGGCCTTCATCTGTCAATTAATATCACTGTTAGCTAAGATGGTTTAGGACAGTGTAGTTCTACGTTATCCCCTTTGCACAGAGGAATCTGAGAGTGGGGAAACACCAACACTCAGATTCCTCTGTGCGAAGGGGATAACTGTAGCCTGACAGCTCCCACCCAGTATCTGGTGTTTGTCGCCTGAGCTACTGGCACCAGATATATACTAATGCGAAAGATGGAGCTGGAGTCACACCACCTTCTGTACATTCTTACCCAGACTTATTGCCTGGGGTTACCTCTATGGCAAGCAGTGAAGAAATCTCAAAACTGGGACTTGACCCATCCAGTACAGGATGCCCCAAGAAAGCATCACTTCATCATAGACCACAAGAAGTTGGAAGAACACTACCAAAAAACCAACAGTTTTTGGCAGTTTATGTACTAGTCTAAAGCTGAATTAAGAATGAGGAGACTCTCTTTCCTAATTCATTTCAAAAGAAATATCAACTACTTCACATTTTTCATAATTCCTGATGTACCAGAATGGATAATCAGTGTGGAATCAGCTCCATGCACTCAGGTAGATATAGTCTTACTGTTGTCACTAGACATTTTGTAAGCACTGATTTGGGTCAGAACGTTCTTTGTTCCCTTTTGACAAAATTAGTGACAGACATGGCTCAGCTGATGGGATTTATGGTCTTCAAAAATGGAAGGCAAAAAATTGTATTAGACAATTTTATTACCAGTTCAAGAATTGTGTTGTTTACCAAAATGCAATGCTGGAATGGATTTGTATAAGTAGAGAAACTGCTAAACTAGAGTCTAAGCAGGTTTTAATCCACTGTTTCTAAACACTGTCTGTGATAATTGAGGAATCTGTGAAAGAGTGATAATCCTTATTTCTTCTCCTTATGAAGTTCACTGAAGCAAGATACACTTCAATGGAGGCTTATTTCTGTATAATGAAATGAACTGGACTGATACAGAACTCGGTAAATGGCTTATTTATCACAGATCACCCTGTCTTTTTCCAAAATGAAATCTGTGCTCAGACATATCAAATTATTTAGCTAAACCTCACTTCCTTCCATGTTTCCCCCAAAAGGGTCTAAACTAGAAGAGTAGAATGCCCACAAGCATAGGTAAGGAAAGGGGGTGGTCTGATGGATGGGTTAGGAAGTCTGAGACTGGTAGGCTGGAAATTGCAATGAGCTTGAACAAGAAGCGGTGTCCTAGAATCCTAGGATTGGAAACAATCACCAGACTCTACAGTGACACAGCTGGCTTAGAAACACACGGGATCTTGCCTTTGGGTCTGCTCACAAGAAATTGAAAAATAACCAGAGAAGGGAAAGGGCAAAGCTGTGTGTCAGTGTCGCTGTAATCATCTGATGTCCTGGGTATGCAGAATGTCCTTTAAGCTATAGCACTCCTTGGGAGTTACATTTTTTTTCCAATCCTCAGCCCTTTGCTTGGTTGCAGGGTAGGTGCTCAAGTTCCTTCCTGAGTTGCAGGACGCTCTGAAGAGGGAAGTGCCCAACTGTGGTGTTCACCTGTACTAAATACATACTGACAAGATTGGCGAATACTCACTGGAACGGTAACAGGTTGCAACACAATTGGCTGTTCAGTGGAAAAGCGTTACATTTACCACAGCTCTTGAGAGAAGTTTGGAGAGACAAGGTGGATTACACAGCTGTCTCATTCCCAATGGAGATCTGGGAATTAATCAGAGAGAACTGGACCCAAACAGGGACAAAACTGAAGCTACTGAATTTTACTTAGCATGGCTGATCTCAATTCCAAAAGCCAATGAGTGAGTCTAAGTGATGAAATATGGCTAACCATTAAGTTCCTTTGAAAATTAAATTGACTAAACATTGTGTGTTGAACGAATACTGGATTTTATGTGTCCTTGAATCAAAATGGTTGCAAAGGTCTGGATTTAAAACCATACAAGTTGAGTTTTCAAAGGCTTGATTTTTTGTTAGTCTAACATAGTGTCAAACAGGACTGAAATGTTTTGGTCAAAACTTTGAAACTGGCCACATGCTGAAAGCAAACCAGTTGGTAAAATTATATTACTGTTTCCACGCACGCACTACCAGAGGTAATGGAAGCCACACATGTTTGTGTCATCTATGGAGTTTCACACTTTTCACTCTGGATGTGCCTTTTTACATTGGAGTAATAATTAACAAAGCAAGTGATAATACACACACTTATTATCTTTAATTAAACCATTTTATGGCAGACTTGTTTTCATATTTGCTTGTTTAGCGATTTTTTTCATTAGCCTGTGTATGGATTTCGGGTATTTTTGGATGTGGAAAGGCAAATTATGACTGCATTGGTACCACATTCAAAAAGAAAACTGTTGAGTAAATACTCATTTTTGAACTCACTTTTGAAATAACAGCTAGAAATACAGGGACTCAGATGCTGTCATTTAGGATGACCCTAAAAATGCTTTACAGCCAGCTCATATATCAGCATAAACTTGCTCTCTCTGGCAACACATATTCGGGTTGAAGTTCCACAGAATGCAATGGGGAGTTTTGCTGAACTATCCAGACCCATTGTACCAGATGGTACCGTATGGAAGTAACACTGATCCTTTGACTCTGTTGATTTCTAATTAGGTTTCTAGTAATTAATATAGTTTGCAGGCCTTGCGTGAACTCTGAAGATTACCCATTCATGTAAATGATTAACTGAAAGGGGATTATTCCTGGCATAAGTTCAACCAAAAAGAATTTTCCAGCCCTGAAAATCTTCTCCAAGAGACTAGTATATTGTAATAGAGAATGAAACATTAAGTTTGTATTTGTGTAGTTCCATTTCAAAAAGAGTAACTCAATATCAGAGTGTTAAAAATATCTGCATGGTGGATATAAAGATACATTTGCTGTGATAGATCTTTTAATCATGCTTTTTATGGAAATCAAAATGCATATGCAATATGAAATAGGAATTGGAAAAATCTACTTATCATTGCTATTATTTTATAGTAGGTAAGGTACATTCTGGCTTTGAGAAAAAGAATATGTTTTAGAATTCTACAGTTTGTGTTTAGCAGCTCGTGCTGGTATAGACAAGGTTGAAATTCATATAACTACAATAAATCAGTGGCAACAGGGGCCGTCACACACCTCTGCTCACGACCAGTTAATCCAGCACATGCACTTACAAGATTGTCCTGCCAAGTGTGCAGCCCCTTCAGGTCAGGCAAAGCCCACCTTTGCATGCTAGCACCAGAGTTTCATAACTTTACTTTTTGTTATGTTTTAAAGTGTAAAAGTACAGTAAAATGTCAAAATCTTCCTCAGCCTTTCCACCCATGAAAAGTCTCACTGAGTTTAGGGGACTGTTTAAGGTTACTCAGAGGCCTATGCATTTCTGAACCCAAGGTTTTAGCTGGTTTTGTATGTTCTCAGTGCCTCTTCAAACCCCTCCTGTGATCAGTCTATGGTTGTACATAAATATGGAATGAGGGGGTTGGATTTAGTTTTCATAACCCAGTGAAATGTATTTTAAACAGCTGCCTCAGGAACTACTGTAGGTTGATGGGCTATTAAAATCAGAAGGTCGAGTATTTATTTTGTGGGAAATGATGAGGATACTCAGATACTTTGGACCAAATTAAAGCCTCAGGCATGCACACTGATCTCAGCGTAGGGAAGTCTGGAATGAGTTTGCTCCAGGGAAGTGTCAGTGTTTCTGAGTATAAGAATATATGGAAAAAGTGTTTATCCAGATGGCAGCACACTGCTGAGCTCTACCTGGAAGCCCAAGCTACGTTTCTTAACCTAGGTTCTGCAGAGCACTTCCCACTAGTGAGTGCAGCTGCATCTCTTCATTCATCCTTGGGGAATGGTCCTTCCAGCCCATCGTGTGTGCAGGCTCTTCTGAAGGTTTTTATCTGGCCCTAAAGCCGATCCCTGCTGCTCTGTGAATTGCCTGGGTATAACGAGAGTCAACATCAAATTAGTGGATGACACAGATATTGTGGCGCTAGCAACATACCATCAGTGCCAGCTGAAGGCTTCTCAGCTGTGTAGGCAAGACTGAATTTTGCTGCCTCAGTTATAAGGGGTCAGAACTGAGTCAAAGTCGGAGGATGAAGGGAAGGGACAGAGCAGAAGAGCGAGGATGGAGAGAGCTGTGGAGGGCATGGTTTGATGTACATGGCTGGGAAAGATGAGGGCAGTGAATCTGGTACTGGAGCAGGCCACTCTTCTCCTACCCTCATTTGGCAGCAGCTCCTGGCACATGTATTCTGAGTCAGCACAGCCCAAAAGCAAGTCACCTGGCACTGGCAAAGTCAGCAATGGGGCAATAAGCATTCTTCCACCCGCAGCAATTTCTTGGCCCATGCAACTGCCCACTGCAGCTGCAGCCTGCAACAAATCGAGCCAAGCAAGAGAAGCCCACGGAGGCTGCTGTAGGCAGTGACAGTCATGCAGAAAGGGGAAACAGAGCAGCAGAGAAGCGTGCTAAGGAAAGGGAGAAAGAATAACATGGCAGTGATTCAGTCTCCTTCTCCCACAGAGAGGAGAACAGTGGCTTCACTGGGTGTGAGCAAAGCTGGGAAGGGAACTGCCTTAGAAGCAAACAAGAGTCACTGTGTTACTACATGCTAGAGGACTCAGAATATTAAAAATCCCTAGCAGATAAATATCGAAAATCATTAAATTCTATGTAAATATTGGGCCAAGTGCCTCCCTGGTATAACTGCAACAATTGTATGACAAGGATAGGTTTAGTCCAGTGTGTTTAGATTCTGTATTATTTTAACCAGATGCTTGGGGTTTTGTTTTCCTTTAATGGATAATAAGGGCCATCCAAAATGGAGTTGCTACTTTGCTTGGGTTTCATTGAAAGAGACACTACTAAAGGGAGAGAAAATCCCCAAAATGATACTCAGTGATTAAGTACATAGAATATAGGATTTCAGTGTTTGCAAATCCTTTTTTTCAAATGAACTTGTGGCACTAATCCTCTAATGGCATTATTTCTTTGGAATATATGCCGGATTAAGGAGTCACAATGAGGCAAAGTACAAAAATCCACATTAATCTCTCGCCAGTGGATGCTGTGTGGGATGCAACTTTAACTATTTTGTTCCAAAATTGGTTCTGTTCCTAACCTTGTCCCAGGTCTACACAGAGGGAAGAGTAGAGATAAACAAATGTGACACTGAGCACTCGGCAGATGGTCACAAACCATTTAACTGGATAGAAAGGGGAAGGTGTTTATTATTTTTAAACTCCAAAAGCTAAGCCTGCCCTGTGCTGTCCATGACGTACTGCAAGAAGCAGACGCACAGGTCTGCAAGGCAGGAGCAGGACACAGGTTCAGAAGTATACCATGAAGGAGACAGCAACCGACACAGCAAGGCCCAGTCTAGCAGCTAACAGGGGCATGGCTGGGCCTTGCCGTCGTGATATATTGCATTTTCACAGCACAGCCTCGGCCTATTGCAAAGTAATGCTCATATTTTCAGCCCAGCGCAGTCAAGATAACTTGCTCTAGTTATCCTGCTTTGTTTTGGGATGACCCTGCTGTCCCCTCTTCCCTCATAGCTGCTGTAAAAAAAAGGTAAAGATTTGCTTTCTGGGAAGAGGAAACTAGGTCACTGCAAAACTACATTTCCCTTCTCGCCGGATTACAGGGATGCTGTCATGGTGCCATGAGGTATTTTCACTATTGTTCAACAGCCTAAAGTGGTGAAAGAATTTCTGAATGGGCAACACATCACCTAACATACTGATGTCAGAGCATTCAAGTTAGTTAGCCCAGCCTAACCACTGTAATTGGTGCTTAACATGCTTAAGGATTTCCCCAGTTCCAGGGAGCGGAGATTATCAGATATTCCCATTCCACGTTCTCATTGAACTGCAGTGGACATTGAGTGTCTTGGGCCAGCAGAGCCTGGCACATGTTCGCAAACATTGGTTGCTTTGTCTCTGTTTCATCCCTGGCCGCTCCATTGTTAAGCACAACAAGTAAAGTGGAAAAGACCTGTCAAATTCAATGAGTTCCTTACCACAGAAATGCTTGGGATTTTTGATAGTCTGCATAGCTGAGATGGCTGAATTAGCACACAGGGAGGTGATCTTTCCCAGTGGATACAGGTCTATAGTGAGATGCTAGTTTCAGAAATCGGGACAGGACAGCCACTCCTGGCGTCAGAAAACCCTAAAACCAACTTGGAGATCCTTTCTGTTTGGGAATAGAAATGTGCCCTCCGTTCCTGCAGGGAAAGATGGTTCCTCACAGTGGTTTTGTGCATTTTTCCTACTGTAAATGTTGCCCAGCGTGGTACTTCTCGTGGGCAGGAGGATTTTCCTGATGTTCACTTCAAGTTTTTCTTCTCTTAATCTTATCCTGTTGGCTCCTAGCAGCACCCTGTGCCTCATTCTACCCTGTCTGAATCATTTGTACGTTGACACACTGAGTCAAGCCTGTCCTCACAGCTGGTGTCTGCTCAGTTGCTTTCAAAGGAATCATTAGTTTTGTTGACCGACTTTATCATTCCCCACCAAAAGCACTCCAGTTTGCATATGTCTTTAGTGTATACATATCGGCGGATGGTCCCTTGTATTTAAGGAAGTATAAATTATATTGCAACAGGCGCAGACAAAGGTGAGCAGACAATGATACGGGAAATGAGGAGTTTGCCACATGAGGGGAGACAAGAAGAGTTTGGTTGGTTTAGCCTACAAAAGTGAAGCCCTCATAGATTAAAAAGAATCATCAAAGCTAAAGAGATTCAGCATAAATGGCCTTGAGTATGTTTAAGCTAGGAATTGTAACATTTGCCGTCATGGAAATCGGATTCTAGGGCAGACAGACAGACAGAAAAAGGTATAGTGAAGTTTGATGTATGTATACGATGTATCAAATGATTGCATCGTAATGTTGTATCATGCTGTTGCCTACAAGCAGATTGTGCCGAATGACGCAGTATGACCTCTCCTCTCGTGTCTCCTGTTGCCCTAAAATGAACCGGAGTGCTCTAGTCCTCTGTATTCCTTTTTCTTACTGAACTATGCAACATCCTGCTGACAGCATGGCTTTGCTCAGCCTCCAGCAGTATTTCTCACCAGTATGGACAAAAGGGGTGGGAAAACAAAGAGCTTTTCTTCAGGTAGTCTTGTAACCTGATCTATAAGGTGACTCAGCCTCTTCTAACAACAGCTGTTTCAGGCACATGCAGTGGTTAGCGTGCAGTATCGAAGTGTGTGCTGCCACTTCCTGATTTCTGCCTTGTGAGTGATCTAAGCTGGGACATGATCAGAGCATTTAAATGGGCTTCTCACCCCCCTCCCCCCAGAAAAGAGAGGCCAGGGACAGCAGGCTGACACTGGGAGACAGTGCAGAGGAATAGAGGCATCGGGAAAGAGCCCACAAACCACTTGTGCAGAGCTGCTGCTGTCGAACTGATGAAGACAGAAACTCTTGAAAGAAAACTACGTGGAAAGTCCTATTAGGGAAAGAAGTGAGGTTTTGTTTGCATGTCATGGCTCACTTCTCCTGCAAGCCCTGAAAGTACCATAAAACGTGAAAGAGATCCTCAAGGGTACCAATGGAAAAGACAGGTATGTTTCTTTGTCTGTTTAAAATAATACCGCTCTACAGCATGAAAACACAGCCAGGGTAACCAGCATTGCTTTACAGCTCAGTAAATGTGCATGTACATCTATGTACATTGTTTTGTATAATTTTTGTACTTTTAAGAAATACAGCTGTGACAGGCTATTAAGAGCAAGACACTAAACAATGCATCAGCTTTTCGTAATTGTAAGTGCTCTGCCCTTGAACACTTGTATCATGGCAGATAACTTCCAACACAATAAGAAAATTTACATACATATGTATACATCAGTGTATATACCCACATTTATACACACACACACATACAAAGAAAAGTATGGGTATATAAAAACTACATTTGCTTTATTTTGTCATTTTCCCCCTGACCCGACTCTTGCTATAATAACATGAAAACTATCTGTGCAAGTCATAGGGTTTCTGGTACTTCTTCACGTGTTTCTCTTTTTCGGAAAGTTGATGCCAGTGACAGTCTGTATAACTGATGGTTGTTAAAATGGTCGAGTTCGTGTACTCTATGGATGACAGCAATTGTGGAATGAGTTCTGTGTGCAGGTCTGTACTGAGGAAGGGGGAATCTGTGGAAGCACAGAAATCCATTCATGAGCTCTGGTGTATTACAGGATCAAGGTCTGAGTGCAGGTCATTCCCCCTGCAGTCAATGGCACACAGTAGGACTTGATACATATCTTTTCCACATAGTCCTCACAAAGCAAAAGTCAATGAATGCCTGCTTAGCTTTTATGACTGCTCCGTTAAAACATGTGTGTGCGGGCGAATGCTAGAATTAAAACTAAAGAAAGAGCATTAAATTAATGTTTAGAGAAAAACAAAGCAGCTTCAGAATCACCGGATGATTCTATAGCTTGTGTAGTATAAACAGAAATAAGGAAAGAATGTGTATAAATTACAAAGTCAAACTGTAATTTACCTGTGAATTCATCACTGAAACTGAGGTCACTAGAGTACTGAACTGTTCCAAACAGGCTATCTGGGGGGCTTGTTTTCCTCCAGCAGTGGCACGCTCCCAGTGTTCACAGCTACGATATCTGGTTGTTTTCTGCACTATCACTTCAGCTTTGCTTTAAGGTTAATGGGGTTTCATTTGCATGTTCCACCCCGAGCTTGGGAGCATGTGACATTGTTCAGGCAAGGATGTCCTTGTACTCCCTGTTGCACACCTCCTCCTCTCACCTTCCTGACTGCCGGACTGGCCTTTGGCATGAGGAATCACTTTGATGTCAAACTTAACCTGGCACCCCCTCAGAACAGGGACATCTCAGCCTTGCTTCTTTAATGTGGCCACAAGACTGTGAACTGAACCTGGGGATTAAATGATAGGGGAAGCAGCAGGTTAGCCCTTCAGCGCCCGGTGGCCAGAGGGGGTGGCCTTAGGGGCAGTCTGCATTAACAAGGCAGCAGAGGGGGATACTTGTACCATTGAGAACTGGGACCACTGAGTCTGCTGTGCTAATACTGAGCATTACCAGTTCCTTTTGAAGGAGGAGAAATGAGTTCAGAGTCTGGTCTACTAAACAGTGCTTTTCTGATATTAGCATGGAGGGAATGGTAGGAAATTCTCAGTGCATCTGCCATTATGAAAGAAGGTAAGCAAGAGTAAACGTTACTAAAACTAATTCTTTCTATGTCTGCTGATCCCCTGAAAGATGACATTCAGAGCTGCCAGGATAAGCATGAAGAGGACATCCCAAAGAGTTCCCCATTTGACTTTGTTATAAAACAGTTCCAAGGGAAGAGGTCCTCTCCTGGAAAAAGAAAAGAGCAGCCTTCAGCCATCAAAAAATTCTTCAGGGGCTTTGACTTTGGGAAATCTGAAGGCAAGGACAAAAGGGAAATTGAAGAAACAGAAGTAAACAACTCTGAAGCTGATGATCAGAGTGAGAAGAAAGATCTCTCTGTAGAAGGTAATGCTAGTACAATAATGAAATACATGTGCATATGTAAATATTTTAATTTCATAGAAAATCAGTTGCTTTTCTTGCTAGCCAAAATCCTGTATTTTGCTGCTTACAGTTTATCCTTTAGCCAGGATTTGCTTCTGATTGGAACATTATCAAAGATGTGCCCTCTAATTTGATAGGTGCCAAGCAAGGAGTGAGATCCATGTTGCTGAGGAGGGGTAAAGCTTTCGGGTGACCTCTCTCTTGATCTCCAATGTGAGAGGTCAGTGCTGGAGTCAGCTCATTAGTTGCAGAGCTTATTTGGTTTCAAAGCCAAGCTTTGAGCAGTAGCTTGGCTTCTTGTATTTAAGATCGGTCTCTGTCCGCCCTGCTGCTAAATCAATCTGAAGACAACAAGAGCAGATGTTTCCTACCACTTGACACTGGTGAGGGGGAGGGGAGGGGAATGGGAATTCATCATGTATGTTATTTTGCACGCACAAGAATACTCTTTACATCCACACCAGAGAAAATGAGGCTATTCTTAAAAAGGAGCTGGAAGGTGAGGCTTAGAACCTTATCCTTTGTCCTAAGAGTTTTGGGTAGGTTTCAGGAAGCAATGAGAGGACAGCTACTGAGAGTGGGATTGCTATTTTGTGTCATTTTTGGCTGCTTTTTTCCAGCTATAGGCATTAGATGAAATTACTGATTTGTTAAAGAGTTTAACAATGAATGTACATGCAATTTTCCTTGCTGTACAAACTGCATGGAAGAAGAAGGTAAGTGGGGGTTGCTTTGCAAAGCCAAGAAAAGCAGGAACTGCCTTACACAGACAATGTGTGAAAATGAACACAGGCTGTCATGAAGGACGCAGCAGGTTCACCACCCAATTGCAGGGCCACTTGGTGCTAACTGATCAAGTACAGACTGTATTGCAGCAGTGTGGCTACAGTGCAGGCACACAGAGGTGTTTATACGGCTTGTGCATCCAGAATAGCTGCAGTTCAGACTTTTGCATGAATTTCATGTCCTTGAACCGGTGGTGCAAACATCCGAAGTCACTGACATAAGGTAGCATGGAGATGTGCAACAGGAAATTCTTTTCTCACTCTGCATCAGGAGCTTTGTAGTGATCTGATCTGTAGTGATCTTATCACTCAGGTTATTGGTCCACACTGATGAAAAATAGAGCCTGGTTTACTGACAGATTTAGTTCATTTCCTAAAGTCTTCACCCAACAGCCACAGACAGGTTTTACACATTGTGTTGGTAGCAGAGGTAACCAGGGCCCTATTTCTTTGTTACTCAGATGGACTTTCACATCTCATTTCTGAAGCGGAGTCACCATTTGGTGAGCAGAGATTTAACCAGTTCATGCAGAAACTGGGAAAGAAACCCAACAGCAAGAATCTGGATCTAAATAATTGTGCATTAAGTGCAGCAGATGTAACAGAGCTGGGTAAATACACATTTTATTCAACTAGTCACTTCATACATTTCTTTAATTCTTATTTGCCTATTCAGTTATTCACTCTCCTCTTTTCCCTTCCCTTTCTTTTATACAGGCCTGGCTTTATTTAACATTTCATCTGGTGGTCCCTGGTCCCTGAGAAATGTTAATTAATAAATTATATAAATTATGTAATATATATCAAAATATAAAAATCATACAGGTCTGTGAAGCAGATGAATGTCCTTACACTCAAACTACAGATAAGAAAATGGAGGTACAAATTGTCATGGCTTTATAATGCTGTATTGGTTGTAGAAAGCATCTCTGTATTAAGATGTATTGACATCCAGGGTGTGCAGGTAACATGCAAACAGAATATGCTTTTTCTTTTCTTTTTTTACAGCTTCTTTACTGCCATTTCTCCCAGAGCTGGAAGAGATCAGCCTGTCCTGGAATGGTTGTGTTGGTGGGACTTTGAAAGCTCTCACTGTTCATTTTCATCATGTGAACCTGTTGAAAGTCCTTCGACTTAACAACTGCAGGCTGACAGCTGAGGATGTCACCTCCTTAGGTACAGGATTTCATTTACATTTACTTCCAGACAGCTTGGGTCTAATGTAATCCATCTCATCTCTTCCTACTCCTGCTGCTTCCACACTGGGCAATGTAAACTCCCGCTGTGAAACAGTAGAAAGAACTTGGGCTTATGAGTGACCTTAGACATTTCAGTAGCTCTGCCGAGTTCATTCCTCAGGGTATGAAGCTTTCACATTCAGAAGTGAACAGAATTCAGTGCTATTTGCAGGAAAGCATGTTTTCAATTTGGATTAGTATTTTTTTGGCTAGCTTTGATTCTAATGGGAGACAGAAGAACTGAAACAGTCAGTCATAATAGGGTCAGGTCAGCTTAGTTCTTCATGCTGCAGGACAGATGAGTGCTCATCACAAAAAAAATGATGGTCTTTTGGAGGAGACTTAAAACCAGAAGTGCTGCCTTGGAGCTTCATGGCATGTTTTTGCAAGTCTGGGAGAAGCTTATTCCTCTGCTTCCTTGCTTAGAGTGCCTGCAACCCTGCTTTCTGCAAAGCATGAGATTTAAAGGTTTTAAAGCTGGTGTTATGCACTCAGGTTCTGATGCTGAGTCACTTACCTCTGGGCCTGGAGTTTACTCTGGGGTTGGTCTGTGATATGTATCTAAAAGAAGGGCAAACTCAATCAACTAGGAATTATAAAAACTACTGCTTATTTTGCAAGTTCTAAAAACCGTTCTGAGTTATAAAGCTGGGGTTTATGTCACTCATATCCAGGCTTTTTCCAGGAAATGTTCAGAAATAACATGACATATATGGTGGTAGCTCAAAAGTGGGTCATGCTATCTGTTGGGGAGGAAAAATGCATGTCTACAAAAGCTGGTGAAAATAATTGGTCTGTTTCTGATGAGGGTAAAATCTGTGTTTCATTTTCTATCATATTTTTTCAAATTTATTTCATTCTTTTTCAAACCTTTTTCTCATACTTCTTTTTCTCTTGAGTTTTATTGGTTATATTTCCAATTGATTTATTCTGCCTGGTTCTTCTGTGCTGTTTCCTACCCCTTCTGGCTTGGCCTCTGCTGAGACAAACACAAAACTGCTCAAAGGACTTGAATTTCCAGTCAAAATGTGATGCCCTTGACATGTGGAATAGCAACAGTCAGTTTGCATTGATTTTGCCTGCGATTTTGAAAATAGCATGCGTATTTAGGCCAATACTGCCTGTTTGACTATGTCCACATCTATCTGTGGAAATGTGGCCACTTGTGGACTCAGTACATACTGCTTAGAAATCAATGCCTCAAATATAACCACAATATCAACCTCTCCTATGTGATTGCTCAGAGCTGTGACTGTGAGAGGTGGTAGGAAACCATTCCTGGAGTTACAGTCCTTTATTTATCTTCTGGGTGGAAAATGCCTCTGGAATGCTAGTCCCCTTGTCAAACAGAAATAGGCTATGCTGCAGAGGCAAAACCACTTCTTAACTGTAGAGTATTGCTCAGTATTCAAGGCTGAGGCAATAATTTAAAATAAATGCAAAAATAAAAATGAAGACATGTCCTTTTCTCTCAAACCTGGATATTCACTTACAGCAACAGAAATAATTATTTTTCTATTATAAATCTTTTGTGAAGAATTAATTATGAAAACATACAGACATGAAAGGGTTTTATTATTAAAATGCAATTCTCAATTATTAGGTTGATGACAAGGCTTTAGATCAAAAATTTGTGTATGACACTTTGAAATTGCATTTGCATATGGTCTGATTAATTGATCTTTCTTGGGAATGAGTTTATACAAATATACATTTGCCTCCCTCCTCTACAAAGGAAGTTAGGAAGCGGGATTTTGCAGTGGGATGTTAGTATTACAAAGAAGCACTAACACAGTTCACATTGGCAGGTGCATCAAGCCTGGAAAAGGCTAATTTTTCTGAATGTAATGAAAATCAGTGCTGTCTGCCTTGAAATCATGAGCAAGTTAGTTTGGGTCAAAACAATGCTCATCTTGATTCCTTATGAAGTGAGTCAGAAATTCCTGTCAGAAATTAAACTTTTACGTTTCAGAAATAGTCGTGAAAAGGACTTCTTTCATCCCCTCCAAAATGACCTGTGGACACAGTACAGAGGATGTTGGAAGTCTGCCAAATAAAATAGAGCAGAACTATACAGGACAGTAAATTCAGACTTGTCACTCGTATTGATTTCCCTATAGACTAGACTTTCTGGGTCCTGGCACAGGTCTACAATGATGGCCAGACAGTCTGATGAGGATTGGGAACCTGAATAAATTTCAGGTCTATGTGTACTGTGACAATGACTTTTGATCTATGTTGCTCCTTAGACAAGGTAAGAATTTATACAACATTGCTGCAGTAGCAACAACTCATGGCATACACCAATTTTCCTGGAAAGCCATTCAAAATATAATAATTTGAGAATTAAGTGGCTAACCTTCCTCTTTAATATATTCCAAACCTGTATTTTTGTCTTGCACTGAAATTGACACCTAGAATGAATCATCTTAGACTTCTGTTACAGGAGATGCATTTGAAATTGTTTCTCAACTGGAAGAACTGGATTTATCATGGAACAGTAACATAGGTGGAAAACTATCACTCCTGACAAAAAAACTCCAGAAAGGATGCAAGTTAAAACTTCTGAAAATTACAGACTGTAACCTGACGGCAAAGGATGGAGAATCCCTTGGTATGTGTATCTATCTAGCTGGACTGAGACTGGCTTCACAAAAATGTAACTTGTTTGACTTTGATGGTGGCTGTATTGAGCTCAACATTAGTGGAAAGTTAATTTATTTCAGGCTCTGCATTATAACAGCATTTACCACACAGTGTTGGGATTTAATGCACTTTCTTCCAAAGAAGAAAGTTGTTCTCTCTAATCATGTGAGGTAGGGTTGAGAAGAAGAATAGCTTGATCTAAACCACAGTCTGGCTGCCTCAGTGGTCCAGGGTTGCTGGATCCTTTGAGACCCTGAGCAAGTCATGTGTGCCAGAATTTCCAACATTGATTGCTTAAAATTAAGCAGCTGAGTATGTAGTTAGCTATGGGATGGGAAAGAAGGCCTGAGGGATGGGAATTTAGGCTGAGTCGGCAACCACTGATCACCCCTCCCCTCTTTCCTCTCACCATAGCTTAATCCTGTGTGGTCTTTTGACCTGATTTTGTGTTTCAAAAGATATTTTCTCCCTAAACAGAAGCCCCTGTGCTCTCATCTCCACTGCAGGAGTTGGCCCATATGCAACATACAGTCCTATATCTTTTCATTAGAAACTTTTCTTTCTCTTTGTATTCCTGCTTTTTATTCCCCTGTACTTTTCTAACTGTCCTTGTATTTTTTCACCTTTATTTTCATACAGATTTTTCACTGATTTTCTTGATTCCTATCCAATCTTTGTTTTGCTGTATTTTTTAAGTAGAACAGGAACTTAGTAAGTCTAAACCACACATATAGGCAAACCCAGCCTACCTCTTCCTGTTTGTCATGGTGCTATATTTTTCTAGGGTTCATCTGTATATATTCCAGACAATTACCAATTCTGGTTTTCTTTTCTTTTTTTCCCAGCTGAAATTCTAAATATGATCCCAAACCTCGAAGTATTAGATCTCTCTATCAACAAATACATCGGCTGCAGCATGAAGGTTATTGCTCAGGATCTGAAAAATGTGCCAGGCTTGAAAGAGTTAAACTTGCACATGTGTGGATTAAAGCAAGACAGCCTCCAGGGCTTAGGTTAGACTTTATGTTCAGAAAGACTTTCATTCTGAATAAATTGTACATCTGAAAACCATTTAAGAAAGGCAATGAGGTGGGATTTTGCTGATGGTTTGGCAGTATTAATGGGCAATCGTTATTTGCTGTTTGAGGATTGATAAAAGACTACAGAGACTTTCAGCAGGAGTAGCATTTCTCTTCCCTGAGCTCAAGCATGTGAAAGTCAGTGGGGAGAGTCACCCTCCACACCATTTATCTGAGACACACCTTAGGGTAGCTTAGTGGCTCTCTGGACATGCGTCCTCTCTCCCCAGACAGAACATAGACAAGGGCACAGACAGGCTAGCTAACTTTTAACAAGCTAATCCTACTCTCAGAGGGAAATCCAAATTCACCATTATCACTTAATGAGTGTCCAGTGAAGCCATATGAAATGGGCTTATTACCTGTGTCTCTCCCTGGTGGAGGTCTTATCCATAAGACAAAACAACTGGCACTAATTAGCGCATCCAGTAGTAATTTCAGCAACAGGCTGAGGAGTGAATGGATCTGGGGGGTGAGCTGGCCTCACCTTCACCTGCTCTTTCAGAGAAGAATGGAGTTGCATAGATGGGGAAGCTTTGCAGTATTACTGTGTGTCTGCTGTGGTGAAGCTTAGTCTGAGAGCTTTGCCTGCAATACTTTGTGCAAACTTTGATGTTAAAGTAAATAAATGCTAAAGCTGTGACCTGTGCTATTGTAGCAGCTGGTGACCAGCATGCTCCCTTTTCTGTTTCAGACACTGCTTTACAGCACCTTGCAGAGCTAAGAAAATTAGACATATCGTGTAACAAAGAGATTGGTGGTGGCTTTAAAGACTCAACAGTTCATTTGGCCAGCTTGAAAAATCTCGAAGTTCTTGATCTCCATCAGTGCGGTGTAACAGAAGAGGACATGACCGTTTTGTGTAAGGACATGTTGAGGAAATCCATTAAGAATCTAGGTTTTGACTTCTGAAAATATCTCAAAGGCATAAGAGATTCTGCCTAACCTAGTCTAGCAGATCTCAGTACTTTTTTCATTAGGCAGTTCTGGAAGTGCAGTGTGGAGGATAGCTTTCTTGATCAATATGGAATGTTTTTTTTGCTGAATCAAAGGAAATCTTATAGTGTCTGATCCCATGTGGAACTAAGGACCTGAATCCGCCATGATTCAGACCCATGATGGGAATGTAGAAACTGCCACCAAGCACTGCTTTTTTTGATAATCAGTAATTTTGGAAATATCCAGGGACGGTTGCCCCACTGGTATAAATTGGCATGGATCCAAGGTGTGTATGTGCATGTAAATGTAATTGCCTAAAACTCGCTTACTGAACTGTATGTCGAGTAGGGAGTGATGTTAGGAGATCTTGCATTGCTGCTGCTGTATGCTTTATAGAAAAGCTGAAGACTACAGTCTCCAGGTTTAATTGATCGAATTCATAAATACTATTAGGAAGAGAAAGATGCTTCCCATTCAATCAGTGAGACAGTTTATTTTTCTGTGTGCATTATCGTAATTTTCTGACATTGGTTTTTACTCTTTAGAACAAC
Source organism: Gymnogyps californianus (assembly GCF_018139145.2). Lineage (NCBI taxonomy): Eukaryota > Metazoa > Chordata > Aves > Accipitriformes > Cathartidae > Gymnogyps > Gymnogyps californianus. Next base: position 24,150,122 of record NC_059480.1, read on the forward strand.
AACAGCAAAAAATCCCATGACTCAAAGCCTATACTGCCCACATCTTATTTTCCATGATAAAGAAGATAATTTGAAAAGCTGCTGATGAAGCACTGGGAAATATTAACTATTAGTAATAGCAATCATGACTTATTTTTAATTTATTGACTAATAGAGAATAATGACATTAATATAAAGGAGTTTCAGTTAGCAGTGAAGACATTGGGAAATAACTCCCATCTCATTTAATGTTAAATTCCCTACTTCACCTAGAAAATTTTAACAGGAAGCCTTGTTCTGACAACCTTCCACACAGTATGTAATACCTAATTTCTTAAACATTCCTACTGAAAATGACAAGGCTATTTATGGACTAAAACATTACTCACCATAAATTTGAGTGTCAAAACTTGGCCTTGACTTTTGGATTGATTTATAAAGAAAAGAAATTATGTCAGGCAAATATACAACTACATATTTGTTCTGGATTGGTGACTGTCTAATAAATATTTCATGTTTTCATAGCCCAGGTGATACCTTTACTCTCCAGTCTTCAAGAGCTGAATTTATCCTCGAATAAAAATGTAGGAGTCTCATCTGATCCTCTTCTGGGCAGGCTCAGGTTTTTACCGAAGTTGAAATCTGTGGCCATCAGCAATTGTGGTTTAGGCGAAGAGTCGTTTTCATCACTAGGTAGGAATGTTTTTTTAAAGTATGTCTGTTCTCTGTGTATCCTTGTGGGACAAAGGACTTCATTCTCCTTTGGCTGAACTCCAAAGATCATGGTTACATTATACCACAGGTCCCGAGTGGAAAAGCCTGTGATGAAACCAGTGCTTCATGGGACCTGGTTGCAAGGGAAGACCATTGTATGTCTTCCCCCATTATACCCGACTGGATGAAGTCCTTTTAGTCCTTTGTCTGATAGTGAGCTTTTGTATACTCCCTAATTTTGGAAGAGAAATGAAAATATGATATCGCATTATGTTGTAATTATAGTTTGGTTGTAACACTGCATTTGCAGTTTAGTGGGATAAAGTTTTGACTGAAGGTTTTTCACCTCACTGCAGGTGAAAGTTTCAGTAGAAGCTTTCTGGGATGGAGTTAAGCGTGGGGCAGTGGAGGTACTGAGGCAATGACTGCAGTAGTGGAAAAGATATTGCACAGCCATGACAAAGTCCAGTCTAACACAGGATATGTAAATTCAGCCTCTTTTGCCTACTTATTGCAAATCTCAGTGGATTAGCAGCTACACTGTCCCTTTGATAGGCTTTCCATATGGTACATGAAATCTAAGTATAGAGAGATCTGTTAGTTGCTGTGTATTGTGCACTTACAATATATTTTGTACTGTTTACTAGTGACATTGAAACCTGTAGTAAAACTTGACTGCCTTCAGCAGAAGCAGTAGCAAGCTAAACTGGTCTGAGGTCCCTGCAGGAAAAGTACTATATTTATATCATTACAATTATGTAAGAGTGACATCACGGAAATCGGTGTTGTCAAAAGATACAGAGCATTTCACCTTGCATGGTGAGTTCACAGCAAAAAATTGCTGTCTTTAAATTGATATAAAATGGTTTAAAAACAAGCTGTTAAATTAAATTGACTTCAGTGGGACAAGCTTAAGCCAATAACATAAAAAGAAAGACAAGAAACCCCTCCACAGAGTCCTTAAAGATTCTGTAGGCAGGCCCTTCTTATATTCTTTAAAGAGCACAGGAGATATTTTTTGTCTGACTTTTATTAGGATAAAATAAGTCATTCTAAGCATAAGTAGGCAGCCTGTTAGGAGTCTATTTACAGGTGAATTGCTGGTGAGGTGTCTGTTGAGGCCATGTTGTTTTCTCTTAGTAAGCAGAAGTTGCTGGTCTTAATCTTTTCAGCTGAGGCTGCCCTTCACCTTCCTGAACTGGAGACACTAGACCTTTCTTGGAATAAGTGCGTTGGTGGGAACCTAAAGCTGCTTTTGGGAGCACTAAAGCTTGCAACGGAGATTCAAGTGTTAAGACTGAGCAGCTGTAACTTGGTGGCTGAAGATTTGGCACTTCTAAGTACGTATAACATGGTATTTACTAGCAGTCAAGGAGCCAGGGCATTTAGACCACAATTCAGAAGGGACTTTTTCAATGGGCTGAGCATGTTTTTGCATAAATCAAATGAAAAGATAGAAAATACAGCAGTATTTTTCCCAGAATGGGTTTTCATTTTGCTGAAGACTGTCCCCTGTACATGCACAGTGCAAAAGCTGAAAAGGATAAAATGCAAAGAATCTTTTAGCAGTTTTATCTATTAATATAAAAAGGCAGCACTTAGATAATGTAGGTTTTGCATCTGTTTTTTATATCAGATATTTAAAGCTGCCTCCAAGGAGTTTTATTTTGCTCGGTTGCTGGTTTTGGGTTCAGTAATTTATAGAAAATGTATGTGCTGACAGCCAGTAATACAGGCACTACCAGCTCTCAGTCCATTAGGTGTGTTTCTGGAGTCAAACTATTGTGGGAGAATTAAAACAGAACTATTTTCACCCACCTCTTAGCAGCTGCTGAGAAATACTGGAAAATGGGAACCTGATGAAGGAATAAATTCTAGGATCCTTTTAAAAACCTGTTTATTTTATAATCATCCTTGTGATTCTGTGGGCCTGACTCATGGGTTTTGAGTGTCTGAGATTGGCAATAGCTGTGTGACAGCTATTAAGGCCCTGTAAATTGAAGGCTGGTGAGATGAAGCCTGAGTATTTTTGACTTTACAAACATTACCCTTGATGGGTGTCTCCTTTGCCGATCATACATTAAGCATCCCAGTTCCCTTTAGGGTATATTAAGCCCATTACCCTCCCACAGTGAGAGGTGGCTGTTGTAATCATGCAACCTCATCGAGTTTTGCTTTCCTCTTTCTAAATCTCCCTGTAAAGCCTGTCTGCCTATTTTAATTGGGACTTGATATAACCTCCTTCCAACTGACTCAAAGGTTTTCAGGTTGCCATACAATTTTAAGCCGATACTTCTGTTCCTTTTGAATTGCCTGTGTTTTAAATGTTGTACACTCCTTCAGCTGTGATAAAACAGTCTTTCTGACATCAACAGCGAGTGATTTTATGTTGCTGAGGAGATGAATCTTGCTGTTTGACTGCTGGAAAGCCTTAAATAATATGGTATTTAAATACTACTCTTCTTACTTATAAGCTTTTAAAGCAATCGCCAGGATGTATTAGTTGTGTTTGTGTCTGTCATTTCTTGCAGCATTACTGACACGGGATGGCCATCTAGCCAGATTACGGAAGCTGGATTTGAGTTATAATAACAACATCTCTGACGAAGGGTGGGTCGTTTTCTGTCAAGGCTTAGCAGTATTCAAAGAACTCTCAGAGCTGGATGTCAGTCTTCGCCCATCGTCCTGCCGTGACTGTGGGATGTGGTTCGGCGAGTTGTTAGCAGCCCTGTCAAAGCTGCCTGCCTTGGCAGAGCTGGGCATGCAAAGATGGGCCCTTTCAGAATCGCAGCGAAAACGACTGGAAAGCTTTAATCAAGACAACAAAAGAAATATTCGTTTTGACTGTTGATGGAGGTTGAAGGTTTCTGGAAGGCCTTTCACAAGCAGCACATGAACCAAGTATTATGTGTCTCTGGCTTAGAAGACTGCCCAGTTTTTAGTAATCTCGTCTCATGAGAGCTCTTGAAATAGTTCCACAATTATAGAAAACTGTTATTTAACCTTTTGCATGCAGATCATTCCATTTAATAACATACTCTTTCAGATTCTCTGGGCCATGCTTACACTGCTATATACGCCTAATCTTCATCTTGTGAATACTGCAATGACTACTGTCAAAAGAGTAATGATGATTTCAGATGGACACACTGCAGGTTTGCCAATGGAGGGAAGTGGCTGGGGTGTGTGCGAATGCATGTGGGTGGGCAGTGTGAATGTGGCCTCATGTATATAAGGAAAACGCCTCTAATGTGAAAATACTTGAAACCTCTATGTTTTAAATTTTAGTTTCTTCTCCCCAAAAACTCTTGCCTCTTTGTGAATGCATTAAATCTACATAATAGTGAGATTTGGAAAGCATCCCAACAACTCAGGATTATATATTAGTAAGGAGAATACAGAAGGAGCTGTTCTGCCTCTGCTCTGGCCCTTGATGCCATCTCATAGTGTAGATGAGTCCTGTGTGCAGAATCAGCATAAAATCAAGGTAAGAAATAGTTGATTGGTGTCTTTGCAGGTCTCAGGGGCAAGGGAAATGCTGTGGTACGTTAAATCAGAGATATGTCCTGCTACCTTAGCAAGGATTTTGGATACAGAGCAATCCATAAGCGTTCTGGATAAGGCTATGCAAAGACTTCAGGGTACTTCAGGGATGCTCCTTCTCATCCTGAGCTGTTTCAGCCTTACCCAGACTGCGCTTTCTGTACAGACCCTTTTATGACATGCAGCACAAAACCAAACTTCCAGATCTAAGAGTCTGATCTGGAGCACGTGAAAGCCAGTGGGAGTCCCCGCAGTGCCTTAATGCTTCCTGCATTCGGGATTAATCCATTAACTTTCACAACACGCTGTGACATAGACAGTGTTCTTATCCTTACCCTAAAGATGAAGGAAATAAGCAAAGTCTATTATTCAAAGCCACAGGGCAGCTTCTAGCTAAGAGCACAGCACCCTGCTCTGTGCCCAAGACTTGTCAGAAAAAGCACCAACTTGGGACATGTAAGTGGCTCCTCCTTGTTTTATTTGATAATTTCTTATTTGGCATTTTATTGTATTTGCTTACACAGAGCCAAATTCTGGCATAGTCACTCGTGTCATGGAGCATGTTAACCCACACGTGAGCTCAAAGACTGTAGTGGGATTATTCATTGGTAAGATATTTTAGGAAGTAAAGATATTAGATCTGCCCACTGAGTGAGGAGTCTTAGAGAAATCCTGAGGCAGCTTGAGGGATAAAGTACTGCTCAATTAGCTCTGAGTACATCTACATGCTGCAGCAGTCTCCTGGAGGAGAGGCACGACAGGATCATTCAGTGGCACTTTCCTAACTTGCTAGGACCCCTCTCAGCAAGTTCTCCCATGCAGATGCAGATCAATATTCAGCTTTCAGTCTGGGTGACCCTTCCAACATCAACTTCTGGCTGGTCAGGGTTATAACCGGCAGCTGACCATGCTGTGCTGATACCTCTTGATCATTTAATCCATGATTTCATGTGAGGGTCTCCATGGACTTCCTGGTTCCAGTTTCAGTTCCACTTGAAAAGTGCACTTGGCTCCCCCAGCTCTGAGAAATGTGAGATGAACTGGAGTGTCTTAGTCAGAGGTAGCAGCGAATTGCTGCAGGGTGGGATCAGTTGTTTTCTACACAGATCTTCAACCTCTGAAATGAAGCAAAGAGCCCCTGTTGCATACAGGGCTAACAAGAGAGACTTTCAAGCAGTCACTGAAGCCAGGAGAGTTATTCTAATGTGGAAGTACCATCATCTCTGTTTAACAGCAGCACACCAACCTCTTCTCTTTCTTAATCACTTGCCTTCCTGTGACTTTCCTCCTCAAATCTGCCTTTGGTCCAACTGGGAAATTGATCCTTTATCTGTTCTGTGAGAATCTCTCTGAATCACTCCTTTCCAACTTGAACCTCTCTAATTCAGTACAGCAGCTGGCCCATGTTTAATGTCGGGTGTCTGTTGTAATCTTACTGACTGAACTGGACTTCAGTGTTGGGGTTTCTTGCTTTGTCATAGTTGGGTTCCTCATTCTCAGCTCCAGAGCACAGTATGGACTCACTGCTAGCAACCTTTCCGCTTGCTGTTCATGATGTCCTTCTCAGTCCTTTGCCTTCTCATGATTCTGTCATACCTATTGTGCCACTAAAAAGCTTTTATTAAATCACTTCTATTAAATAAGCATATTAATGAGATTTCAGTACCAATCAATTCAGGAGCTGAACAGAAATAAGATCCATACCCTGGATGCAGATGTAGCCGCAGCATTCAGAGAGCACTACCTGGAGGTGGAGCTCTAGGAAGAGCTGGGTCTCAGTGACCCTGCATTCACCACCTCCTTCAGGATGCCACCACCTTCTCTGAGGCAACTCAGACAAGGGGAGAGAGAGCAGGACTGCAGTTCCGACCAGCCAATTAAACTAAATAAAGGGTTCTGCTCCCACCCACTCGTGCATTTTGGATCTGCACAGTGTCCGGTCCCAGTCCAGCTCTGTGCTTTACGTATGCTGCAAATACAACTCTGGAGGGGTTTAAGGAGTAACTGAGCAATACAGAATAAGAACTAGACAAGGACATCAGATGTCTAGGACAAACAGCTATCTGTAGAGTGCTGTGGAAAGACATGGTTGCATATAAATTTGGCATGCTAGAATTATAGTAAGGAGTGTTTGTCATGGTTCTTTTGAATAACAAAGGTGTTATGACATGCCAGGACCCAGAATCATTGCAGAATATTGCATTCTGCAGACTCCCTGCTTTCAAATAAGCCTGTCATACACAGACATTTTACAAACCGTCACCAAGCTATCTCAGAGACGAGCTATAACACTAAGGATTTGACAGCTTGCAGTCATTCAAAATACTATAACTACAGATTGTCAAAACATCAGTGAACAGTTTTGCAGAAGTGTAGAGATACTTTCAAAACAGCTTTTTACACCTCTCTAAGACAGGATGGTAATGCAGGTTCTGGTAGAAGTGCATGTGTTCTGACTGCCTGGAATCCTCCTCCATATTTCCAAACAAGGTACTGATAATTTCTGAATGTAAAACTCATTAAATAACTGCTAGTAGGTGGGGCCACAAGTATTGTTTCACTCTAGATATGGCTGTACCTCACTGACTGGAAAATGGATTTCTAAGAATTGCATGTAAAATACTTTGGGATTCAGAACAAAGAACACTTCATTGCACCAGATTCCTACAGATTAGATTAATTTCCAGTTAATCAATCAGCTGCCTTTATGCTTTGAGATAACATGCATTCAGAATGAGACATCTCAAGAATATTTCAGAATCTGCCTGATTCAGCTGGAGTCAATGTTGACAAAAACACAAAAACAAACCTCAAAAAATTATCTGTTTTCATTGTAACACTCACTGATTCAAATGCTTTAATACTGCTTGTCTCCTACTCGCTTATCTCTGCTCATATTTGCCCTTCTTGTAAATGAAAAGAGCTCTGTGCACTTTACTGCCCAAATACCACTTTTTGGCTTTTGATCCTTTTACAGGCTTCTCTTTTCCCTTTCCTTTCCCTTTCTTTTCCTTCTCTCTTTTTTTTCATTAGATTCTTAAGTGTCAAGAAAGGTCCAATGCCCTTCTGGTTCATCAACCCACGCCACAAACTTTAGATCTGAAAAAGAGGGAAGAACAATCTGGTTACCTGGAGGAAAAGGGTAAAAGCAAACAGTCATGTGGAACAGTATTACTGGTGCATATGCTTGATGCAAAAAGCCAGACACATTGTGATCTCCAAAAACCCCTTTTATTCTGTATTAGACTACATTGTTTGCAGCTAAGATAGACTGCCAGCCACCTGACTTTTCTTTTACTCTGTGTTATTTTTATCAAGAGGAATTTCTTACCAGGGAGGACACCAACACTGTAGTCCTCCCAGACCCTTTGATTAGAGTAGTAAATGACTATGTCTACACATCTTTAAATGTCACCTTTTAGTTCAGAAGAACAGTTTGGGAGAAACACAGTAGTTCATGAAGAAATTACAGACATTACAGAAAGAGAGGAATAATTTAGGTTCAGAAGAATCAAAGACTGAGGATTTGCCTTTCCTTCCTTCTTGCCCTGTATTTTTTCTGAGCAAATTCATTCCATGGCCCACTGGTGATACAGACTGGTGTTCTTTTGGAAAAAAAAACCCCAACAACAACAACAACAAAACATACAAAAAATGTGTTTTGTTCAATGTGTTTGCACAATGGATCTTCAACTCTCTACAATCAAAATACAGTCAGCAAGAGTGAAGATGCCACCTGCAGTTAGTTTCATCTTTAAGCAATGCATTGACTTAGAGGATCTGCCTTGGTTTTAGACAGACTAACCATTCCCCTTCCACTGGACAAGGAGCTAAGGAAAGCTCCCTTGCAAGTTGTAAGGGCTGTTCTGTGCCTGCTGACTGTGACCTGGTGGGGCAGTGACAACCTTCTGCAACATTTTTGAATGATGCCCATTGCTGTATTTCCTGATGGTTCCCTATATCCTACCTTAACATGGTCAGTGATAGAAGTACTGCTCTGCCATAGCTGATGCAAATGGTGGTTTAAGATGTTTTTGATGTTGCATAGAGTGCCCTGTAGGTTGTTCTGCAAAGAATCTATTACTAAAACCACAGCTTTGTATGTATATTGTGGTGGCTTTCTTAACACCTCTACCTTTAAGTTCATGGCCTTTTTATGCCTTTTTTTCCTGTAAGTATTCCCAGATGGCAGATGTCCCCTGACAGCACACTTCAATCAGAGGGTCTGTCACAGGGTTCCCACCCACAAGGACCAGCTCCAGCTGCTGAAGACTGTCAAAATCCTCAGGCAGCTGGGACAGTTGATTGTTCTGAACGAGCAGGTTTTGCAAACCTGAACACACAAAAGCAAGCAGCTGCAGCACAAAGAACAGGAATGGTGTGGAGCATTCCTGCGTGCTCCCCATAAACGGCACATGGATGAGGCACAAACAATTCAGTCCGTGCATGTAATGAATGTGTGTATTGAACATCTCACCAGAGCATTTAAAATACAAAGTATCTGCTCCCAAATACAGAAGGATGGGACTCAGGCTCTCCCAGCAAAGCATTTGCTTCACTAGGTGAAAACTATTCACCTGACAGCCAGGTGGCTAAATTCAGCTTTCAAAAGTCCTGCCAATTGGCACACCAACAGTGCTAGTGAACTTAGCCACACAGAGATGCAGTGGAGAACTGGGGAAGATGGAAAGACTGGGCTGGGGAGCGCCCCCAGAGAGCCAGTTCCACACCACTGCCCTGGGGTCACTGGTGCTGACCCAGTGGGTCTTCTCACATCAGGGGGTCTGCTTTGAGCTGAGCTCTGGGAAACATCTTTTTTCCCCAGACCCTGAGGTTGAGGTAGGTCATCAGTGAGGCCCTCCTGTCTGCTTGGCTTGGGTACAGTGCTTTGCCCAGTTCCTAATTTTTATCCTATTTGGCTCCCTTACAGTTACAGGATGAGCCCTGAATGATGCACTGCATTCCTTCCTTCCCTTCTCTCCCTCCTTCTTCCAGAATGCTTACTGGTACTTGTGTCCTTAAGGCCACAAAGACAGAGACTATTTTTCAGCTTGTATCTGGCATACAGAGTCTGGGAGCTGTTTAAGGAGATTGTTGCGACAGTCAAGTATTTTCAAGTGGGTCAATAAGCCGATGGCTGTGGGCAGGTAATCCAGACAATTATTCTCCATATGCAGTTCCTTCAGATTCTGGAAAATATGTGTGCATAAGTTTTAATAATTAAAGGATTTTTTCTTAGTTTGATATATCAATGTACAGAGAATATCAGTAAGTAAGTGCAGAAGTAAGGTTTATAAACTGAGATACCATTGGGATGGCTACTAAACACAAAGAGACAACATGAGTTTCAAACACTGAGTTTTGATATTATTCCTATTCTGACAGCCCTGGCCTGATGCTGCACCATGTACCTAAAGAGATTAGGAGAAACTTCAGTCCTGCATTTGGGAGCAGTCCACAGACGTACCATGCCGCAGCAGACCACGATCTTCTCCCTTCTATTGCTCCTGCCTGCAATTTGCTGATATCTTCTGGCAGAATTGTGAATTTAATTCCTTTATTTTGTCCCAGGTATAATCTCTCTAATGACTCCAGGAGAAAGATTTCCTTTGGAAAGATACTGAATTGGTTTTCAGACAGGCTAAGGCATTTCACATTTGTCAGTTCTTTCACCTCCACAGGTATCTAGACACAGTCATTAAAAAGATACATTATGTCAATTAAACAGTAATCTTTGGGATTTTGTTTTTAGGGAAAAATCTCCAAGAAAATGCTGTGGAGCTGCATTACTGTTGATGGATGAACACAGAATATTCTGCTCATTAATATAACATCATACTTCACAGTATGGTGGAAATTTTGGCAAAAAAATCCATGTTGTTTCCTCTGCTGGAAAGATTTCTTATGGGGCTAATTTTATTTCTTAGCAGAAACATTAGTCTGCTTCTTCATTTCCTTTGTGTGCACAGTGCAGGGGAGAGTAATTTAAATGAATGAAATCTGAAAGTGATTCTTTTGCATCAATTACTGCTTCTGTAAATGTAACCTTCAAGAAGAAAATTGCACAAGTGAAAATCTCCTTGGAAAAGAAGCATTGCATGATATAAAAAGGAAGGTGTATTCTGAGCCCTAAAATGAGTATGTCCATGAATACTATTACACTTATAATAACACAGCTTAGGGTACATAATTGTTCATTATCAAATGAACAGCAAATATTCATGGTGTTAAAGGCACTAACAATATCACATCCATTTTTAAATTGCTCTCTGTTTCAGTTTGTGACGTATTGATTCTATGCATATGCAGCTCTTATTTTCCAGTGTACACAGAAAAAAAGACACAAAAAGACTGAAGCAATCCCTCCAGTCAGTATTTCATCTTTACAATTCAACACAAGGTCAGTGTTTACACGTTCTTGCTGTTCTCTCCCTGCCTGAATACTCAGATGTCAGTGATAATGAGTAAGCCAGGCTCAGGTGCATAGCAGGTGGAACATGCCTTCTCACTGTAGTAGGGAAAGGTGACACTCAGTTGTAATGAAGAACATAGATTTTGCAAAAGGGAGGTATCAATAAAATAAAAATGAAAACAAAGGAACAAATACCTCCTGTATCTGATTGTCATCCAGGGCCAATACTTCCAGATTTTTCATAGTGCATATTCCTTTAGGAGTATCATCAGATTTTCACTCAGATCTAGTATCCTGACACTGGTTAATCTGGTGAAGGACCCGGGTACTGCGCGCAGTCCGGTGTTCCTCAGATAAACAGGGGAAAGGCACGGCCAGCGGCAGATCTGGTGTGGGAACTTCTCCAGGCTGTTAGCAGACAGTCTGAGTACTCTCATTTCAGTGAGATTCTTCAAACATGGGGGGAAGCTTGTGCAGGAGATTGTGAGACAGATCCAGCACAGCCAGCTTCTGGCAGTGTTGCAGTGTAGGAGGAATGGAGGATAAGTTATTAAAAGCTAAAAATAGCTTAACTAAGTTTGTCAAAAAGCCTCCCTCTTCTGGGATGAGACTGATTAGATTTTGTTCCAGATCTATTATTTCTAAATTAGCAATATGACAAAGCTCCTTGGAAAAACTTTCAAATCTATTTTTCTGGAGGTAAATTTCCTTGAGTTTTGCCAGGTTCACTATTTCTTTAGGCAGACACTTGAGATTAGGGTCAGAAAGGCCAAGCAGTTCAACATTATGGAGGTATTCACAGATCTGCACTGGGATTTCATGCAAGTTTGTTCTATAGAGCCGGAGCTGACAAAGGGACTGCAACTTGCTGATAACTGGCAGTGAACTACAGGAGAGGGGATTGTTAGTTAAATCTAAGCTCAGAAGACATTTCAGCTCCCCCAGTTCTTCACATACGTCCTGTATGTGACTCTGATCCAAGTAGAGGATCTTCATGTGCCTCAGGCGACTGATGTCCCTGGGGATGCTTATAATCTGGTTCTTTTCCACGTGCAGCTCTTGCAGATATTCTAGACTCAAGACCTCTGGCAAGATGGTTTGCAGTTGCTTATTGCCTAAATCAGTAAAAAATATCCCGTCTGTGACACATGTGGGAGAAAGAGCTTTGTTCTCTGGCACTTCGTTCACTGGTTTTTCTTGTGCAGTCTCAACATGGTCATCCTCAAAAACAACAGAATTGGCTTTAGGGCAGTGAGTGCCCCCTGTGCTGGCCGCCTGGCTCCGCTGAGACTCAGCCATCTCTGCTCCTTATTTTTATTTTCAGAAGAGAAAAAAATTAAAAATCAAGTGTACTCAAAGGCCTTCCTACGCTAAACAAATACTGGAAGAATTCAGCATTTAGGGACAGATTCTAGTCTCAGTTGTACGCCTGCAAAAAGCTGCTTGTGTTTGTTGAGATCAAAACCTGCAGCACATACAGCGGGACCATAGGTTTGAATCCCAGTGCATCCTGAAGTGCCCCAATAGCCAAATTCAGAGGGTGACCTCGTGAAGTCAGGGGAGCTGGACAAAGCAACCTCCTTGAGTCTTGAAGGCCTATATTTACAAACATTGACTGAGCTCTGTCTTCAGCTATGCTGATTGTAAAACTGGCAGAGTCTTATTGTGAAAAGGTGGCACTTCCTTCTGTAACAGTGGTTTCTGAGCCACAGAGATGCCAGTGAATCTGATATTTGATAACCCTCGAAGTTGTACTATTGCTGATAGTGAAAGAGCGAGAGGTGGGCAGGGGTGACTACCTTACCGACCTCTGATGTCTGGATGGAAGAAACCTTTCAGCTGGCATTTAAGGAACGATAAGAGAGAAAGTGGGGGTCAGGAGGCAGCTGTCAGTCATCTCCCACCTGACGCCCTTTTCTCTGCTGCCGTAAGTGCGCTGGGAGGATGTCACATTTCCAGAGATGGGTGGTTTCCAGGTCCCACCAGGACAAGGAGGAAGAACGGAGCGACCACCATGGGGGGAGACCCCTGCTGGGCTCCCCAGTCTAATTCAGATGTTGCATGAGGGTATTTTCTTTTTTATTGGCTCCAAGTTCAGCACTCTGGAGCGAGCCCCACATGCTGTGGGACCGGAGAGCGTGCGATCTCAGCCCACCCCCTCCTGCGTACGAGGGCAGTAGTGAAGAAGTCAGTAGAAGGATTTATTTGGTGGAAAGGACCAGCACAGGCACCTTTGAAGTAACTGCTCATCCATCTAACCACAGAAAGTTTTGCAAAGGCTCCTCGGAGGCCGTGGGCAGACCACTAAGTAAATACTCTGGGGGTGTGCTGCTGAAACTTGGCTCCCCGTGGAGGCCGGGTGCCACAGACGCAGCCAGGCCTCCGCCGTGGGCAGGGCCCGGCACTGCGCAGGGGTGGGCCGGCGGTGGGGCCTCCTGCCAGGGCCCTGGGCTGGGCCTGGCTACCTTCGCCTCCTCCCTCTTGGTGGAGCGCCCGGGATGCTCTCCTCAGAGACGGACTCCACGATCAAACGTTATTAACCTTGGAGCAGCCCAGCTCGGCCACAGGGCAGAACTCGCCCGTGGGCCAGGCACCGTGGGGAGAGGGTGCAGGCGTTGATCGCTCAGGTAGGCCTGTGGAGGTCGGGGGCTCAGCTGCTTTTCAGGGGAAAAGGACCTGCCTGTATGAATATTAATCCTCTGTTAGCTCAAATTCTACACGATAGCGGGTCAGAAACACATGCACAAATCCACATTTTTTCCTCGGCTTTTCCTGTCTGTCTGTATCTATCTGTTATTCTTGTGTTGCATACGCAAGAGTTGTAACCCTTTTCAGAGCAAGCCCGTTTTTATTGTTATGCAGAGCCCAGCACAACAGCGCTTGGGTCCATGGTGATGTTGCTAGGCTGCCTTAACGATGCAGTAACACTTTGTTTTGTTTTCCAGCAGGTCATGTCAGTTCATCCAGATCTTCACCAGCACTATGTGCGGGCCTGCCAAAACCTGGGCCAACCTGAAAACCCCTTCATTGCTCGTGTGCTTCAAGAAGCCGATAAAAATGATAAAATGTAAGGAAGTAACAAACAGCATGTTTCAGATGCTTCTGAAAGCCTTAAACAAGATAGCAGGACAAGGAATTAAACAATGAGAAAGTTCATGCAGTTTCAGGCTTAAACACAAGTCATATTTAGCATTTACTGCTGAAGTTCTGGTTTGACTCATCTTGACATCATCTTGGCAGAAGTTTGCAGCTATATATCCCTTCTGGGCAGCTTTACAAGCAGTGAAATCAAAAATAGTGAAAAATGTACAGGATGGTGCCTTTGTGTCCCTTAGAGAAGCCAAACCCAGTGTCTAGTCATCCTAACTCCCTCCCTTTTGTCTCACTCCTGTTTAAAAAGCCTCAGCTGCATCCAGTTAGCTTCCAGCTGGTAATGCTTCCCTGAACTGTCTCTGAATCCTGCCAAGGTATTAACCACTCAAACTCTCTCTCATTGTGTGGCTAGGTAGGGCTTCCTCTCAGGGATGCTCCTGGGATCAAAGTTAATTGTCCTTTGGAGAGAAAACCTGAGAAAATACAGCATAGGGAAACAGTTTGTGTTAGGTTTTGATCCTGAGGGCAGGATAGAGTAAATAAAGGAAAGGAAACAAAAAGGAGATGATGAAGTAGCCTCCAGGATAGTCTTTATTTCCATCTGCCTTCCCCTCATCTTGCTTCTTCCTGCTTTCTGTGCACGTGTGCTAAGCGTGGTCTTGCAGATGTGCAGTGTCTTCAGAATATCAGAAGGACAGTGCTGAGGTACAGCTTGAACCACGTCGTCTGTCACGGTGTTACCAAAGGCAGTGGCTTTGGTAACTGAGCAGCTAACTGCATGCAAACGCATCAGTGAGGGCAAGCATGGATACACTTCTTATCTGGAGAAAGAATTCATTTTTTCTGTCATTTTACTTCTCCCCATGTACTTACATTTTTATGTTACAGGAGATGGACAAAAGGGATCACATTAAAAATAGCTGGAAATAATCATCTAGTGCCTGTGCAGAGAGTTACAGATGATGATCTTCAAGTTCTTGCCTCTGTCTTACGCAATACTGTGTTTGTCACAGGTAAGCTTTTTTCACGTGTGTTTGACATTGCTGTGCTAATATCAGAAAACATAAGCAGTCTTGATTTCAGCCTTAGTTCACCTTTATTTCTTTTTGATTAGAGATCAATTAATTGTAGGTACACATTTGTCACATTCTTCATTCTTCATCTTTTTCAGGTTTGGATCTTAGGTGTAATGTATTGACTGATGCTGGAGCAAAGAACATGGCAACATTCCTCCAGGTGCCAAAGTGATGTTTATCTTTCAGCAACTTGTAATTTATTTGGCTATGATAATATTTATATGTGGTGTATTGTAGACAAGAATGCATTCGTTTGGCAAAATTCCATTAATTTTGACTTTCACATCCAAATCCATCCTACTAGAATCTCAGGCTGTATTCTCTGGGGAGATTTTTAATTTCTGGTAGAAAACTGTTGAACGTTTGGCTACGATGTCCTGAAGAAACAATGGTGGAATAAACAGTGGGGCTTTTAGGCTTACAGTTCAATTCAACAAAGGAGGTAATGGTAGTGTCAAGTGTGCCAGGGCCTTTGAAAATGGTGAGTTGCCACCCGGTGCCTGTGTTCCTAGAGCTCAGGGAGTGCCATTAAGTTCACAAAATGCCTGGAGGTCTGCATCTGAGCTTGGCCGCCTGCCTCGTTTGGTCATGCTGAGCACGCAGGTTCCTAGGTGCTTTCTGTAAGCCCCATGAGGACCTACACACTACATGTTTTTCTGCCTTTCCTTCATGATCTGACATACTTTGGCATTCTTTAACTACTTCTGCAAATGAGGGGCTGCCTGAAACACAGCGAAGGACAGAGGTTGTAAGTACATGTATGACGCATCTCCTTTTTGAAAAATGCAGGCGTGCTCTGGAAAAAAGTCTCATTGCTTTCTGCTTTGTTCCTAAGGAAAACTCCACTCTGCGGTACCTTAACCTGATGTTTAATGATATTGGCACAAGTGGAGCGGGGCTGATAGCGAGAGCACTCCATGTGAGTATTTGTCTGGGAGATTTAGACAATGGCATCTAGATTGATATTTTTGCTTTTGATGAACAGTACTAGCTGTCCTGCCAACATCAGAGCTGGCTGAAAGGGCCCTCTGTCTTCAGTCCATTCAGCATTTTGCTGTATCACAGGGATTGCTTGTTATCCCAAGGCAGACTTCAGAAATCAGATTTCACACAAGAGAAAGTTGCACTGTGCTGCCATTAACAATTATCACAACTATCACAGCTGGAATTTTCTGTGTGAGAAATACTGTGCTATGTTATAGGATGTATAATGCCATCAGTTTTTTTTTCCTTTTTTTTTTTTTAAATTGTATTAAATTTGCCTGTACCTTGATGTCAATATTTGTCTTGATTCAAGATGTCCGAGACATGTTTTCAAAACTTTGCCTTACAGCAGCAGCTTAAAAACATGTTTGTTATTTTTAATGTGGTTTCCCAAGGAAATGAGGCTGGTGTGTAAGATTCATTGTGTTTGTGAAACGAGACTCACGTGAGCTCTTCCTCCTTCATAGTCTTTGAACTCTGAACTGATTTCAGCTAAATTTGACAGGCCTCCAAAGCGCCAAGGTTATACAGTAGATCGTACAACACTGGGCTTGCAAGCAACCCCCAAAGCTATTTGTGCAGCCCGGTGGCAGCGTTTGCTGGGTTTGCTGAGCAGGCGGGTGGCAGGGCCTGACCAGCCAGGCAGCCCCTTGGCTGTGTGGGCTCCCGAATCCGGGTTGAAGGGAGTGTGTTATTGAGGGAGGGAGAGGGAAGGAGATGCTCTAGCAAGGTACCGCAGCGGGGGGAAGGGTACTGGGGACATGTGGAAGACAAAAACTGTATGAAACCAGGCTTCATTAGTTCCGCTGCTCACAGAACTACTTGTTTTGTAATCACTTAATCAATCGTGATCTCTGCTAATGAGTGGTTATGGTGGTACTGTGGAATTAAAAATACAAAACTAGTCTGTATTGCATTTAGGGCTTTAACAGTGAATAGATATTTCATATCCATTGAAATTCTGTGGAGGGTGAGGGGAAAGATGCTGACTTTTCTAGACCCCTGATCAGAACTTTATACTGCCAGTGAAGTCTCCAGTCCAGCAAAGAATTACACACTGGTTTGACTCTGCACAAATAGTCCTACCGAAGGCGACTGGCTTCACTGAGCTTTGACTGGTCATGTGATTTAAAAGACTATGAAAAATAAAGGAAATTATATTCTTGTTTAAAATACGCTTACTAGATTTAAATCAGTTTTGCTATAATTTGCATTTCAGCTGCCGATTTAGGCAGAAATATCTGCCTGGATTATTTTCATGAGAGTGAAATTTGTGAACTTGGGAGAAACAAAAGTTTTCAAATACTCGAGTTTTGCTTCCAGACTCTCATGCGTTTGATTCCACTGAGGGGAGCCTGAGCCAGCTGCTTACTCAGTGTTATCACTTAGACACGATTCATCTGGAGGGGTGTTTTGTCTTTGTGTGACAATCAGCAGGATTCACAGGAAAAAGGACAGTGTTGTTTTTCAGGCCATTTAAAAGGAATTGATTTTTTTTAATTGTTATTTTGTCTAGAGGAATGAAACTCTTGTGTATTTGAGAATGACTGGAAACAAAATAGGAAACAAAGGTGGAATGTTCTTTGCTTCAATGCTACAAATTAATTCCACCTTAGAGAAGCTGGATCTTGGAGACTGTGATATGGTGAGTAACCCAGTAAAATTATCAGCAATGACATAAGTCTTTCAAGGGTATTACAAAGGTCCTGCAGTGCTTAATTAGGGGAAAATGCCATCTGTTGTCATTGATTTTACATTTTGTGGTAGCTGGAGGTAACACAATATATAATATTTCAATGTGTAGTTGGAAAGCCATGTTGCATAAAACACCTGTGAAGTCATAGCTGATGATATATTAGAGCCACTATGTCCCTGGGAATTCAGAATTTCACATTTTCCGATGTTTGTTTCTGCCCTTCATTTTTGTTTATGCTGTCTAAGTCCTGTGTAATTCATGCTGACGAAAGGACTTCTTATTCCCTGGAGGTTCCTAAAGCATGCAGTGCTATAACGCCTGAAAGTCAGCCAGGCCCATAGCTCTGTTGCTCCTATCAGAGCTCGATCCATAAAGGACGTAGGCACAAGAGTGCTGAATTGCGTGGAAAGGCACCCAATTTGATGTCAGATAACTTGCCGCCTCCTAGAGTTGAGCGCTGAGACTTCTTACACAGTGCACAGGGAAAGTCAGGAGGGTAGAAATGGGACAATGCACTAAGCAGGGTGCTTCCCACTCTAGCCAGTAAAAGCCTGTGGATGGCTTTTGAAAACCTGTGGGGTACAGCAGGAGGTAGCGATTGGAGCTGCGAACCTTCTCCTGGTGCAAGGTCCCAGCGCCTGACTGGTGGTGTTGTCCTTGTGTGATCACATCAGAGGGGCTGGAAGGTGGTAAGCGGTTCTTCTCCCTGCCTGGGAGAATGTGGTCCTGTATCTCGCCCTCCAGGAGAATGCCCTAACCAAGCTAGAAGTGAAATTAAGATGGGCCGCTCTCAGCCTTCCTGTTAAGGGTGTTCATCTTGTCAGGAGATAATGACGTGTATGTTGGGCTGAAGGAGTAAGTTTGACTGTAGCCTTACAGTTATGACTGTCACCTGGAGGCAGGGAGAGAGCTGGGGTCAGATGACAATTTTATTATATTTGTTTCCTGGAATTACAGAATTTGCTCCTAAACTAGAAGGGGGAATACTTCTCAGAAACTGTGAAGGGTGTTACGAAAACATAAACAAGGAAAGTGTAGCCAGTGTGGGAATTATTTGAAAGCTTAATATGCTTATGCTTGGTAGGGAGTTGACAGAAAACTGATTTAAAATGAAATAGCTTTGGGTATAGACCAGCCTAATTGGAAAATAACGTAAATATAAATTAGTGAGCAAACGAGAAGGAAATACAAAAATGTGAACTGGCCTGTATCCCAGACTCTCACTACTCTGTACCACATTAATTCACATTTAGTATGAATTTACCTAGTGGATAAATGTTACCTAACACTTTTACCAAAGACCTTAGGGAACACACCCAAGCTGATTTTAATTCATAAATCAGGAAAACCAAAATACAGGATCAATTAAATGGACAAGAATCTTTGAGATGCATTATTCTTGCTTTTTATTTTCTGAGTTGCCAAATTTCCTGGTCATTTGTACTTCTTAGTCTAATTCCACTCTATTATTCCATAGGGAGTTGGCATTGGTATTATCAGAAAATCCATTGTGTCTGTAAGCACTTGCCTAGTGCACTTGCATCTCTCCAGAGTACATGGACGCAGAAATAATAGTATTTCTAATCTGAGCTCATTTGATGTTTTTGATCTTCTGACAATCAATTCTAAGAAGTCATGGTAACTTGGTAGCTTGATCTATACATTGAACAGATTTCTCTAAAGAGTTTATTTATTTTCATTTCCAGGGGATGCAGTGTCTAATAGCAATAGCAACAGCTCTGACTCAGAACAAATCAGTCAAAGCAATAAACCTAAATCGTCCTTTACTATACAGCCAAGAGGTATGTAAGTAGGCTGTAGCGTCAGCTCAGTCAAAGAGAGAAGTCAAGTCAGTACTGATGTATTTATGGACATCTGAACTACGCGGCTCTCTGGGTTTCCTTACAAAGTGAAGTAAATGGTTGCAGAAATATTCTTTTTCTCGTTCTGTGCCAAGTTTTGTGCAGTCACAGGCTGCCCCTGTTTAACTAGGAGGTTAGTTTTTAAAACATTTCTTTCTTGGTACATATGCATTTGTTAAATAATGGGCTAATGGAGACGGCTTGGTATTGGTGAACCAAGTATTCCTTCTGCTGTTACAGCATGGAGAGTTTCATGCATTGTTCAGCAAACTGAGGGAGAAATGCTGTTTAGCAGGAAATGAGGGGAAGAACAAAAGACTGCTGTTTATCTGAGCAGTGCGATACATGGGCAATTGCCAGAGCCGGCAGCCTAAAGAAGAAAGGCACACTTCAACAATATGCCATATTCACTGGGCTGTGTGGTTTTGTTGTTTCACTATGTGAACTTGAAGCATGAATTTAACAAGTGAATAAACCTCATCAATGTAAAACCTATGATGCATTTGTTAGCCAAAACAAAGACACAAACCCTCCAAAACAATCGAGCACTGAAAAGAGAATCTGCAAGGCAGTGTCTGCTGGGGGCGGCACCACAGGCCATGGGATGTGTACAGGCGCACAGAGCTGTGGGGCTTTTGCTTGCAGGCACGCAGCTTCTGTTCATGGCTGGTCCTGCTGAAGTCTTGGCTATCGAGCTGGTTGCGGTGCTGCTTTCACCAGACTGGCAGCAAGTTGTCAGATGTCTGCGATAGGTACGCTATTTTCCTGATGGAAGGGTAACAAAATTAAACTGTCATGAAGGCCAGATCTTCCTAAATTCCCAAAAGTGGATTTAACAGTTTAAACAGATTTTGGTTGTTTCTTTTCTACTAGGACAGGGCTTGATCTGCCTGAACCTGGTTTTAGAAGTCAATTTAAACTACTGCTATTGAAAACATAGGCCACTAAGGGCCTGGGCTGTATCTGTGGGAGACTCTATTTGCCGTTGTTCTCACCTTCAGCTCTTTCATTTTCTGAGGCCTCTGGGTTGTTGCCTTATTTTCGACTCACAGCATTCACTCGGTTATTTTCTTAACTAAACGTGACAACTTCAAAAAGAACTTGCTTTGTCTTACAGGACATATTTTTTCCCATAGCAATCCTGTTTCTTTTTATGAAATAATAGATTAGCATCATGACAAAACTTTTAATGTTAGTGAAGACTGACTCAAACATTCAGTTTTTTAAGAGCAATGACTGGGAGGAAAACTGCTTAGACATAATGATTCAAACATTGATGCTTCTGATATTTGCAGGGATGTATATAGTACTGTAAATCTGCAAATACCTTTCTGGTATTTTTCATTTTTTTTATTTTCAGCATTATCATAATATATTGGTTCCTGGTTATTTTTAATACAAAGCTGTAATATACAAAACAGAACACTGCTGACGACCAAATCTCGTTGTTAGTTGTGCATCTCCCTTTTACTGAAGCAAGACCGTATCTTTTCCTAAAGTACAGCTTAATAAAACTGAGTGTATGTTTTTAGGAAGAGGTCACAGTTCATGTAGCTCTGATGTTGAAAAATAACTCTTCTCTTGTGGAACTACACTTGTGCAAGCACGAAATGAAAAACTTTGGTGTAGAGCGACTGTGTGAGGCATTGTATGAAAACTCCAGCCTGAGATACCTTGATCTTAGCTGGTAAGAGTTATGTGACGTAGCCCTGGTTAACATTAGAAACTAATTTTCTTAGCACCTTTTTTAAAAAATGCGTGCATCTCTCTTTCAGTAATAAAATAACCCGTGATGGTGTAAAATTTTTGGGAGAACTCCTAAAACGGAACCAAACTCTGGAAATCCTAGATCTTAATGCAAACCGAATAGAAGATGATGGAGCCATCTACCTGAGTGAAGCTTTGGCTTTGTACAACAGGACTCTTCAGGCGTTAGTATTTACACAACTTCCCCAGAGACTGCAGGTGTAATGACTCGGAGTATAAGCAACTCGGATTTTGCAGTGGCTCAACTGACGTCAAAGCTGTGTGCTTTGATGTTGATCAAAATAGGAAAGTCGGGAAGTTCCAAACTTTTGGGTTCATTTTTCCTTCTCGGGGGGAAAAAAACGTGAGTGATAGATTGGGTGGGATTCCTGTGCTAAGCATAGGTGTCTCCTGCCGTGTGAGATACCCCAAGACCTGTGAGACATCCTAGGGTGCTGGCTGGTGGGCCACGGGTCCTCTCAGAGCCCTGCAGCTGGAGACCCGGCAGGACGTACCAATGCATTTCAGACGGCACAGGAGGCCTGTGTTTGGTAACTGAATGAAGTCCCCCGTAGCTTCATGTGAGCTAAAGGAGTAAAACACTAGGCCAAGACACGCCATTCAGTCCCATGTGCTAGTGCCTCGTGTTCACCTTCCCACACTGCCAGGCCTACTCGTAACTCATTTTATCCCCGTTTCCTTATACTTCCTTTTTTTCATCTTGTATCCATTGCTGTGCGGCCTGACATATGCTTGTTCTTCTGTTTCAGGGGTTTTTTGGGGTTGACGCTTAGATCAGTTTTGTAGTGGTTCATCTTACATGCAATTCACAGCTTTTACAGTCATTCTAAGGGGTGAGGGTGGGGAGGGAGGCAATTAGATCTTGTTAGTTCTTTCTGCATCTTTAAAGCACAGGTCCCTGTGGCGCACAAAGAAAACAAACAAGGGCTGTATGTCTTCAGAATTTTAAGATAATCAGATTCCATGCAGGGATAAGGCACTATATTTGTTGATTCTGATCTTCAACACTTAAGAAAATCCTCTGTTTAAGTTAGCTTCCGTGTGAACCCAAAAGAGCTGTAATCTCTCCATCAGGGTGTATTTTGTAGCCCGCATTAAACCATGCGCCGGCAGGATGTAAAAGCTGATCAAAGGTGTTACCTGAAGCCACTAGTTTTAAGTAGCAGACTGAGGAGGTGGCAGCTGCTAGGTGCCTCTGAAAGCCTTCCAGGTTCGCTAATATAAAAATAACTGCCACTCCACAAAGATCAAAGCTTAGCCTGGATAAATGCCAATGCTTGGACTTCAAAGCAGACTAGAGATGAGACCTGGCCACCATGCAGTAAGTCACTGACGCTGAAGAACTACATATAGTGAACAACCTGGCTGCACGAGTCATGGAAATGCCTTGAGAAATAGTACAAGTCCATAGTCCAAACTGCCTTTAGCAACCTGAAAAAGATTTTACAGTAGGACTGGCCTTGATACAAATAAGTAATTATATTATTAATAACAAGTACAAAATTTCAATATACGTATAATATATATGTAATAATATATAATAATAAAATATAAAATAAGAATAAATCATAAACTCTTAGTTTTAACTAAGAGATGGGAATTCCGTGGTTTGACACACATTTGCATAACTATTTTCTCTGTTTATTAGGTTGTCAGTAGCAAGCAACAATATAAGTGGCAGAGGACTTGTAGCTCTTTCAGATGCAATGAAAACAAACATGGAACTTTCCTATATTTACATCTGGGGGAACAAATTTGATGAAGCCACCTGTATGGTAAGTGTTTGCTTCTGAACTCTTCTGAGAGGGTTGGGTTTTGTTTGTTTGTTCTAATTTGTTTTTACAGTCATGGGGAAGACTACAGCAATTAGTGAACAAGAGACCTGATTTACTATGGGTTTTTTTTAAATAATTATAATATGGTGGTGCTGTAATGAGACTCGCTGGACATCAGCATACTGAAATGATCAAGTACTCTCCTATTGTGTGTTATCTTCTAGAGCCTTCACTGCAGCCGAAGTGGAATACTGTATGTCATATTCCTGGTTTTATTCATTTCAGGCATTTTCAGAATTAATTCAGATGGGCCGCCTGAAACCTCATTGTACAGACGTGGAACCATATGAAGTGGATGGGCACGTTCACCTTGCAGAGCTCTCCCATGGCCTTCAGAAGCATTACTACTGGACACCCAGCTGTGGGGAGGTGACAAACAAAGATGCTAATGCCAGTCTGGCAATTGCAGCGGTTTCAGAATACTTGTGAGGTAGCAGCTTGATGCACTCCATACGCTTGAGCTTTTCCTATCTGGTTTCTAGTAAAATAGATTATGTCAATATCAGATTTGCTGCATGTTGTTTCTTCAGGGTCTTTAGTCTAGAAGGAATCTAAAACCATTTGAAATGGCATTAGAGATAAAATAGCGAACCACTGACCTTAAGATTTGTTGCTAAATAATACCCAATCTATTAAGAGCCTATTAATATGAAAATGCATTAATTTTGCTCCAGTCATTTCTAGTGCACGCTATCTATCATTTCCTTCGCCTTACCATGCTTAGCTGTAGTTCCAGGGTTCCTAGGTGATAGATAAATTTAGTGAAATGACATGCTCAGAGGAAAATATTTTCACCACGGCATAGTGCACCACGAGTGCACTATCAGGATTTTTATCAAGTGCTTCTTATTTAAAAAAGATGCAGGGGCTGGACCAGGGCAGCAGCAGAGCCTGCGGATGGAGTGTCACAACCACAGGGTCCTCTTCCACGGGGGTGCTGCAGAGGAAGAGCTGCCGTTGCCCTTCCTGGGCTGTGGTCTCTGCAGTCAGGTTTCCACGTAGCAGGGAGAGCCCACAGGTGATGTTATTGCGTCTCTGCAGGCTGCAGTACAGCCAGGCAGATCAAAC
This sequence comes from Gymnogyps californianus, assembly GCF_018139145.2. Lineage (NCBI taxonomy): Eukaryota > Metazoa > Chordata > Aves > Accipitriformes > Cathartidae > Gymnogyps > Gymnogyps californianus. The sequence continues at coordinate 24,174,151 of NC_059480.1, forward strand.
TGACAAAAACTTACAGGCAGGACTGCCGCTGGGCAGCAGCTCTGCTTGACAGCAAATCAGATATGCTGTAGAACAAGATTCCTGCTGAAGCTGAGAGGTTTGGGTAAATCCATTTGTTGCTACTGTGCTCTCTATACTCTTTCCTTTTACTTAGTAATTGCATGCTTTTCATCTTTTTCTAAGAGTGACTTTTTTTTAAACCAAGTTAAATGAACTTAAGCATTAAGCCACTATAATGCTGGAACTTTAAAGCTAGTGAACCTAGTGTACTGGAATATAAACAGTATTTTGAGTAACTTGCAGCATGTACTTGTTTCTTGTACTACAAATGAAAACCACCACCAAACTTGGTGTCATTATTTCTTCCCGTCTCTTGAAAACTGTTTAAAAAGATTTCTATCACTATAGCCATGTGGCAACTCCTACACATGAATAAGACAACGTATGCATATAACAGTAGTTAAACATTGTTTAATGGCTTGGATACAGACTTCGTAGAAGTTTGGGAATCACTCAGCTTGTTTCCTTTTTTCACCCACTCTGCTCATACCTGTAGAAGGGACTAGATCTATGCTCCTAAATAGAAACAGTCACCAAATAGGACAGCAGAGGTTTGCTCAAAGGCTTTCACTAGTGCAATCTTCTGCATGTCTAAAAATTAGTATAAAGTAACAGAATAATCCGTGAATGTATGTGTGTGCAGGCAAATGACCTACGAGATCAAAGTATGAGGGGAAAAAGATGAGAAAGTAATTTCAACAATAATACTTGAGCAGCAGTGATGTAACTGCTGATGTTCTGATTCTGTATTATCGCAGGGGTAGTGCAGAAACAGGCAGATGTAGGGATACCCTTACCAAGCTGAAATGACCAAGGTGGTACTGATAGCTGTCATACGTGGAGGTTTGTTGTTGTTTGGTTGGGTTTTTCTTTCATTCTCCCCACCCTCAAACACAAATTAGTCAGGCTCTGTTGCTCCAAAAAGCACTTAGTATCATAAGAGGACTTCGAGGTAAGCCCACCGAGCAGGTATGTTTGTTCTACATACCTGCACAGGGCCATCTTAACCTGTAGTCATCTTGTTAAGCACAAAGTCCATACGTCACACTGTGAAAACCCTATTCTAGAGAGGAGCTAATATTTTAAGGATTGTTAAACAGGAAGAACAGAGCAATGAGAACAAAAGTTGAGGGTACACTGAATGTGATTGTCTGAGAAGAATCTGCATGCTATGAAAATTCCTAAGTTTCTAAATAATTAGATAAGCCTGTATTATCAAAGTTGGTATTTTTCTGAGTGGTGCTGCTCCGGAGCATTGCAGGTTATACTCTGATAGTCTAAAGAGAGTACTCTCAGGACTGAGACAATGATGATAAAATTTCTTGCCAGAAAGACCACTACAAAATTCAGATCGAGGTATATTTTTTCCATGTATCTTTCTTTCCCTTGTCCTGTATATGAAGTTCAGGCTAATTTCATTGCCCAAATTAAGTCTTCATTTTCTTCTGTGAATGACATTCGTTAATCTGCTGTGGTAACAGGGAACCAAATCTACCAAGTCAGTCCCAACTCTACCAACAGCAGTATTTTATTTTTAGTAGATGTGGTAAGATAGCGACAATATCATACACAAAATATAACAGGATAAATCGCATCTACTTTCAAAAGTGCCAGTGTATGTTTTTGAAATATTTGTACTCTATCTGAACCCTTGTTTAACAGCAAGATGCTCAGCCCATAAGAGCACTCATTATTGACAATATCCATAAAAATAGCTCATGTGTTACAGTTTACTTTGATATTCCTTTGTAAGAAAGCGCTGCAGAGTAATTCCTACTGAATTTTGTATAAACAGCTTCCTGCAAACTGAAATAATTATTTGTGCAAAAACCTGTATTGCTTAGAGAAGCCTACGCCGGAGACATTTATTGCTTTCCTTTCTCTGAAAACCAAACCTTGAAATTCTTAAAAGATGTATCTTGTGTTCTCTGGAATGAGAGAATTTACATAGGCTAGAAATTTTTGCCACGTTCTTCTGAGTGAGTTATTCCAGTAGCTAAAGCAAGCATAATCCTGCGCTGTAAACCATTGTTTCAGCTTCCAGAACTCGCAGCACCTTGCTGAAAGGCAGCATTTTTGCCCCAATTTAAAGGGAAGGAAAATGACTGATCCAGCAGGCCAGTGGTGCAACGCAGGTCCCCTACGTCCTACTGTGTGCTCTAGCCACCATACCACCTTCTGTAAAATTAAACAAATCTAGTAAAAATAAGTTAAGATACAAATTCTGATAAATTCACTGAATATCTACTTCAGTATAAAAAGTACATCTCCAAAGCACTCTGTAAAACAACCAACAAACCCCCAAAACAAACAACCCCGCCCCAAAACGCCACCCCAAACGCATGAAAACAAGTAGAAAAAAATTAACCTAAGAGTCATTATACTAGATTGTATTTAGAATAAAGGTTTTGTTTAATTTAGTTTGAACAGACCCAAGATATCTTCTACGAGAAAAATCAGGTGTGTTTACTGCCGAGAAGAAAATGTACTACTCCTTGCTGTGTTAGTATGCTGCGGCAAGGGCTACCGTGCATCCTTCTGACAGGGTGCTTTGACGGTGGTTATGTTAGACTGCTTCCCTCCTTCCTTTGTTGCTACCCCTTGCAGTTATAAACAGGAGACACAAGGTGAGGGAAAGATTACAAAACAAGTTTATTAAAGTCTAACATAAAACACTTCAGGCCAAATATGTACAACTCCCTCCCTTCCCAAGGGATTATAAAATTGAGAGTTGAGGTATATACAAATAACAGAGGAAAAATTGTATATACATGAAAGATACTTTAAAAATAATTTAACCAAAAAATCAGTTATTAGTCCTTATCTGAACTTAATTCTGCAAGGCTTATCAATAGCCTCTCCAAGATCACAGCCCTGAAATCCTTAACATGGGACTTGTCCATACTTGAAGATTTTTTTTGAAACACCATTTCAGAGAAGTTGTTATGCGTTGTGCCCACATATCGGCACAAATGTGGAAGTAAGCGTCATACAAGGAGCTATTCTCACATTAGTATTTCCGAACAGCCAATTTGGAGATTTCTAGATGCAGATAACCTATTCAGGCAAAACTTGCACCGACTTCAGTGCAAAATTGACTGAAACAGCACTGAAACAATGGTGTGACAAATAATGCCATTTTCTCTGAATTACTGTTAATGGAATTACTAAAATTCCCTCTTTCCTTTTGCAGGGAGGTCTCAAGAAGGAGATGTCTGCCTAAAAAGATTCCCTGCTTTCCCATATTAATCCCTTACAGAAATTATCAATACTGTTATAAACCTTGTACCTCCAAAACGAACTCAGAATCCTTAAGCCCAGGAATTCGATGTGCAGCTGATTTCCATGCATCTATCGGCAAAAGGTGCAGTACAGACCTGCTTCTTCAGGCCTACAGCACCCAGCCTGAACACACCTACAAATATTTTTTTTTAATATATATATATATTTAAAATCTATATTCTAGTAAATGAATACAGTTCATAGAGATCACACCTCAGCAGCTGAGATATCTTCACGAAAGATGAGGATAAAAATCAAGACTCTCAGATGGGGACTCAAGAGTGCAGGTCACTAAATTATTGCTCCAAGACAAAACTACAAGCCTGTGTATTCTATTAAGAAAGGTTAAAATTGTTGTCTTGTAAAAAATAATGATTATCTTCTTGTCTATAAAGAAAACTAAATGACTAATAAAGCAAGTGTTACTGTTATAAGTATCTAAACAAATCCTGTATAAATCTAAGCACTGTATTTTTTAAAAAAGTCTGAAATCTAAGAATACAGTAATAAGCTATAATTTTAGAAATATAAAAACAGTCCAAACAAACATTGTTATGGAATGCATTTTCTGTGTAGGAATGTAATTTTTGTAAAATTTTTTTTCCAGAGCTAGTTCTCTCCTGTGGACGTTTATCCTGGATATGTTAATCTTCAGATACTTTTCTTCAGGTAACAGCAGCATATCATTAGTTTGTCTTCCAAAGCTGTTTAAATATGAAATTTATCAGTTGTACGGTATTGTTCTTTTTCAGTATTCAGGCCTAAGCCTATGTCTATCCCAAGACTTCTACTCTATTTTCAGAGAGAGAAAGTAAAGAGGAACCTTAGGACAAGCTACACAGAGTCAGCTTTTTTTACACAGAGTCAAGATCCCTGTCTTTACGGTTCTTCAGTCTTAAATGGCAAGGCTAAGGAATTCTTCAGGTGCTACATCAACAGCAGAAGCTAAAAAAGAAAAGGGGGGAGAAAAAGGGGAAATGCCAAACAAACAGAAAAAAAAAAAAAAATCAGAGAACTTCATCCATTGTCCTTTGCCAGCATTATGAAGGACATCAGCTGCTCATAAATGTAGTAGTACAGATAAGCAAAGAAAATAAAGGTCAGGCAGGTATGGCAATAATTAGCTCCAGCGGACAGAGTTAGAGATGCCCGCATTAAGAATGTTCTCGGTGAACACGGTTGTGCTCCTTGCTGTCCGTGGCAGACTTTATCAGCAAGTTTGCCATATATTAAAGCATAACATACGATCAAGAAGCAGAGTTTTAAACATGCCACGTACTAAGATGATCAACACAAAGAAGCGAAAGGTCTATTACTTTACAAGTACAAACATGTAGGAAGAGAAAAAAAAAATAAAATCCATAGTCACGCTCAGGAGTCAAGGGACCATTTCCAGAATATTTAAATGAAATCCTCCAAGAAATTTTTCACAAGTCTGTTTAATTAAGGTGCAGATTAATTATTACTCCATGTAGAACAGAATCAGTTAAGAGGTATCTCCTATGCTCTGCTATTTATCAGTGTCTGGACACAAGGCATCAGTGGAAATAAAACGCTAGCACCAAGTAAATAACCAACAAATAATATCTTTAAATGCATTGTTGGTACAGTATTATGACTGTTTCCTTACTATTTGATGATTACTTAAATAATGCTTACATTATGTTAATGGCACAAACTGGCAAAATGGAGTATAAAAGTACTCCTGTTGTCACCTAGTCTTTAACTAATGACCCTACCAAGACACTAAAAATGCTGCTTTTTAAAAATGCACATTGCTAGGAATAAACCATACCTTTACATGGGGCTGGCTAGATACCAGTTTTGTGCAGCTACTGTGGACAAGTGACATGAGAAGTAAAGCAATACATAAATACTTCAATTAAAACAAATCAGACATACTCTAACAAAACCTTGCCTGGAAGAGTATCGATCTGCTCTGTTGTATTCTTCCTTAATGCCCCCTCATGTAGCGTTCACTTATTATTTTCACAGTGAAGGGCAGGATTTATTTCCTCTTTTGTACCTACTGTCTAGCACAAGAAGAAGCACTACTGTAAAACAAGGATTATGAAGCTACGATTCATGCCTCATAATTAAGTCAATGCATCTTTTTGTCTCACCTACAACATGCGTGTTCCAGCTCTCCTTTCGAGCAAATGTTGCTGTTTGTGTCAAAACCAGGGCATTTTAGGGATGTGAAAAATAAATCTGGGACAAGATACAACAATGCTGGATTCACTTAAAAGAAAAAAAAAAAAAAGAAAAAGAAAAAAGTGACTTGTTGGAAAGAATACCCAGTAGTATCTATGCCATTAGAACCCTCTGACTTAGCACACTACAGAAAAAAATTAACCCTCCTTCACTTGCCTTGCCAGGAAAATATACACAAAACTTTCTTTCCCTCTGGTCAGACTTCAGCTGAAGACAGCTACTTCTGGCAGACAGCAGTAATGCTTTGCAAGCACCTCACCAGAGCATTGGCCTACCTTCCGTCGTGTCCCATTAGCTCACCTTGGAATGCAGGAGTACAAGCTTGTTAGTACATTCAGATTATGATCTTCCCCTTACCACCTCTGGGTTAATATTCTTAAACTATCAAATATGGCTTAAAATGTCTGCTCTCAAATGACATTGTGACACATCAGATCAGCAGGAGCATGGGAGGAGATCTCCAAAATACATTAACATAGTTAACAAAGAATTCTTAAGGCAGGTGTTGCTGGAAAGGAATCGTCTCCGGAAATCAGTGTTAATTGCAAAGAGAAATTTGATTGTAGATTAGCACAATTCAACCAAAACCGAAAGACAGCACTGCACAATGGAAATGCCTTACAAGTGTCTTTACACAGAGGAAAAAAATAGAACAAGTCCAATTCAAAAAGTGTGACTGCTTGCTTGATTATGTTCCTCTTACCAACCGTACACAAGTTCACTACCAAATTACCTTGATGGCTCTGTGCTGCACTGTCAGTATAACTGCTGCAAGAAAATAAACTGAGGTTCTGAATATCCAGTCACAGCAGATCTTAGTAACGTTTCTGATGAAGGAGACTGACTACCCGTCACGGGAAGCAGCATCTGATGGTCTTCAGTCCCAATGGGAAGAGGAAGTGCTAAAGACATCTCAGAGGGTTTCACATCTATGGACTCCGATAAAGGACTTTTCTGACTCTGAATGGATTCTTGTTCATTGAAAGAATTATCAAGTGCATTAGAATCAGGGGGAGTTTCAGATCCTGGGGGGAAAAAAAGAAAAAAACAACAGAAAGAAATGTTCAAAAGCTCCTGCGCAAATTCTGCATACTCCCTTTCAAATGACTGTCAAAACAAACACTTGGTGTGTCAAAGACTGCCTGGGCAGCTGGGCTATCAGTGGCTTCAATGTGCTGTGAAGCCAGAATGAGCTGTAAATACCATGTAAGCACCGAGAATCACATCCTCTGCCACTTGCAGCATGACAACTAGACGGATGATGCATTCCAACTTGATCTCTACTTGGCATGGCACAGAAGAAAACAAATCCTTAACATCAGAGTGAACAAAGGAGCTTTGGAAAAAATGTAATTATGAAGGTTTCCTTGAGATTTTCCACCTCAGAAAATTTAAGAACCACAGCCACATCCAAGCATCCTCTTTTAACTGAGATAGCAATGTACAATATATTGTTTATCCATAAACTTCTTCGGAAGAAAACGTTTGTTAACTCCATTCCAGCCAGACCCGTTACAGTTTTTATCCAGTCACTTGAGAAATTATTTTCTATTCTTAACTGAAATCACTGTTAACGGATTCCTCACTGCCTTCCCGCTTGAATGCAGTCTGCCACTGCTCTTGCACGGCTTTCTAATTAAGCCACGTTGGATATTTGACCCTTCCTCTATCAAAGCGTGCTCCGAAGCCTGTTATTTCAGTGGTGAAGCACTCCTGTCTGCCCTCTGTCTCTCCATGAGAGCTGACCGGCCTGGGCAGCTCTCTCCCAGCTCGCACCCTCAGGCTCTGCCGGGCCCTCTCCCTGCTCGCTGCTGCTCTCACCTCACCCTTGCTTCCACTGGCTTCCTGCTGCACTGGGGCCTTCCTAAATGGGGCTTCTCAAGCTTTTGACATTCAAAGCTGCCTCTGCATAGGACTCTTGTTTTCTCATCCTCTCCCTCCCAATCCAGACGTACGCAGACACCTATTATTCCTGGCTACCTGAACATCTCTGTGCTTTGTACCGTAGGCAGATAATATGTCCAATTTCTTCCTAATCAAAATCTGGTATCTAGAGTAGGAATTGAATGTATTTGAAAAGTCTTTTTAGAGCATTATTCGCAGCTGGGAACATTTTGCCAGCTGTCTGATCTTGTGTGTTTTGCTAATCCAGCTCAGACTTGGATTAACATTGACTGGATATATAAAAAAAAAATCTTTCACTGTTACATTAAAAATATTTGCATCTTCAAGATGTAAAGTAATCCTTGTAACCAGTATGCCTTGTTCACCTCAGTTACTACCCTTGTAAAGACATGCTCCTTTGACATATTCAGAAGAGGTAAAAAATTTCCTACAATTCCGACTATGCCTTCATGTGGGAAGCTCTCACAAGTTGCTAGGACAAGAAAGTAAATATTCACGTACAGAAATTCTTGTCAGCAGCAGTTCACTTCTATGTTGCTCAACATGGGTTTGCTATAGCAATGCAAATGCTTGAGAATTTGTCTTGAATCTACTTTAAAGGATGTACTTTATGCTTTAAAAGGTTTGGGTACCTCTAGAGCAGATGCTTTTAGCTCTAAAGAGAGCCACTATCCAAAAATCTTTTATTTTCTAATTTTAGGCCTGGATGAGCAAAAAAAAAAAAAAAAAAAAGTTATTCAGCATTGAAGACAAAACAGTTGATGTAGTTTAATAACCTTTCTTTGCACGAGGAACTCACCTGTGTGAACTTTCGTTTTGTGCTTCTTAAGATTTTTTATATCTGTGTAAGAATTTCCACACATTTCACAGATAAATGGTCTTTCACCTGAAAAAAATTGGTTTGGCAGTTAGAACAATCTTGAAATTGAAAGAAAACACAGAGATGTAGGATAACGGATTTCAATGTTGTATTTTAAAATGCAACTTTGTAACTCTGTTGTTTTGTCTGTGTGTCTGTATTCAGAATAAAATTGTTTCCAGAATAATAGATTAAAACAAAGCAAAAAACCCCAAATGTTAGAAGTAAAGCCATGATCATACATCGACACCTATGCTGTTACACAGATATGAGTCTGAAAAAGGCAATTAAAAAAAAGTCACAAATATTTTCTTTAAATTATGTTAACACAGAGATATATGAATTAAGAACGTCTGCCTCTTTCAAGTACAGCACAATATGGTGTATTTTAAAGGCAAAAGGGTAAAGGTAGAATATTATTTATAGTGCAGGAAGCAGCCTGTCTGGAAACTGACCTGTATGGGACCGAAAATGTTTATTGAGCTCTCCAGAGGAAATAAAACTCTTTTCACAAATGCCACAGATATATGGCTTCTCTCCTAAAGGAAACACAAGGAGTTTGTTACTTCGATATATAAACCAGAATACACATAAAGAACAAATCAAAATGAAACAGAGGTAACGTCCAATGGGAGAAAGAGCTCCCTGAACCGGAGTCAAAGGGAAAAAACAGGAGAAAGGAGCTGGATGACAACTCCAGAGGTAACAACTCCCAATCTACAGCTTTCCGGATCGTTACCTATCTCCAACCCCTCTGCAGGCAGCCAGTCCTCCCTTGCCAGGCCTGTTCTGGTACCGCCGTGCTCTGCCTCCCCTTACCTGTGTGTTTTCGGGAATGGGTGATGAGAGAACTGGAGACGGCAAAGGCTTTTCCACAACTGTCACACACGTAAGGTTTCTCCCCCGTGTGGCGACGCACGTGGTAGGTGAGCGTGCTGGCCTGAGCAAACCGCTGACCGCACCGATCGCACACGTAGGGCTTCTCGCCGCTATGCTTCCTGCGAACGAACAGAGACATCAGCGATCTCCTGGCAGAAAGGGAAGCAACACCCACGATAAAGCAACTTTCCTCAATTAGTACTTTATCCCCAAAGTTCCTTGTGCTGATGTTCTGTGAACTAAAAAAAAGGTAACAACTGTGAGTGTGGTTTTGAGTTAGCAGTTTCTCATGGAGTGAAATTCACTGTCTCTTGACTCTGGGAATCAGCACATCCGTGATTTCAGTGGCAGCTGAATTGAACTACAGGCCCTGCACATGTAACGTGCACCATGAGAACTCAGCACGTTTTGCACTACAGTGTGCTGAAAGATAAAATGATGATTCCTAACACAGGAATATAATTCCTGCTCCTGCCAAAAACACAAAGGGCCCCATGCAGATAGCAGTGAGCAGTGAGAACTGTTCTGTATCACTTCCCACCAAGGAACTCTCTCCTTTTCGGTGCTACAAGCAGTTTAAAACAAAACCCACATCATTGCCATAAGGATACCAGCGCACAGGCTGCAACGTTCATAAATCACAAATCGCCTCCCTGATGAGCAAGTACATAGATGTAATTATTCTGTCACACAGTGTGAGAGAAGACCCAGGAGAAAAGGAGTAGAAATGACCAAATTATGTCAGTGTGTAACTCTTGCTCACACTGGAGCAAATGATTCTGTTTATTTAAACACGTGGATAAGCATTTGCAGGATCTCACTTTTGCCTACCTGGCATGAATCTTCAGATTGCTTGAAGTTGCGAACTGCAGGTTGCAGACATCACATTTGTATGGTTTCTCTTCTCCGTGATGCATCCGACTGTGGAACACTAACTGGCACTTCTGAGCAAAGCCTTTGTCGCATAGTTCACATTTGTATGGCTTCTCCCCTAGTGAAAAATAAAACCCTGGTACTCTCTGCATTTACGTAAGAAAGCTTTCCAATCCATTACCTGACCAAAGCTCAGGTGTCTGTTCTAATACTTCTTACAAATAACATCTTGGAACATCCCGTAATCAGTCCACTGATGTGGAACGTGCCAGGAATACAGCGGATAGACTATTTTTTAACACATTACCTTTTGGGAAAAAAAGGTAATAATATTTTTAATAGTGCTGTTTTCCCCACATTATTTTAAGAATGCTACCCCTACATTTTCAGACTGTTTGCTCGTTATGTCTAGTCATGATTCTGAATATTCAAGATGAACAACCAGTAAATCATCTGCTTTTTCTTGCCTGTCAAACAGCAACAGGTCTTCAACATACAGCCTAGTGCTCACTAATTTCTCGTTAGCGTCTGCTGTAGAATGCCACAGGTATTTCTCTGACCATTCACCTTCTCTTAGTAGTCAATAGCCTCATGTAATAGATCGTGCAACTCCGCAGTCTTAGACGACAGTATAAAAGAGCCGATCTCTGCATTTCTATGGCAGTGCACAATCAAACCAAGAACTCAACAATTCTTAAGTATATTGTGTACATAAAAACTTCAAAAATAAAAGTATTAGACATCTAACCTGCCATCTAGCAACCAACACTGTGAAATTCCCTACCTACTCACGCAAAAATTCCCAGTACAACACCCTCAAAAGTAGAAAGTGCAGCTGACGTTCCTACCAGCGAACTGTCCCTGAATACTGCTCACAACCTCCATCTCGCATAGGAATCTTTGGTTAGTCAGTGGCTGACAATATTTGAAATTCTCTCCCTTGGTTACACAAAGAACAAGGCGTTCTCCTGCAGCTGTGCCTCAACACCTCCTACTTCACCTCTTTACATCTTCACAGCTTCCTGGAAAGCGCTCCACTGCTGGCCTCTGCTCAGAGTTTTCCAAAGGGGAAAAAGAGCAAAAGTAAACAATTTTTTATCTGATTCACTGTTACTTTTCTGAATGCCAGCCACAAAAGGAAGAAAACTACGTAAACCGGGTCCTCCTGCTGCTCACTGGGCTAACTACAGCAGCAAAGGCAATAGCAAAAGAACAGCTATGCCAGATCAGCCTGAACTAACCCGGCATCAAGTCTTCCACCTCTAGGGAAGAACATATGAAAAGACAAGGACAGTACTTCTCCCCTACGTCTTCCCAGGCTCCAGCAATTTGCTGTTCATAATCTTTATAAGTTAGACATGTTGTCTTAACGTTCAAGTGTTCATAGTTGATTTCTCTTTGATGCTTTGTCCAGCAGCTCTTGATACAATACAAACTTCTGGTAATGTTATTGAATGCAGAGATCGTAACACCATCACACATTTCAGCTGCACATTTTACTAAATAAAATCCCAAATTGTGTCGTAATTCAGCCGCCTCCCCTGCCTTTTTTGAAGACCCTATGGGAGAAGTTACCTACTTGTCACATGATTTGCATTTTTTCCCCACTTTTGTTATCAAACATATATTAGGATTTGAAGTTTAAAAAAAAGCAACAGAAATTCTGGTATCGAGTACAGTGAGTTTTTCATGCTCTACTGGCAATAGTTTTTGGCACTCCATCACTCTACAGAGTTAAAGGGTAACCAGCTCTTCTGAGTCTTTCCAGAAATCAAGATGCTCAGACTAATAAAGTCCTCTCTAGCTATTTAAAGCAGAAACTATGATTTTGTACTGAAAAATGCCGAAACATTTCATGCTACCAGGATATAGGTACTATCCCCGTATGCGTGCCAGCAGCAGACAAAATTTCTAGAGGAAGAAGTCAGAACGCAAAGATCTTTTTAGTCCTGTATTCACAGGCTGTGATCCCAGGTCTCCACAGTCCATGAAGACAAGGCCAGCGGCTTACCTGTGTGAGTTCTTACATGTGTTTTCAACTGATTGCACTGGGTGAATGCCTTCCCACAAAGCTGACACACATACGGTTTCACTCCTTTGTGTATTCTCATGTGTCGACGGAGGCTACTGGCTTCTGAAAAGACTTTTCCACAGGTGTTGCACACCGGCTTAGCTTTGGAGTACTTCTGGTCGAGTTCTTCTCCCGAACTCTCCAGCTGGTAAGTGTTCTTTTCACTGGCTATGTTAGACATACAGTGCTCCTTCAGCGCACAGCTTTGCTGAGGCTTTCCCCGTTTCTGTTTTGCTGCAATAGTCTGAACTAGGATATCCTGCACTGCCAGTGTTTCGCTTTCCACCACCGACGCCAGCTGTAGTTCAGAGTTATCACTGCCTTGGGCAGCCTGCTCCGTGATCTGGGTGGCCAGCTTATTTGCATCTAAAAACATTTCCATGGATGCGTTCTCGGTCACATCATTCTGATATTGTACAGATTTATTCTGTATGCTTTTGGGGGAGCTGAAATTCTTCTTCCGCTTTTTGGTTTGAGGCGATTTCTTTTCTAAAGCTGCTTTCTTTGCCTGTGGTTGAACCAACTCTGCAGAAGCACCGTCTGCTTTCTCCTGATTATTGTAATCTCGGAGAGTCAGAAGGCAAGTCTGCTGATTCATTTCAACATTTCCAGTGATGCTAGATGTCTCTGTAGAAGAGGGATTAGCAATAAAAGCAAAGTCTTCCATCTTGATTTTGCATTTAGTGACCACTTCTTCTACTCTGAGATAGTCGGCAGCCTGGTGAATTTCTTTAACGTTCCAGCTGCAAGAAAACAAGACTTGGGTGACAACATTCTGGACAAAGCAAACATCTGTTCTGTACCAACTGTATCAAATACAGACAGCACAGCTACAGAAAAGTTACGCTGTCAGAAAATGTAATTTTGAGAACACATACAGCAAGATCTAATCTCTTAGCGCTGTAGGGCCCCAAGACACTAGCGTGACAATTAGTCCTGAACTGATGGCCCCTGTCTAGTGGGGTCTGCAGAGCCACAGAACTGAGAATTTTATTTTCAGTTACATGCCCTTCATAGGATTTTAAGTTAAAAGTCCAATTGTAAGGTGGTGAGGCCACACATGGGGTTGTTGGTCCAAAAAGCTCAGAAATCACAGCACGAAGGGATAAAACACCGGAGAATAAAATGCATAAACTACCGTTCTATAATCCTTCTGGCAAAAGTCTTAAGTAATTTGCAAGCGGCGCATTCACCTCAGCACTTCTGTGAGGCAGGTATTAATCTTGTTTTATAAAACGATTTGCAAACAGTCTTAATTCTGTATCAGCTGCGCACAGACAACATTAAAACCAAGGAAGTCCTCATTTAAAATACTACGCTCTATTTTTCAGTTCCTGCAACACAGGCCTTGATGGTTTAGAAAAAACTGATCTGGAAATGGTGGCAACACGTACCATCAACGCATTTATGGATTTACAGCACTTTTAAAGAGAGATTAATGGTAAACAACAACATTCTAACCATCTATTACACAGTACATGTAATTAAGCAGTAAGTAACTAGCCACAATTACTCTCTGTACATGAATGCAACTGGTTTAGTATCTTGTATTATACTAGCACTGAGTTCAAAGTGCACCCTCCTGGTGTCACTCATGCAGCCACCATCACAGAAGACAACGGAATTTGCAGGCAGTTGCAGCAGTCACCTAAAGGGATACAGTACAAGATGATGGGTGCACACGGGCAGACCTGCAGGTGTCATCTCTAGTCAAATAGTTCTCCCCGGGTGAGAACGGTACTTTCACCTTCCTCTTCCTTCAGAGATCTGAACTGCTCAGAACGAATCCAGAAACTCCCCTGCTGAGGTCCCAGACAGACAGACAGACAGACAGACATCAAGAATGCTGCACACTTCTGCTCATACGTAATTTGCACAGCATCAATGACTAACTTCACCACATAGCTGCGTACGCTGCTCTATTGCTGTTAATGCTTGCAGCCAATTTAAAAAAAAAATAAACCACCCTGCATCTGTGTACTTTAATTATCAACTATGAGTTTTCAGACTTCAGTAGAAACAAAGGTTTTTTTAAACCTGCATTTGACACCAGACATGGAGAAAGGAGTAAAAATCCTGGACTACATACGTCTAAGTAGTCACACTTCCTTCATGAGGGAAAATCTCTTTCTTTCGCTGAGAGAAAAGCACTGCAAAGAATCCTCACTGTACGTGAAGCAACAGAACGGGCACAAAATCAATGCAGTAAGGGGGGGGAAAACTTTTTCTGTGACTCCTTTTCGGCACTGTAACATAAGATTTTAAGTAACAGATCATGCAAATTCTAACAAATGTAATTTTTGAAAATTGTGCCTATCCTCATCCATTCCTCAGACTTCAATCTCTACCACATACACAGTTTCTGTGTGTTCTCTGCAAAAATGGACTCCTATAATCCAACTTCAGAAAGAATACACGCATCCTTCCCTCTCCTGGTAATCACGCAAGATGTTTAATCCCTTCCAATCCAGACAGAAAGACTGGGAGACTGAAACTATCCATCAGTGAAATATGAGACAACACACCTTTGTTTTGGCACTCACATGTCGCGGGGTATTTTAAAACATACAAACAGATGATCTTCAACTTGTTAATAGGTATCGTATCCACTACTATTTGTTCCTCCAGAACTTATTACAAAGAACAAAAAATCCAGTACTGTCTTAACACAAAGTTTATTTCCCTAGTCTCTTTCCCCCTTTAATAGCGTATGTTACCTGTCAAGGTTTAAGTTTCCTGTATAAATAAATTCCAGGAGTTTTTGGAATCCATCAGCTTTCACTTGAGTCTGATCCAAAACAACATTATTGTCAGACGCATCTCTGTAAAATGCACCGAAGTACTCGCTGAAAGAGGCAAGCACATTTCTGTGTGCTTTGAACTGGAATTCCCCAATAACAACAGTGCAGTCACAAAGAAAGCCGGCTTCTCGCTGCTTGTTCAGTCTCTCTAAAAGGTGCTCACAGTGATGGGAATACTGCATTTTGATAACGAGCTGCAGCCTCTTTGTTCTGACCTGGGAAAGCAAAAAAAAAAAAAAAAAAAAAAAAAAATTGATTTACATGCAAGATTTAACTTTGTTTTCCCCTGAACAGAGTACGTCAGTGTTCGAATCCACTCATGATCACTGCAGGACAGTTTGTGTGGCAGCACTTTTGTACGAGGTATAGCGAGATGGATGGATCCTTCTTAACTTGGGGAGCTGCTAATTTTAGAGACAGAACGAGGGGCAGAGGGCAGAGACGCGTATACGCCTTCACCCAGATCCGAGGATTAGCTTGCCTAAGCTTATGAGCTGTCATGTCAAAACTGGGCTCCGAGGACCACCGTGCAGAAGCCAGCCACCCGAGGCTCGGACCGAACCCCGCTCAGACGGCGGGGGCAGCTGCTCCCCGGGGCACAGCCCCGCTCCCCGCCGCAGGGACCGGGGACGGGCAGACCCCGGGGGTCCTCAGCGGTCACCGGGGCCCAGGGGGAAGGGCCGCCTCGGCGCCAAGGAAGCAAACGTTGGTGCCGGCGAGCCACAGCAGCCGCCGCCCCCCCCCCGCCCCGGCCTCGCCGCTGGACGGGACGGAGCCCGCAGCGCCCTCCCCCGCCGCGGCCCTCGCCCGGGCCCGCCACCCCCGTGTCCCCCACGGCCGGGCCCGGCTGACCGGGCGCCGTCCGTGCCCCCGGCGCTGCCCGCCCGCCCCGAGGGCCGTCGCGGCGCCGGCGGGGCCGCCCCCGGGCCGGCAGGAGAGCGGCGGCGGCGCCTCACGCACCTGCGGAGGGGAAGGGAAGGGGCGCCTTCGCCTCAGGCCGCCATGTTCTGATGACACCGCGCGCGCCGCTTCCGGGATGCGACTTCCGGTGTCCCGCTCCCGAGGGCGGCTCGGGGCTGAGGGGCAGCGGCGGCACCGGCGACAAAGCGGGGAACGGAGGCGGGGCCACGACCCGTCCCGCTGAGGGGAACGGGCAGGGCTGGGCGGCGAACGGCTTCCCGGGAGAGCCGGGGAGGAGCGGACTACAACTCCCCATCACGCAGCGCGCCGCGGCAGGGCCCGCCGTTAGCGTGGCGAGGAGCTGTGCATGCCGGGAGATGTAGTCGCTGCCGGGGGCGGAGCGGGTGGGACGCGGTGGCTGCGCTGCCTTACCCGAGGGCCGTGACACCGGGGGCGGACGGGAGCGAGGTAAGGCAGCTGCCGCGGTGTAGCTCCTCGGCCTGCACCCTGGTAAATAAAATGGGCTTAACGTACGTGTTACGGTTAATGCAGCAGCGCTGAGGAGTCTCGCCGTGCCCGTGCTTCCCGTTAAAAAGAACTGAGGTACAGGTGTTTTTAGAAGTTTGGCGATGCGCTGGTGCCGGTGTGCAGCCCAGCGGGGATCAGTGCTGGCTACTTTCGAGAACATAACGGGCGAGGAAGAAAAAGGCACGCCGGCCGGTGTTTCCGCCCGGTTTCGAACCGGGGACCTTTCGCGTGTTAGGCGAACGTGATAACCACTACACTACGGAAACGCCGCTTGGGTGTCTTCTCCCAGCGGCCCCGGTAATGGCGTCCCGCCCCGCGTCCCCCCCGCTTCCCCCCCGACGGCGACCTCCTTGTCCGAGTCCTGCGTCACACCGGCGCCCAAAGCAGCGGGCTCACCCACGGACCTGCATCCCCGCAAAACCACGGCCTGTCCGTGCTGGCAGCTCCCCAAACACCCCCCGGGGCGCCTTCCAACGCCAAGGGCCTCCTCTCCCCGCCGCAGAGCCAGCAGGTCCCCCCCCCGAGCTGCGGGGGACTCCAGGGATGGCATCTGCTGCCGCTCCTCCACGCACGCCGGGAGTAACAGCGTTGGTGTGGACGAGAAACTTTAAGATCACGATCTTCCCTAGAATACTCTTAACTGATTTTCAACATGTCTGTAAATAAAAAGCCATACCCTTGGTTAATATTTCACACGAAAGTGTCATTCTGAAACACTATTGCTTACAATGCCAAATCTACCTCCTGGTGTGGTTACCAAGGCTGGAAGGACTACTTTGTTGGGAATGAAGCACAGACAAGGAGAAAGATACCAACAAAAGGAGCCGAAAAGCCCAGGGAAATGAGAGGAGCAGAGTACGACAGATCTTCGGCTGCTGGCGCCAGCAAATGCAGGTGGGATGAGCAGGACGAGTCAGGCAGGGCTGCTAAGGAGAGATTTAAAGGGCTGCGGTTCCTGCAGGAACAAAGCAGGGCGGTTTCAGTGTGTGTTTATCAGAAACCAGAATGAGAGAGCCCCAGCCAAGGAGGAGAAAGGGAGTTGTTTGGCACTGCCAGCCTTGCAGGGCAGGACCATAATAAAGTAGCCAGCGAGAGCACGAAGGGCAAGCTGGAAGCTGAACACGGAGCGCGTTACATCAGGCAGCGTCTCCTCTGCAGGCCTCTCGCTACAGCTGGAGCTTGGAAAATGAGGAAGTGACTAATCCTCCTGGATTTTCTAGTACACCAGGCACTGAAATGCCTGATCTTGGAAGGAGCTATAGAAGGGAACTTAGCTTTGCCATCCTTTGCAAAGGGAAACGCAAGCCAAACCCCAACCGGTGGGAGGAGGAGTAGGAAAAGCCAAGAGAAATGAAATAGGAAAGGCTCCAGAAGAACGCAGTGACAGGGAAAGGAAAGGGGAAACAGAAGAAAGTTGGAAGCAAGCAGCGACAATGTTCTGTTGAGTTTGGCAGCGGCAGCTGCAAGATTTCTTAACACTACTGCTGTCATGCAGAGGTTTCTAATAGCTGCGTGGATGTGTGTAGAAGAGGTGCCACAAAAGAGCATTTGGGAAAAACGAGCATCTTTACTAGCTCCTTTCATGCTTGCAACATCTCTCAGGTCCACGTGGAAAAACACTTGTGGGAATGCACTTGTGTCCTTAGTGGCACACCACGCTCACAAGATCTGTTGTGCACAACTGCAGCACCCAGCATGACAAGGTTGACATTGCAGCCACGTCTCTGCCCGGTCGCGTATTGCCCCAATATTCACAACACCCATCTTCTTCCTGCAAGGTCTTCAGCAGTCCCCGAGGATTAAATTTTAATAATTGTAAATAAACTAATAAAACACAAAATACAAATTAACTAATGAATATGTATTGTTATTGATATAATAATATTTTCAGTCATAGCTTGACAACCACAGTTAAAGAAAGAAGGTCCTGTCTAGGTAACATGCTATAACGTTCTCCGAGGAGCTGAAGGGTCTCAGCTCTCACAGCTGCTGAAGTTGCGTGGCCTGTGAAAGGGCCAAATATCTTTGCAGTATTTTTTCAAAACAACACACATAATTTAAACGTACACGAAGTGCTTTTTCCTAACGTGCTTTACCTGGGACATCCCCAAACAGACTACCTTGACCAAGGGGAGATGCTGGTGTTGTCGTGGTGACTGGGGTGGAAGAGTACTTGTCCGGTGCCACTGTATTTTGTTCTGTAGGTACCCAAAAGAGCGTGGGATTGTGACGTCCTGGGGAAACAGGGAGGCTGTGGGGAAGAATGTCTATGACTATGACCTGAAGATGAAAAGTAGTGAGCAGACAGCGATTCTGACTGAGGCACTGCTTAACCCACTGGTTAACCGAGAGAAAATGGCAGAGCTCTTCCCTGAGCACGCTGATGTACCAGCTCTGTGCGTCTATCCAGGCCGTGCTCGCACTCTGTGCTTCAGGTCTCAGCACAGACTGTGTGATGGACTCCGGTTACGGTGTCACCCACAGTGTACCAATCTTTGAAGGCTACTGCTTGCCCCATGGTATTCTCCGGCTTGACCTGGACAGCTGTGATCTTACGGAGCACCTAACACAGATTCTGAAAGAAAGTGGCACTTCACAAGTCACCACAGCTGAGGAGCTACTTGCACAAGGCATAAAAGAAAAATTTTGTTACGTCTGCCTGAGCCTCGAGGAAGAGATGACTAAGAATCCCAGTGAGGTGGAAAAAAACTTACCACCTTCCTGGTGGCTGTGAAATTATGGTTCAGAATCAAAGGTTTCGTTGTCCTGAAACCCTCTTTTACCTTCCTAATGTTGGCATGGAGTCACCAGGGATTGACAAGCTCCGCTCCAATTCTATCATGAACGAATCATCATCATGATGTTGGCATAAGGACTTACTTCCACTCCAGTCCTTTCTGGTGGTTTCAAGCCTCTTCCCTGGAATTAAGCTGAATGCTTAAACAAGGAGATAGTCTGCATGGTCCCAGGTGGTGTTAAGGTGGAAGTCAGCGTTCCTCCTAATAGGAACTTTTCAATTTGGACAGAAGGCTCCTCGCTTCCCTGAGTGCCTTCCAGCTGATGCAGATCACCGTGACAGAGTACAGGGAGGCTAAGGCTAACACGGTGCATAGAAAATGTTTCTAAAATACATGTGATTTTATAACAGATTTTACTTAACGCTTCATGGAAAAGAACCTGAGATTACAGCTACCTGGAAGCTAGTGTCTAGGGGGAAGTCTGTGTCCATTTCAAAGTCCAATAAAAATCAACATCTGGCACAGTTACTTCCTTCCTAGTCCACAAATACATCTTTCTGAATAGGTGTAAAATATGCTTTTAAAGTGGTTCTTTACCAGAACAATGCTGTGCAGTATCTATACAACTAAAGTTAGAAAGACCGAGAACTCTACGCTATTCATACTCCATTGTACCTGCAAAACTGCGCAGCCTTGAAACACCTTGCTTTTCCGTGGAAATCTCAGGGTCAAAAAGCAAACACACAAAAAACGTTCTGAGGAACATGACGCAGCAGAGGCGAGACAGCCGGCGTCCGAGGCGAGCGCTCCAGGTAGCGCGCAGGGAGGATACGCCTTGCACAAAGAGAGATCATGGAAGAGATAAATACCCTCTTCCAACAGAGCACAGGGGGCTGGCGCAGCTCTGCTTCAGGGGAACGGGGCGGGGGGTGGTTCTGGGCCTAGTTCCTCACCCAGGGGTCCTCGACTGAGACAGGCAGGGCCTGAACGCGGGCCCGGGCCCTAAGTCCAGCCCCCAGGCCCCAAGTTCCGGCCCTAAAGCCCAGGCTCCAGCCCCCAAATCGGGCCTCCAAGCCCCAGGCCCGGCTCCGGGGTTCATGGATCCAGGCCTAGGCCCAGGCCCAGGCCCAGGCCCAAGACCCGGCCCAAGACCCGGCCCGGGCCGCAGCCCCCGACCCCAGCGAAGGGGCGGGGGGCGGAGAGGGGAGGGCATGGCCAGGCGCGCGCCCGGGAGCACGTGGTGCGGCCGGGGGACGAATGGCCCGAGCGTTCCAAACTCCCGCCACTCTCTCCCTCCCGCCCCTTCGCCCCTCCGCAGCCAATGGTGGCGGAGGAGGTTGCCCCCTCGGACCAATGGAGGCGCGGCGGGCGTGGCCGCGGAGCCTTTAAGAAGCCCCGCGGGGGCGCCCCCACGTCGCGTGGCGGGTGGGGAGGCCCTGGTGTGACTAACCCTAATGGCTGCTGCCGCGCTCCCCGCGCCCGTCCGCTGTTTTACTCGCTGACTTTCAGCGGACGAGGGGAGTAGCCCGGGGGGCGGGGGGGGGAAGGGAGCGGCGACGAGGGGGAAGGGGGTCCGCCATCAAAAAACGTCAGCGAGGGGGCTCCTCACCCCGGCCCGCCCTGGGGTCCCTGTCCCCCGTTTCCCCCCCCCCAGCCCCGCAGCCGGGGGCCCGCCGCGGAGGATCCCGCCGCCGCACCGCCCGGAGGCCGCGGTCGGCCGGCTCCCGCCACTGCCGCCGCGAAGAGCTCGTCTCTGTCAGCCTCGGCGGCGGCCGGGAGCGGAGGAGCGCGCCCCCGCGCCGGGGGGCCCCAGCAGAGCAAAACGGGAGCGGCGCCCCCGGGCCAACCGCCGCGCTTCCCTCAGCCGTGGGGCGCGCGGCCGGCGCCGCTCCGACACGCGCGGCGGCTTCCCCGCGGGCTCGCGCTTCCCGCCGATGGGGGCTCGCGGGGGGCAGCGCGCGACCCCCTCCCCCTCGCGCCCGACCGTTGGGGCCGCCGCCGCGCCCCCTCCTTCCCCCCCCCCCCGCCCCGCCCCGCCCGCCCACCGCCGTGAGGCGGCCCGGCCCCGCTGAGGCGGGCGGGGGTCGGGGTCCCGGCGGCCCCGGCGCGGTGAGGCCCGGCCGCTGGGCCCGCCGAGGTCTGCTCTGCTGGGCCGGCCGGGGAGAGGGGAGCCCGGGGGCACACCGAGCCGGCCGGGGGCCCCAAAATGTCAGTTCCCTGCCGAGATTTGTTTTGTATCGTATCCTCTCCGTGCCAGAGGACGGGCGGTGGGAGGGCTGGGCTCACCGATGCCACCGGTGTGATCTTATCTGGGAGAGCCCTGCGGCGATGGAAACTTAGAAATGTTTAATTTTACTCATCGAGTTTAAGAAATGTTGAATTTTACTCATCGATTTTAGAAGCACGGAGCTGAATTTGCGAAAACATGCAAGCCTCTGAGTACGGGGAGCTGGCGACAAACGCTTCGCTGAGATGTGGAAGAACAGATTGTGAGGAGGAAAGTGTCAGGGCTTGTCCCCAGCATTTCCTCTCCGTGCGGAGGCTTTGGCCCCGTCATGCAGCAAACCTACCCGTTGCATGCCAAGCCACAGCACCGTCTCCCTGAAGGAGTAGTGCAGAGAGCCCATCCCGTGCCGCTCACCATCATGGAAACAGGCTGTTCGGTTACCTCCGCTGGTAGTTCTTACCACAGGCCAAACCTTTCCTGTGCTTCTGTAGCCAGTATCAACCACTTACAGAAAATTTACCAGAAATGCAGGCAGACGTGCGTGCCGCGTGCGATGGAAGCCGAGCGTGAACCGCTGACCCG
The DNA here is from genome assembly GCF_018139145.2 of Gymnogyps californianus. NCBI lineage: Eukaryota > Metazoa > Chordata > Aves > Accipitriformes > Cathartidae > Gymnogyps > Gymnogyps californianus. The sequence continues at coordinate 24,196,070 of NC_059480.1, forward strand.
CTGCAGGTCTCTTCTCAGCAGGGAACAGACATGGCCCTAGAAACTGGGCTTAGGCATGACTCAATGCTCAGGCTTTACCAACCCTTCAATAGTTTCCTGAGTGTTTGACCAGTGCCATCTTGTGGCCTTCTTTTTTTTGATTTGCACAGAGGATGGGAGTGAACTTGGGTACTTAATTTTTTAAATTCTGTTTGAAGAAAACCTTCTGTTGCCAGAATAAGTGGAAATGGGAGAGTCCGACGTCACACACTCGGAGATGTATAGGTCCTTTCTGCTAGTGGAATCCGAATGTCGCTTGATAAACCTGATCTAGCTAAAACTAGCGCTGGCTCTGCCACTGGTGATGTTTGGTTTTGTTTCAAAGTAACTTATGTGTTTTCATTGTTTTATTTTGTTTCTGAGCAACAGCTTTCACTTAGCATCAAATACTTCATTTCAGACTTGCAACTAAACATGCAAAGCCAAGATATTTCATGTGCTTAGTACATTATTTTTTCAAACGAAGATCTTCTTGTCTTACAAGTGTCTCATTTCCCTGAGAACAGTCGTTTCCTAAATATATCTGGTTTTGTGGCATTTACGAAGATTTTTTTTCGCTGTCACTTCTGAAAGAGGTGGTAAGCTTAAACTGCCAAGTTTCTGTATGCATGAAAAAAGTGTATGCTCTGCAGATCCATGTGTCAGAGAAAAAATGTTTAGAAACTGAGAACTTGGTCTACTTTTGTTTCTATTTATTTACGGTAGCAAGGAAAACTTTGTGCAATATGGTATTGTTGTGGAGACTACAACAAACTGCTACAGCTTGCTACTGTTTCTGAACAGCCTCCAGCTGCCTTCCCGGCCCCAGTGAAACAGCCCAAAAAAGGTGCTACTGTGGCTTTTTAGGAATCAAAACAGAAGCTCTCAGCAATTTCTCCCCTGAAGAGTTTAAAACCATTTGCAAGTGGCAGCCGCCTCGGCGTGTCAAAGAAATCGTGTTTGATGGCTCTCCTCTAAGCAGAACTCAACTGGCAGCGAGTAGTAGTTACCTGCGAGAGTCAGCAGGACCACAGAAGCAGGTCCACCTCAGTGCCGTGCTTGAATCACTTGGCATTAAGTGGATTTTCTTCCCTGCGGAGCGTAAGTGCTCTTGTTAATATCTCCAGATTTGTTTGTTTTTAAAAATCTAATGGTTCGTTTGAAGCGTGTGTGCACCGAGAAGTTTATCATCAATGCTAGCTGTGACGCAAAGTGATACAGAGAGAGGTGATGACGTTTGGGAGAAGAGGAGCACTTGTGCTCAATAAAATTATGAAAGCGCGTTATTGAGGTTCGCACTCTGGGCTGCCATTCAGATGGTTTGGGAATTAGGATTGTGCATCCTGGGTGACTTGTTATCGAGTGCCAGATGCTCAGGAATTAACACCAGGTCGTCAGGAGGTTCTGTAACAAATGTTTAGGCGGTGAACTTTGAAGGATGTCCTGCTCGCGTCTGCTTAGGGTGGATGTTTTCACTGTTGGAGATCAGTCAAACAACATTTGTTGTATCAGGTTGGGTACATGGGAAGTGCTTTGGCCAAAGGTGATAAAGCACTGTCGATCGCCCTGGCAGTATGAAATGGCCTCACTGCACTCTGCTAATATGTGCGTGGGGTTGCCTTCCTTTTGCATGGTCATCTTCCCAGTGTGCTATTTCTAAACACCCTAGAGTTTTCTGTCCCTGTGGGAAATCGCTCCCTTTCTGTGGAGAACCCAGAAAAAAAATCAGCACAATGTGGGCGAAATCCCTTAGGAGATACCATAGAATTGACGGGATAGCAAGAGGTGTAGTATTACCGTGCTTGTGCAAATAGCCCTCTTCTGAGGGTGTTTCAAGAACTGACAGTTTTGGGGACCCTGGGCGGATGAGCATACCTCCCCCATTACCACGTTTTCCAGCGCACATTTCTAAGTATGAGATCTCAGCTGCGGCTTATTCTGCCTGTGGCAGTGTGTGGCATGCAGGGGTCTTGAGCTGCGTTCCACTCTTGACTCTACCTTGCACTCTGCCTTCAGTCACCTCGCAGCATTGTTATCCCTCCCGATCTCAACAAGAACTCTCTTCCACTCTCTGAAAAACTTGCTGTGTATGAAAGCAGTGGTATTTTATCTTACATTGGTTTCATTAAGCTGTTTCCAGTTTAAGTTTTAGCTTTCTTGCATTAATTTAAAAACAGTCATGATTGTTTGGCTTGTATGTGATGTGCCAGTGCACAACCAACCAAAACAAGGAAGATTGAAATCAGTTTGAGAGATTTATATGCAAAGATGGACAGACTTAAGTAAATTTAATATAGACTCACATGCTGGTATGACTTTGTGTGTAAACTTAAAGTACACTTTGCTGTGTACTTGAAATGCCCAACAGAAAAGCTGGAGTTTTTTCACTTACTGAAAATTCTGCTAAATATTTCCAAAAGCTGTTCGCAGAGGTGACAGTGCATGCAGGCTTTGTAAGAACAGTGCAAGTAGAGTTAAAGTTGAACTACGATATTGAGTCTAACAAAACAGTTCAAGTTGACCTTGCTTATGAGACAACAAAAAGTGTCTTAAGGAGAAATAATAATTATCAAAGAGTAAAGAATGGTTTAATTCAAAGGCTGTTTAACCTCCGACAGGTCTGGCAAACATTAATAGAACCCTACCCTAATTCTGTTTGTAGATTGCCTCAACAAGGGGTACTTTCAAAATGTGGTTGGATGTCGTATCTAAGGATATTTATCAGCAAAGGGAATGGAAGAAGCATACATCTCAATAATTTTTAAAGAAGTAATTTAATGGTAAAGTGAAGTCGTGCAATCAAATCTTTGTAAATGCTAAAAATACGCACTAAAAATGGTTTAAGTGTATAACAACTTTCTGTGCCTTTCTTTGCCCAGTTCTCTGTGTTCAGCTTAACACACCCAAGCAGGGAAGTTGTTTTATCCAAAAGAAGTTTGGAAACACCAAGCCCAGGCAATGCTAAACCTCTGACACGAGAGCCTGGGAGAACAGCTCTAGGTCTTGGTCCTGTGCTCAGCGACTTTGACCTGCTTGATGGGTCGGATCAGGTCCGTCTTCAAGCAAGAGTTCTGTATTGCCTTTGCATAGAGACCTGGGGGATGGCTTTTATCTTCTGCATTTATAGTTTTCAGTTTGCAGAGGCATGATCGTAACTTGGGCCTAATAATATCTTAAAATTAAGCTTTATTGGTTAATCTTTTAATTTGTGTGTATTCAACTCTAGTCACAGTCATTGGGGGAGTCTTACAAACCCTCAAATCCATACAAAAAGAACAGTTGTCATTGTTTGGATTCATGTATAGTTCCTACTTATATCAGACCTAAAAAAGATAATGGTTTGGGAATAGAAAAGACTTTTTTCTACCGCTCTTTGTCTAGTTGAATATTACATTTCAAAGGTTTCAACAGGGTAAGCTGCTCCCCTATGGTTGGTGAAGTCTTTGCTTTCTACATCTTATCTGTGCTATGAAGGTTTGTTGGATGTGCTCTTGCTGTTGATCATATTTTTTTCGACAGTAGATGGCAATAGCCATTCATTTGTAAAACATAGGAGTAGAACTCAGTGCATTACAGAATTAGGATCGTTCCTGGGTAGGAATATAAGTGAAACTATTAATAAAAACTTTTTCGTTTTTCAAGTACAGGTAAACTGCCATTAAATAGAAACCTTTGCAATTTAAATAAGTTTTTAATAGAATCCACTTCAAAGCAAAAATTCTGAAAGATGCTATTTAAGCTTCACAGGAAGGTACTATAATGAATTGTCGTTCCTATGTAAAAAGGTATTTAAAAATGCATTTTTCAATGTATATTCTAGATAAACTCAAGGGATTAAGAAATGCTGGTTAACACTAGATTTTTATTCCTTTTCAAGCTTGCTCAAAATGGTAGTAGTTTTCAGTTTATGTTTGGTTGATAAACTAATTAAAACATATCTTTACACAAATTAAGGAATCTTATTTCCTGTCTATAAACTTTAGGATTCACCTTGACAAATTAATTTGACACTTTGACCCCACTGAAAACAGTGTCAGAGATCAGCATTTGCAGATCTTCGATTTTACTTTTGCCTCTAAAAATCCATTGTATAATTTGAAACTAGATGTGCAAATGTTAGCCTTTCTAGAGTACAGCAATATGTTGTAGGATAAATTACCCTCCCCTTTTCTCATTTATTTAAATAAAGTTACTCTTTGCTTTTGTGGAATACATACTTTGTTTCCCAAAAGCGAACGTAGAAGGTATGCGAGTGAAGAAGGTAATCATCTATAACAAAGTTACAACCGAGTCACAAGACTTTTGGGAATTTTACAGCTGCAAACCAAAGTTCTCATGCATTATCACAGCATTCTGTTTTGCAATGATAACGAGTTTAAAGGCTAGCATTTCTCTGTTTTTAATGAAAAGATAATCAGACTTTTGTACATTAATGATGGAATATTGGCAGCTACGATAATTTCATAGAAAACATTTTAGTGCTGCAATTGGTATTTTAATAAGGTTGTTTCTTATTACTGTATTGGTCTTATCCGAATTGTACAGTTGGACGCTTCACTTGCTCGGGGGGAGACACACAAAATATAGCAGAAAGGATAGAAACTGACTGAAAGGAACTGATGAAGGGAGTTTGGTGCCAAATCTGCTACTGACTCCAGATGTGCCCTTCTGAGCTTCTTAGATTCTTCATCTATAAAATGGTGACAACGATACTGACCTCCTTTTGCGGCTATGGATGAGAAGTGCTAAGCAGTACTATCCTCTTCTCCCTTTGCCCGGGGCAATAGACCCATAGAGCTGTATTGTTTCCTGAGAGGCCAGGCTCTTCATGCATAAAACTGTCTTCTAGGTCGCAAACTTTCAGGATCAGGAAAATTTACCAAGCCTGCATGCTTAAACCTTTTCTCTCTGGTTCAGCCTCTAAGCCTCCTAAAGAGCAGAATTCCATCACTTCTTTCATCACTCTAATATTCCTTTAAACAACTGTATCATGGGATCTATTGTACTTAGCTGTAGTATGTCTACCGTACAGTCCATGTTTTTCATCACAGGAAGCAGCTTGAACTGCTTATAACACATGGAGTATACATTTGTCTTGTTTTAGAACAGCTTTATATCGTTCAGCTGGCTTTACAGCCTCTTCTGTGTCTAAAGATAAGTATGTTTAAGTATAATCCTGAAGTTTTTATCTTCTGCATCATCAGCCTGCACTTTAGTTACCATTTCATATTATGCTTCTCCAGGCAGCTTTGAACAACCTTAGCTTGACAATTAAGGGAGTGAACTGGCAAAACTGCTAATTTCTTTCCCTTTCCTTTCACTCTTATCTCGTATTCTCTAAGGTACACGTCTTTATCTACATGTTTCCAAGAAGGTGTTCAATTAATAACTCGGACAAGTCAGAGCTGATAGGATCTTTTCATGTACTAATTTAACTCTTCCTTTCAAACAGAGTGCCAGAAAATCACTGTTTTCATGTTTTCTCTATTTATTCTGGCTGGATTTTTTTATTGAAGTTGCATGCTGTAGTCCTTTGATTCTGCTCCCAAGAAATTATCGGGGATTACAGTAGTGGCCTTACAGGTAACGAGGGTTCTCACTGATGTGTTGAATAGCCGTTTTGTTCTGTATTAATGTTGATTTTAGATTGGTTTTATTTACAGCAAAAAACCGAACCCACAGACTTGGCCATGCAGGGTATAAAAATATTAGGTGTTTTGTTACTCAGTTTCTTGTGTGTGTTTGGGTTTTTTTTCTGATGACAAGAATGTTGCAACACAGCTGATGAGTAGAACAAAAGTAATTTTCAGTGGAGACAATCACAAGACTAGTTCAAAGGCAGAGGTTTATTGGTCTGTATGTGCCAGTCATTTAGCAGTTACAGAGAGCAGTGTTTAAAAACTCCCTATTCTTTCATTAGATGTGAACGACAATATGTTTAGTTTCCATCCATGTTGGCCTTGCAGCAGGTTTAAACTTGTGATAAGAGCTAAGCTGAACTGATATTATAAAAAATCGTCTTGACTCGTCTACAGTTTGAATGCACCTGGACCCGAGAAGAATCTACATCATTGTCCGTGTGAGCTGGGAGATACGGAAAAACCATAGTCCCTCTTGGCTAGAACTAGAGATGAGTACATCTATCTACACAGAATGCCAGGTCATTTGGTGAACATGAAATGAATTAATTTCACTGAGAAAATAAGTAACCAACAAGCTAAAACATGAAGTTCTGTACTGACAAAGATCTTTAAAACCCCTCGAGGTGCCTTTTTTTTGTTTGTTTTATTGGAGGTAAAGATAATGATTCTTTATCGGTGTTTTTAATACCAAAATATTACTGATGAAGTATTTTACAAATTTCTATTCCTATGGCTTATAACTCAGTGTTCTAATTGCTTTCAGAGGGAGCAGCAACCACGAATCTGAAACTATGAAAATGGATGGCAAATATTGGTAAATGACAAGTGGAGTCTTGCTCCCGATTTTCCATGTGAAAGCACATGAACCTTCCAGTGAACAATTTGTCTGAAATAAACTTATAGAATGTAAAAGTAATGTTATCTAGTACAGAAATTATTATGAAGTACAGAAAAAAAATTACCCATTAATCAGCTTTTCAAAATAATCCGTTTTTCTACCAAGTTGGTTTTTCATTCTCCAATCAGAGGACTTTCCATACTGATTTTTTCCCTCGGGAATGCCATTTTTAATGTAGCACACTTGTATCACCAGGACAAAAAGTTGGTTTACATCCAGTGAGGATCATAAACAGATGTGGAATATTAGTTAAATTGCTGATTCTGTGATTAATATTGATCATTGTTTTAGTTGTCAATCTATTTCATGGAAATCTTGTGAGTATGAAGTCCAAGTTTAATAAGCTCAGGGAAGCTGCAGTTCTGGAATATTTCCAGCACTTTGCTTCTATTTTCAAGTTTATCTCGGTAGTACCACTGAAGCAGACGACACGTGAAGCCGCAGGTGACTTGCTGGCTTGCAAGCCTGCTGTGTCACAGGGCTTGGCTGCAGCACGGTAATGTTAAACTTCCTTAAAATACAGTTTAGTCTTGTAATATAAGCCAGTTCAAATCATGTTTTAAGTGTGTTTCTCAACTGTAAGTTCTGGCCAAGTGTTTCAGATAGTTCAGGGATACAGTTTAAAGAAAAATTATTGCAAGAAGGAACAATACTTTTAAAAAGGTGAAAGTCTACCTTCCTGAAGCCAAGTCCTGCAACACCTTTTTTTTTTTTTTTAAAGTATAGTGAGGGCTTCAAGTGTTTTCCATCTTAATGCTTGTGCAAGATAAAATGTGCCTTTTAAATTCGCCCTTTCTAATAAATAAGAGGTATGTAAGTTCATTGGTTGAAGACTTGGGAACCAAATTTGAAATCCAAAGGAGATGGCATCGAATGCTCATTGGTAGAAAGACAGATCTTGCGCTATCTACAGATTCCTAAGGACCATGTACTGCTTGACAAGGAAGAATACATATTGACAGCGTTCCTTAAAGGCAAGCTTCAAGGACAAAATTAAAACATTTCCATAGGGTGTAGCCATCAATCACCAGAAGGATGTTCTTGTACACCAAGTACAACACAGTATAGCTTTCCAGTGACCTTAACACACTAGCCAACATAGGAGCTGCTATAGTAATTACAGATTACATTAAGTATCAAGTAAAAGCCAACAGCCAACTACCAGGCAAACCTTTTATGGATTATTAAAATCATATCCTTCCCAGAAGATTCAAGCTAATAAAATTGAATTCGATAATGCAATCAGTAAAAAGCAGGTTTAAAAAAAAATTCTCCCTTGTTGATAATGTCCCAGGAAATCCTATATTTTATATAATGCCTAATATACGTAAGCATGGAAATAATCCCTCAGGTATATTAACAGTTTGAGTTGCACATTCTCTGAGACTGCCTTGATTTTTTTATAATTATATTTTATTAAGAAATAATTGTTATATATCAAGTGTGCGTTGCACTTAGATTAAAGATTAAAGACTGCAGTTACCTAATACTTCAGCAATTAAAATATAGAAAATTTTAGAAAGTATGAAATTGGAAGGGTTTAGTCTTACATATCAAGAAGCTAGTTCTCCTTCCTGAGCAACTTGCTGGGACAGTTTGTTACGGGCCCTGAAAAAGAAAAAATATTAGAGATTTGACATGAAAAAAGGAGGAGGGAACAAACACTTTGTTTGTAAGGAGACCAATGTTGACTGCTAACATTTTTAATAAATCACTTCGGACTGGATATGTCCTATATTTGGTCACCTTAAAGGAGCCCTAGTGGGCCTGACTTTCAGACCAAAAGTTTCTGAAAACTCGGCATTTTGAGGGATTGTCAAAACATGAGATCTTTTTCTGTCTTGGCCAAGATAGTGTGTTTTGTTATATAAGTAGAACCAAAGTTACCTGTGTTTGAGAACTGACACAGTACAGCAGCTGCTTTTGTGAGGTTATTGGGCAGTCTCTGATTTCATACGACTCTTAAAATTTTAAAACAAGGTATATGCTATTCCCATATATCATACACAAAATTTAGAAAAAAGTTAATATTGAACAATATTCTACAACTAGATTAGTGTTCTGTTTCTGTGAGCCTAAAGGGTCCAAGACCCGGCTGTAAAGCTGTCAGCAAATGAGTTGAGTCTGCACCAAACATCTAGAACATGGCTCAAAGCAGAATGTGGGACAGATTCTCTGAGTTGGCGGTACAATGATTAAAAATAAATAAGGCCAGGAATCAGTTTCGTGACAATCTATTTTACACATAGAACGTTGTAGTTGCAAAAACCTAGCTCTTCAATCGTTAGCTGGCATAGTGGTACAAGAGCCTAGCCCCAGCCATGCCTAAATGAGGACTTACATGCTTACTTTTTCTTCAGTTCTCCCAAACTAATAAGAAATGTTGCAGCTTTGTGCATTAGATCACACCTGTTACCTAAAGCCAGAAGTACTGTCTGGTCTGTTCCTACTGAAGGGCATGGAAATACTGCTTCCAGTAGGAGTTAACTGAGAGTTTGTCTTTCTTAATTTAGGCAGTTTGTTAGCTACTCCAGATCTGGATGGAGTCTTAGCTATGGCATTTGAATCAAAGTTGCCCTAATAAATTCTATTTTTACTTTTTAAAAGTCAGATTGCTTATTTAAAAACCAAAGCGTAGGTTCCTATTTTTTTAAAAACAAAACCAAACCTCTCCCCCCCCGCCTGAGTCTTTATTGTTTGCTTCAGAAAACTTGCCTGAAGCAGCAAATGGATCAAGGAGTAATAGTACAGCAGGCCAAAGTCAGCCCTCGTGCAGGTCCAGTGCAATAGTTGGAGGTATGCCTACTGAAACTGGGGCTGAACTTGGTCCTCTGTCTTCGCTGTGTGAGTAGAGATTCTGTTTCTGTATTTCAGAGGCGCCCAAGAAAACTTTGTAATTGATGTTTTCCACTCATTTTCATTCTCTGCTGGTTCAGTATTTTGGTTGAGTCGTGTTTCCCCAGCTTTCAGATCTATGCTTGAATGCTGGAAAAACTCACTCTCATGCATAATGAAAGAGGAAAAGTTACAGAGGAGGAATTTATTGGCTAGAGTCTCCATTCCTGCTCTATATCTTGCTCTACAAGCTCCCACAGCAAGTGAGTGGTAGAGCCAAGAATAGAACACCACTTCTCTGACACCCAGTCCAGTGTCTTAACCCCTGCCTCCCGTGAGAAATTTTGTTTCGGTTTTCTGTACAGTGCAAAGATAAGATCATACTTTATTTTGGTGCATAAATTGATCTCTAGGGTGAATGAATAAGGTTGGGAAATAGCCAGAGAATAACACAATGTAAATAGTGAAACATAAGGAGGTTATATATGTAACACTACAGCTTCTCAGACTGCTGTGTGTCTAGATAGAATTAATTAAAAATTATATGAAGTATTTGAGTTCTTTCAAGTTTGTTTTGAGCACACAAGGTCTTCTTCAGAGAGAAAGCAGGGTTTCTTTTGCTTAGCTGGATTTTCTTTGAGAGCAGCCAACGGAGGTGTTCTTTTGCCTGTAACGTAGAGGTGCTTTTCCTCTCTGGTAGTACTTGCTTTGTGGGGGATAATAGCAGGTATTGTGTTGCCTGTTTGGGGATAGCAAAGGAATTTGGAAAGAGATGGAGTTAGCGTGGGTTGACTAATGCATTCTAACTGCGAAGCATTGCTATTATTATGGATTGAGTATAATAAGGAGTAGCATGTATAAACTTAGCATGGGGATGTTAATATGAAATGCTTAACTGCATCCACTATTCACAAGTGATAAAGACAAGAGTGGTCTCTAGAAGTGCTGACTCAGCACCCCTGACTTCTGAAACAGCCAATCCTCTAAGAAAAGTGTACCGTCTCCAAAATATCCAGCTGCGCTCAGCTGATAGGGGGACTCACAGTGTCCTTTGCTTTGGTGTCCAGCAGACCTTCCACGAGATTCACGACTGCACTTGTGCTATGTTAGCCAGCTCCTTTTCAGGATTTCTCCTCCACAAAGGCTTTGAGTTTTGACAAATCAGGGAGTTATCACCTTGCACTCAATTTCAGGCAACATAAGAGCTTCTATTTTCTGGCCTTTCCCAACAAGTGAACAAGAGGCAAGAGCTAAATGCCACAGGTGAAAGCTGGATCCCACCTCTCTTTTAAAAGCATATAGGTTTGAAGAGTAAATATTTGTGAAAGATTTATTTCCAAAATCTTTTCACACATCATGAATGGGTGTGTATTTGTACATGCAGGGAAGAGAGATTGCTGTAAAAGGATAGAAAAGAGGTCGCAGTAGCTTTCTGTCTGTGTTCTTTAGCCATGCTCATTGCTTTTACACAAGCATTTACAATACAAACTGCTCAAATGCATTTGAAAATGACCCTACGCTATTTTAGGTACCTAGCAGTGTGGATGCACAAACAAGTTGCTAGGGATAAGCTGAAGCACGACCTTACAGCACCACTGGGACAGAGAGATCCTTCTCTACTGATGGCAAAATAACACATTTGCTTGCTCACTGGCTAGAAATGATCGGGAATTTTTTGGCAGTGCTTTACACTCGGGAACTCTTTATTTCTCACCACTGAAACATTTTGTGGGAACATGCCAGTTTCAGTGAAACTTCCGTAATAAAAAGTTTGTTTTCAGGCTAGAATCTAGAAGGAGTGTGCTCTAACCCTGATCTGCCTGTCTGAGAAGAAGGATTTAACCCCCAAAGTCTTCACATTCCAAGAGAGCCCTAATTCTGGGTTATGATGTTGTTAGAGTGCTCTTTTCCTGTGCTTTTGTAAAAACAAACCAAAAAACCCCAAACAACAAACAAATCCCACTTCTAAGCTCATCTTGCTGCAGTTGAGAATGCTTCTGAAATTTTGAAATGATTTCTGGGATGGGAAAAATTATTCTTCTTCTCTTCCAACTTTGCACCTCACCACTCTGTCGTGAACTTTGCATCTGAGATTTTGCTCTTGATGAATGAGCTCTCAGCCGTAAAGACTGCTGTGAACTAGGCTTAAGGACTTTCCTGAAAAATGAAAACCAAAAGGCTAAACCACAGTTACCTTAGGAAATGTGAGGAAGGAGAAAAATGAGATCTTCACTCTCCTGCCTCTTCTGTAGGGTTTTGTCATTCATTCTTCAGCCGGATTCTCCCACTGCAGATGCTGGTTGCTCTTGCTCAAACATGAGGTGCGGGTAGAGCATTGCCGTATTATCAGGGAGGGTCTCCTGGGGTTCTGAGCTGGCGCCCGGCTGCAGCATCTCTCGGGACTGGCAGGCAATGCGCCGGTGGCTCTGCTGTAACTGATCCCTTCACGAACGCCACCCTCGCTGCTCCGTCTAAGGGAAGCCACAAATTGACTTGGCTCTTCACCTTCATGGGCTTTTTTCGTTACTGCCGTTAGAAATGCCTGCTAGATTGTAAAATAAACAAATGGAAATTTCATCTGTTGTTCTTTCTGCAACGTGATGTCTATTGTTATTTACTGCTTGCTGTAGTGGTGGCTATAATTTTTTTGTCATTATCTGTGTGACAATTGAAAGGCAAGGGCTGAATTTTGACCTCAGATAAGTGTGAGATGACTACTGTTTATACTCTGCCTTCTTCCAGGCAGGAGATACCAAAAGGCTGCTCCTCCAGGCTGCAGAGCTGTCAGAGAACTCATGGCGATATCTTTACATGGGGTTGTATCAAAGTGAAAAATTTAAATCTTACAAATCACTACAGAGTATACACATCCCCCTCTGGGAAGATGCTGGGGAAAAAAATGGTTGAACAGCTGTTTAGTGTGCTATTAGAGTGTGCTCATATTATGGTGATGAGTGCAGAAGGAAAGAAACAATATAGAAAAGCAAATGGGAATATTTTAGGAATATTTCCAAAGACATTTTGTAAAAGGACTACTTGGTAGTCAAAGCATCATAATACTGTACTTGATGACTCTCATCTAGAACAGTGGGGCTTTAATATATGTTGGGCTTAAGTGTGATTGATTGAAATCTTTTGGGATTCCATATCTGGCAGAAAAGTCTGAGCAATGGTATCTGTACTTATGTCCTAGGCAGAAGTAGCAGCATATCACATACAAGGGAGTAATTCCTATCTGATGTGGAAGGAATTGAATACACTCGACTTCTGTCAGCTGTAAGTGCTGTCTGTATATGCCTTGTATTGATATAATGTGTTGGTCGATGTGCGCTTTCATATAAGCCCCAACAAATCGAAATAGCAGTGCTCTAATGATATCTTCCTTCTTAACGTCTCTTAGAAATAGCTATCAAATCAACTGTGAATATAGTTGTATAAAGTTTGTCAGTGCATTCATGCTTTAATACTGATGAGTCCTATGCAAAAAGTATTTTGAAAACACCTTTCAAAGAGAACAAACGTGGTTTATCTCAGCCAGTGTGGAAGTCTTAAACGAAATTCCTAGTGAAGGATTGCAACAGAACGGAGTATTCGCTGGGCACTGGAGGGCAAAGGAAGCCAAAAAAATCACAGTTTTTCTGAATTATTTTTGTGAGTACCTCAGATTTGCTTCTGACAAACTGTTTATTTCACTTCCAATTTTAATAAATTGAAAGCATTTTTCATTTCTAGGTAGTTTTTACTCAGTCTTTGAACTTTGAACCTGATAATTTTAATTCAGCAGGGGTTGGAGGATGGGGTTCTTTGTTTTGGTACAATAAACATGCTGTAACTAGCCATCATTTTCTGTTCCCTGCTCTCATAACTTTTGTTCTTTATGTGATGCTATTTGCATTTTAGCTACAGCAGGCATCAAATAAGATGTTTAATTAAAAATGTTATCGGAGGTCCAATTTAAGATCAAAGATCACAGGCTATCAGAGATCCAGTACTTTGATACCACAATAATAGGAACCTTAGAAATAGTCAGATGGGTTAGATTAGATAGTAATTTATTTTAGCTTGTTTCCTTTTTCTTAGTACTCATTCCAGATACCATAACCGACTAGAAGTTTTAAGAAGAAACAGTAATTTTTAAAGTGAAAAGTAAAAGGCTTCCAGTTTAAACAAAACTGATCAAAAAATTATGGAAGTAGGAAAATGAGACCTTTAGAATAAATATGATCAAAAGCATAATAAACATTGACTGGGAGCATAATCCTGAATGCTAACATAAATCCGTTTGTTGTAACAAACATTTAGTCTAATTTAATCTTCGAATGTATTACTGCCAGAAAGAATAGAATTTACAGGCTCTAATGTGTTGGTTACTCTTAAAATTCTGCTTCAACTATTGATGCTGATAGTGTCTCCCACTGAAAAGACCATTTTAATTATCATTGTCATCCATCTCAGTGAAGTCTATGCATGTGTATTATTTACAGATCATTCTTTAAACTAGTAAATAAATTGTATACTGAGAGGGGAACAAGAGAGAAAATTATGCTACGTTGCCATCAGAGCACAAGAACAGTGTGTGAATTTGAGCTCTTGTGAGCTAAGAGCTTGTGATACAATACTCAGAAGAAAGCAAAGGCAGTGTCAGTTCGTTACATGGCAGTGCATCTGCACAGCTAATGCTCAGATCTCACAAGACATTAATCACCTCTGAAAAGATGCAAGAACCCTCCACTTCTAACCTAGCCCATGGCAGTTAATGGAACCGGGCGATGTGTTTTTACCTGTTTACTTTTCTTTTACTTCCGAATTACTTTGATTTTAGATTAAGTAATCTAAATGTCTGTTTGGTTGAGAACAGTATTTTTTTGTATTCTTTCACACTTAGAAATTATTCCAACAGCTCTTCCGGCTAATAAATCATAACTAAGTTGGTTTCTAATGCATTTGAACTATCAGCCAGTATGTGCAGAATGTTATCAGTTTTCATGTGTTACAGATAGGGGAGGTGGAAAAGTGGTTTTAAAATGGTGTTGAGCTACTGCAAAGATTTTCCATTTGCTTCTCAGCCATTGCCTTTGTGCAATCTCGGGGTGATTGCATTTAAGTGGTAGGGGGTACGGTCTGCCAGGAGGGACGCTCTGCAAAGCTTCCTTTGACACCCATGGAACCCAAAAAGCTCTTAACTGGGCAAAGCCCTGTGATTGTCCGAGACGGGCAACGGAGCAGAGCTCTGGCTCCTGCTCACCAACCCGAGCATTCTCTCCCCAAAAAGACTTTAAATGACTTTCTATTTTTTCTTACTCAAAAGTGGCTTTGGAAACATGGCAGGAATACAAATAAACGTATAAAAGAGTCAGTCTAATTGGGCGTACAGTTCTCAGAACTTCTTTACTCTTCGTTATCTGAAAAACTGCGAATAAGAAAGCAAATGCTGGCAGGGCGGAGATGCATTGTCACATTATAAATTTTGTGTTAGGAGAGATATTTGTGAATGCTAACAAAAAGCCTAGGATCCAAAATTTGGTACTAGGGTTCAGTCTTGTGAATGAACACTATTTTTAGAAATGAACTCAATTGAAAAAAATCCTTATTTTCCATGTAAATGGACATCTTGTTTAAATTCAGAGGCAAAAAAACCCTGGGGTTAAGTGTAAGACCCACAATTCAATTTGCATGTTGAGTAATCCAGACTGTAATAGAGGCTTTGTCATGTTAAGGTTAGGTCTTTCCTGTGGCTGTTCAAGTGGGCTCTAAAGACTTTTTAACATGTTGCAAGATATTAAGGGGGGAAAGTTTGACCTACATCCATTTTTTTCAGACCCACTTCTGCAGGTTTCATCACACTTCCCGTGTCCCGCACGTGGGACATTGCTGAGGGCAGGATAGGTGCCCAATTGCCTACATACAATTTCATCAGGAAAGGTATATGATTTATTGCCCTGTAAAGGGTTTTGACATGAAGCCTGTGAAAAGCACTATATAAATGCCAATACAATATAAAACGTCACACAAATACTTTACTCATTAATTCCGACCCTGTGCTTTTGTACCAGAGAGAAATGGGAGTGAAATATGAATGTGTTCCTTATGCTTTAAAGGGAAAAATGGGTTTGTGGGTTTTATAAAGGCTGATGTGTTAACCTGCCTTTGTGGTTCCTTTAAAGACAAGCGAAAAGAAGCCCGCTATTTGCCTGGTAGTAACACTGTGAATGAAAGCAGGTAAAGCACCAACAAAGGGGTCGTGATGACAGTCTTTGGTCATGATACTGCTCTCATGACACAAACATGATTTCATTCTTTACTTGAAAATTTCATTTACTTCGGCACTACTAGCTGGAAGCCTGTCTGCCATCACCCCATTACATTTTTCCCCCTTATATTTTGTCATATTATCTTCTTTAAACAGCTTAATAACCAAAGCTTCCCCAGCCTGCATGGCATTGGACAGGCCTGTTTCAGAATGTGGCTTCAGCAAAAGAAAATGCGCTTCACGGGAGTGTTTTACTGACCCATGAGAGCTGAGCAGTGCTTGTTGCACCATCTTCATTGTGTTGCCCAAAGGGAACAACAGCTCCTCAAAACCCAGATCTCACCAGTTCCCAGCTGCTTCCTTCTGGGAAGCCACTGGGGGAGGCCAGGGAGGAAGGAGAAGGTCATGGGAGGTACCAGAAAATCCCCTTTCATCTTCTGCAGGGATTTTCTAGCCTTGCCCAGTTCACTTTGCATAATGGAAGCCAGCCTGGCCCAGTTGGTATAAATCACAAAACTCTTGTGTCTGATCAGCTGAGGTTTTCTCTCACCTGCTGACCCACCTGCGCAGTGGGGCTTCAGTTTTTTTAAACCTTCATGCATCAGCTTTAACTATTGCTGAGTACCGAGTAGAGTTTACTCCATTCCTTTATTTTTTTTTTTCAGGTTGCTTTTCAAATTCCTTCCCCCTTCTGTGTTTCTCCGTGATTTTGATTATTTCTATTTTCACTTTTAATAGGATGTTCACTTTCTGCTGATCTCTGCTGACATTTTTCCCTTTTGATTTGTAGTACTATTAATTCCCCTCTGTTCAATGTTTTGTCTACATTCAGAACATGTTTGTTTTTCTCTAGTGGCCTGTAATTACTTTCCCCCTCCTCCTCTTTAATTTTTCCAATTACGTCTCCACTGATGCTGCTTTAAGAGCAAGACGTACTGGGGGTAACCTCTTGAGGATATGAGGATATGACTTTTTTGGCCAGAAAGTGCTTTAAGTCTTGGAAAAGAGCTTGGATTGAGGATATTGATTGCACCACTCTTTGGTAAATTGGTAAATGAGTTTTTTGGTTGCGGTTAGTTAATATGTGAGTCCTGTTGCATGTTCGGGGATGGTTCTGCATTGCCACCTTCTAGTGGGACCGGGGGCAGAGGCAAGCCAACCCTGCTGTGGCACCTTAAAACAGAGACCTCCAGCTCTTGGGTTTGGTGAAGCTTCTCTCCATGTCAGGTGAGGGATGGAGGAATGCTGAGACTAAGGGGCCAACGCAAAGTAACCCAGGAAATCTGCGACGAAGTAGAAAATCAGATGCAGTTCTCTGGTGTCCCCATTTACCACACTGACCTCCACCCTGGTCTTTCAATCTAGCCTCTAGCCTGTTAATTTCTCGCTGTTTTTCTTTCAGTCTCAGTGTTGTGGAAATCCAAGTCCTTCCTAGAGGCAGAAAGAAGATCTACTTCATAGTTGGCGTCCTGTACCATTTTCATGGGGAAATACTTCTCGAGAAGTATTTTGCATGGCTTACTGGTATTCTGTACTTGTCTCTCAACCTATGAATGCGTTCCATTCTTCCCAGCCCCAGTGTTTTCAGTGGCACTTTCACCAGGGACAGGATAATTCCAGGCCTGTTGGAAATTCGGAGCAAGCTTTGCTTCCTGGCAGGCGTCTATACCAGACCGTAAACGTATGTCCCGTTAAAACCCACTTTCGGCTTATTTTCTTCCTTGCTCCTGACAGTTGTCAGCGTGGAGTATTCACCCGTGCTCTCGCCCGGGACCGGCCCGCAGCGCCCAGCCGCGGGTGCCCGCACCCTGCAGTGCCGCGCCGCGGCCGCGAGGGGGCGCCGCAGACCGCGGGGCGCCGCGCAGCGCGGCGCAGGGGCGCGCAGCGGCGCGCAGGGGTCGGGGCGAGCCCCAGCCGCGGCGGCGGTAACCCCGCAGCTCCGCAGGGCACCGCGGCTGTTCCTGCGCGCAGCGAGCAGCGCAGCGCCGGGCTCCGCGGGCGCGCAGTCGTTAGCCGCTGATTTCTCCCCAAAGACGGGTCGAGTGGAGTTACCGGGGGGCGGCGAGGGCGCCGGCGTTTGCTTCGCCCCTCTAAAGTCGTTTAGAGGCACCAGCGCTGGGCGCAAACAGGGAGGCTTTGTGCAGGCGTGTGCGTGAAGCACAGTGCAAGGGGGGGGGGGGGGGAAGGGGGGGAGAAAAGAAAAAAAAAAGTGGTCATAGTAGGTTTGTTAAGGAATCCGGTAAGTTATAGGAAGCAAAATTAAATGTCTGGTGCTTACACGACGGCATGTTTTACAAGGGAGAAGGAAACTGTGCAGAAAATGCATGGGTTTTTATTGTTGGTTTTCATTGCCTGTATTGTGGTGGATGCTTTATGCTACGGAGAGCAAGTTTAATTGAACCAGATCGCTGATTTCATATAGTAGGGGGCATGGGGTGGGTTTTTTTTTTTGTTTTGTTTTCGGAGTTAACCGTTTCGGGGACTAGAGGCAGGCAGGACTGGGCTCCGCAGCCTCTGAGTTTCGAGCCAGCAAATAAAAACACATTACATACAAACAAACACCGACCCGGTTATCAAAGCCTCAATCTCTCGCTATTATTTTCCCTTGTATTTGGTGCTTTTTTTTTTTTTTTTTAAATCACATCTGTCGTTCCCAGCCTTTCCCAGGACTGCAAAGCAAAGTGGACAGCTTCCATGTGACCACCTAGTACAGGAGGCATTTTCTACTGGGAAACTTTGGAGTGGTTTTCTCCTTTCCTGTGCTTCTGAGAGCTCAGAAAAAGAAAATGTGCAATCTTCCCAGTGATTAAAGTCTCCGTATTTGTCTTCAGACTTATCGGGTTTATCCAAACTTTTGTGTGTGTGTGTGTATTCCCCCGCCCCCCCGCCCCCCCCCTTCTGTGCATTTGTAAAGTAGCCCCATCTAGCAATGATAAATATCCCTGTTGATCACTTGATTGATTACCTCTCGGAAAGGTCACGCGGGCTTGCAGTAATTTCCTTTTGCCTAAGGCTCCCTTTTCACTTTTACTCCCGCACGACAGCTCCAAGTATACAGGATCTTTATTTTTGATTTTTAACCCCTAAATAGCTCCCCGAAAACAATGCGTTGGTGAAAAGAAGGAGGCAAATCAGCCGGCGGGTCCGCGCTGCCCCAGCCCTCGCCGCGCTCTCCCGGGGCGGGTTTGGGGAGGGAGAGGCTCCCTCCCCTGCTCTCCTGTGGACTGAGAATTCGGATTTAAACAACCAGACAAGCTATTAATTTACCCATGCTACCCAGGGTCCTGAACCCAATTAATTTCTAATAATTACAGCCCAAGGGGGCTGGAGAGATCCCTCTGCCTCTTTCTAGCCTTGCCACTTCGCGGCACCGAGGTCAGCATATAATAATAAAGTGTATATTTTGAAAGTGATCAGCAGAACAGTGAGTTATTGCAATGAAGGAAAATTGTTTCCATTTTGGCTAATTGAGCCCGTGGCTGAAAGCTGGAGTTCTGAGACTAAATAAAGAGGACTGTTTCATTTCGACGTGGACTGGAAATCCCTGCATAGCTTTTCGGTCACCCAGCAAGAAGCTTAATTTCTTAACAGCAAACCCGAAATCAAGCGTTGGGTAAACAGTATTAATAATTGCATTACAATGATTAAATTAATCTTACTGGTAGCTAGGAGAATATAGATTGAGATTGAATAACACGATGTAAAGTTCACTGCACAAAGACAATAGCACAACAAATACCTCGATGAAGAATTCCAACTTTTCTCCGAGTAGGCTGCGGGGCTTGTTCAATTATAATTTAAGGAAGAGAAAATTTCCTGTTACGGGGAATGTACTGAAAGCTGTGCGTGAGGGGGTGCGTTTGGTCTGCCAGCCTGTATTAGAAATACATTTAATTCCACCCCTCCATCCAGAAAAAAAAACCCCAAAATTTAAGTATTTCTTTCTGGCCGTGGATCTGCTGAAAACGAGCCCGCATCCCCGCAGCCAGCCGCTTCGCACCCGGGAGGGAGCGGAGGCTGCCGGCGCGGAGGAGCCTCCCCGCACGAACGAAACGGATTTCCCGGGGGGCTGGCCGGGACCTTTCGGGGAGGGGGGCCAACCTGGCGGGGCTGCGGCCGTCGATGCCGAGGGCCGCCGGGCGGGCGGGCGGGCGGCGAGGGGCGGCCGGGAGGCGGCCCGGGACGGCGGCCGGGTGCCCCGGGCGGGCGGCGCGGCACCTGCCGGCCTCCCGGGGCGGCTGGGACGGCGGGCAGGTGGCGGTGACAGGCGGGCGCGGCCGGGGTCAGGGTTGCCCGCCCGGGAAACCCGCATCTGCGCCACCCGCCCGGCCACGGGGCTCCCACGCGTGCTCCCCGCGGCGCCGGGCTCGGCCGCCCGGTTGGGAGCGGGCTCCCCGGGCAGGGGGAAGGATGCGCACCTCTGCCCGGGCGGCTGCTTTGCCGGGGTCTTCGTTTAAACCGGGGGGCGGGAGGCGCGGGGGGATTTTTTGCGAAGTTCCCGGGCGTTTTCGGTTCTCCCGAGTGAACCAGGCGCCGCAGGTCGGTGCGGGGGGATGATTCGGGGACACCCCGGTGCAGCCCCGCAAGGCGAGGCGCTGCCTGTGAGCGAGGTCTGGGGTCGGGTAGTGCCCGTCCCCCAAGGGCAGCCCTGGACCCTGGCCCGGCCCCGCGCATCCCCTGCGCATCCCCCGCGCAGCCGGGGGGTCGCTCCCCGGTAGCCCCGGCCCTGCCTCCGCCGGGGCAGAGGGGCCCAGCTGCGCCCGGGACAGCCCGGGCTGGGCACCCCGAGGGGTGCGGGGGGGTCTGTGGCCGGGGGAGGCCAAGCCCGGTACGGGTGCGCGGCCGCGCAGCGCCCTGCCCTTCTGCCCCTCCTGCTAGGGGGGGGTTAGGTGCACTCCTGCCCGGCTGCGGGGGGTGGGGGGGTGGGCACAGAGCAGCTGCGTGGCCCTGGAAAAAAAAATAAATCCAATTTGCAAATTAAAAATAACGACATGCATCAAGGACGGCTCCGCAGAGCGGGTTCAAGTGCTTGCGCCTATCTGCCGGGCGTTTGGGGGAGCAGCGTGGGATATGCGGTGCCCCCGCCCCACGGCCCAGGCGAGGGGGGTTGTCACCGGTGGGGTGCGGAGGGCGCTGGGCGGGGGGGCCGGGCCGGCGGGGGGGCTCCGCGGGCCGCCCCGATCCGCAGCACCGGCAGCCGGGTGGGTGCGGGGGGGGGGGGATTTGAAGGGGGAAGGGGCGATGCTGAGGATTTTATTAAAACAAAAAGTTGAGCAGCGTGTATGTACTGGCGCAGCCCCGAGTCTGAAAGATTGTAATTTTCTTTTATGGTGTCTGGCAGGATTTGCAACAGATATTAATGGGAACATAAATAGCGCATGGAAGGTATTGAACAAAACTGTTTAATGCAAGGAGGTTGTACCAGAGGAAAATCTATATGTAGTTTGGATTGATTCATACCTCGGACACAGCCATCCCCTAAAGGAGTTCCCAATTTCTGCGCGCTCCCTCTTTGATTGGCAAACCCTGTAATTAAAACAGATTAGAGCGGTCGGTGTTACTGTTTTAAAAGCTCTTTTTTCTGCCCAACTGGTGGTGGCTGAGCCGAGTTCAAGGTGGGGGAAAAGTGTGTGCGCTGGGAAAGTGTACAATTTAATGGTACACATACATAATAAAACATATAATCAAATTATATCTTTCTGGCTATATATATGCAAAGATCTACCATAATTGCGGCCGGGTGAGAATAAACTATTTAAGTGTTGCAAAGACGCCAGAACAGCATTAATATCGGAAAAAGGCTGAAAAAAGGTGTCATTTCTTCCAGCCCCCAGCCCCTGCCCCGGCGGGAGCGCCGATCTCCCCCGCTATAACCCCTCCCGGCTGCGCAGGCAGCGGAGCGGCTGCCCCGCGGCCGCGGTCGAGCAGCCCGGCGGCGGCGGCTGCCCGCCTCGTCCCGGCCCGTCCCGGCCCCGGTGCCGGCTGTCAGGGTCCCCACCGGCGGTGATGGATCGCTGCAAACTTTTTTTTGGCGGCGCTGAAATGTTGAAGAGCGGGGGGGAGCCGCCCGTGCGCATGTGCGAAGGTGTCCAAACTGACAATGCTGGAGAGATAGCGAGCCGGGATTGAGAGAAAGGGAGAGTGTGTGTGCGGGAGAGGGAGAGGAGAGAGGGAGAGGGGGAGCGAAAAAGGAGGAAAAGCTCCGGGAGGAAAAAAAAAAAAAGCCCCCCCCCCCCAACCCCACGCCAGCATCGGCCGCGGGACTGGCAGCATGCGATCCAAAGGCAGGGCGAGGAAGCTGGCCGCAAGTAGGTGCAATACCCCTTTCTCTTGGCTTTTCACCCTCCCTCTCTGCCATGTTGCATAGACATGTCTGATGCGGCGCGGAGCTCGCAGGCAACCTGCAGCATCTCCCCCACCACCACCCCCCGCCGCCCGGCCCGGCTAGGCTCGGCTCGGCTAGGCTCGGCTCGGCTCGACTCGGCTCGGCTCGGCTCGGCTCGGCTCGGCTCGGCCCGGCGGGCGGCGGCGGGGAGCGGGGTGGGGGGGTGCGGCGGCCGGAGCTGGTGTGGGGGCTGCGGGCGGCCGGCGGGAGGTGGGCAAGGAGTTGAGGAAAAGTTCAGTGGCGAGCGCTGGAAGTTGCTGCTGCTGCCGGGGGCTGGAGTGGGGGGGGGGGTGTCGGGGAAGGGGGGGGGGTGCGAGAGGCTCCGGGCCCTATAGTGGGCGCTGTCGGCTGTCGGCAGGGCTGGGGGCCGCGGGGGGGTGTGTGTGTGCGTGTGTGTGTGCGTGTGCACGGAGGGGCAGCGGCAGCTCTGCGGGGAAGGCGGCGAGCCCCGGGCGCAGGTAGCCGGTGCCGAGCTACTGGGGACCCCCCCCCCCCCCCGCGCCGGCCCTGCCCCTCTCGGCCGCGGGTTTGTGCCAAAAAACACCCCCTTCCCCCCCTCCATACCCCACCAAACCGCGCGTGGGAGCGGGGCGTGCGTGGGGCCGCGCGGGGGAGCGGCGGCGGAGCGCAGCGCGGTGCGGGTGGGGCCGCGGGAGCCGCCCCGCGTGGCCGGGATGCCCGCGTGGGTGAGGGGGGGGGGGGCGGGCAGCGGGGCGGCCGGGCAGCGCGGAGCGGTTCCCAGCCTGCTGGAGTCACCCGCTAAAAGTTGATGTAAATGTTGTAATTTCAGGCGCTTTTCCAGCACTTTTTATACAGTTTGGCCGCCCGAAGGTCTCTGTTCCGCGAGGCGAGGGCTCGGCCGTCCACACGCAAAGCCCGACTTATTTAATTATTTGTCTTACGCTCACCCCATCTGTTTCTCCTTTATGATAGGGATCTTTGCTTTTAACTGCTGCAGTGTTGGGGCTTTTTTTTCCCCTTTCTTTTTTTGGGGAGAAAAAAAAAAGAGGGAATCAACAACAAAACTTCGCCAGCTTTCGCGTCCTATTTTAAAAGCAGCCGATGTCTTTATTTTCTCTGACACATCTGGGCAAGTTTCATTTGATATCCAAGGCGATGGTAACTCACATTCCCGAGTGAAAAAAAAATGAGCAGGCGGAAAAAAAAAAAAATCAGATGAAATGTTGCATAAGTTGCGTGACGTAAAAAGCAGATGCTTATTTACTCTTTGTTTGTGAAGGGAAAAAAAATAGAGGAGCGTGGAAAAGGGGAAGCGAAAGATGTCTCCGGATCATCATCAGCTTTCCTGTGAACCTTAACAATAACAGCAGCAACCTGCATTTGATTAGGTGATTTTAAAGTGGATAATCCAGCGCCCACAATTTGAAAACAAATATGTTGTTAAATCTCCAGGTTGCCATCCCTACTTTGGAGCTAATTATGGAAAAAAATCTCACGTCCCCGACCAAATCCGTCAGGTTTCCTTGCCTTTCCCTTGCTTTTCTCGCTGCGCAGTGATGCAGGACTGCTCCTGCTCCTGCTCCTGCTCCGCGGACGAGAACCGACCGTCTGCAAAGTTTCTGCTCTGGGCTGCGCGTCTTGGCTTTCGCTGCAGCAGCAGCAGCACTTTCACCCCCCCCCCCAGACAGATGCGTTGCATTAAATAATCCTTCGGTTACAATCCGCTCATAAAGGAAATCATATTTAAAACGCTGGGATTTTTTTTTTTTTGTGCGTGTGTGTGTTTCGAAAAGCTGTTTCTTTCCCCCCACGAAGAGCGTCTCAGTTTCATGGCAAGTGGAAGGAGAGTTGGAGGCGACCCCTGTAATTTAGTCGTTCGAGAGGAAAAGTTTTTAGCTTTTCAGTTCTGTCTGGCTGGGTTGGGAACAGAAAATATTTTGTAGCCTTCACCCTCTTACGTGGAAAACGGTATAGATCGGGATCAAGCGCACTTCTTCTATTATTTCACTTTTACTGCTTTGTGCGTGAGAGAAAAATCGCCCCGATAGCGTGCGTGTCGCTAATACCCAGGAAAGCTTTTTCTTCTTAGTTAAGGGAGAATACCTGAAGCGCGCATTTTCTTGACCTCAGTGTAAAATTGCTAAAAAATAATTTTGAAGCTTCACTCCCCCCCCGCAAAAAAAAAGTAAAAAGAAAAAAAATTCAGAAGAAACAAAAAGAGCCACGCGGGGAATAGCTAGTGAATTTTTAAAATGTCCAGCTGTAAAAACAAGGGAAAAAGACACGCTGAGGTCTTTCTCCCCGCCACGCTTTCGGGAGGCAGCTGGTGAGGAGCGGGGTGCGGGGAGCGGTGCGGGGAGCGGGGCCCGGCGCTGCGGGCCCGGGGGGGGGTGCGGGCCCCGCCGCCCGCAGCCGCGCTGCACCTGCGCGGGCATCCCCGCTCCGCGCAGCGCCGGGACAGGCCCCCGGCCCCCGGGGCAGCTGCTTTTCCACTCGGGTGGGTTTGTGCCCGGCTGGTGAAACCGTATCCCCGAATAACCTCCCGCCCCAGCACGGGCTGCCGCAGCCCTGCAGCCGGCCCGGGGTAGCCCCCAGCCACCCAGTAGCCTCATAAAGAGACAGAAGGTGATCAGATTAGGGGAACACACGTGAATAAGGAGGCACTTGTTACTTTTACACTTTATCACCACTTTTTTACAGGCAATTTAGTGCAGCCAAGGTAGATCCAGATCCCTCTAACCATCTGAGATAGTAAAGTAACACTTTCCTAAGTTTCAGCAGGTTTTCCTGCGCCTGTAATTTGCCTCAGTCTAGTACTTAAAAGGCTTGATTGAAAAACAGAGCTGGCAAGTTTATTTGCCTGTTTAAGACTGTGTCCGGGAATTTGTTTTCGAGCAGGGAAATGTTTGCCATGTCCAGGCTCCCGGCCCTTTCAGCGAGGCTGTTTATTTGCCGTCGCTTTACCATTACCTCTGCCTTAGCGCGCCTTTACTGCCGCTGGCACTTGGTGTCGATACCCCCCAGCCCCGCGGGGGGAGGCAGCGCGGGCGGCCGGCGGCACCGCGCACTCGCACCCCGCCCGGCCCGGCCCGGCCCGTCCGCGCCGCGGCTGCCGGCGGCTCGGCACCGCCCCGGGCACTCGCCGCCGCCCCGGCACCGGGTCGCCGGCGCTGGGCACGGCCTGGCCCGGCCCGGCCCGGCCCGGCCCGGCCCGGCGCCGTCCCCGGATGGCTTCTGCGCGGCGGGTGCGGGCACGGGAGGCTGCGGGGACGGGCCAGACAACCCCATTATATGCCGGGCACATTTTCGCCAGGCACTTCATTAACCCTTCTCAGGGCGGAGAGCGTGCGGGTGGCTTTTCGCTCCCTCTTTCTGCCTTTTCTTCTTTTTTCCTTTTCTTTCTTTCTTTCTCTCTTTCTCTCTTTCTCTCTTTCTCTCTTTCTTTCTTTTTCTCTTTCTTTCTCTGTCTTTCTTTCTTTCTTTCTTCTCTCCTCTCCTCTCCTCTCCTCTCCTCTCCTCTCCTCTCCTCTCCTCTCCTCTCCTCTCCTCTCCTCTCCTCTCCTCTCCTCTTCTCCTCTCCTCTCTTCTCTTCCTTTTTCTTTTCTTTTCTTTTCTTTTCTTTTCTTTTCTTTTCTTTTCTTTTCTCTTTTCTTTTCTCTTTTCTTTTCTTTTCTTTTCTTTTCTTTTCTTTTCTTTTCTTTTCTTTTCTTTTCTTTTCTTTTCTTTTCTTTTCTTTTCTTTTCTTTTTTCTTCTTTTCCTTTTCTTCTTTTCCTTTTCTTCCTTCTCTTCCTTCCTTGCTTCCTTCTCTTCCTTCCTTGCTTCCTTCTCTTCCTTCCTTTTCTTCTCTCTCTTTCTTCCTTTTCTTCTCTCTCTTTCTCTCCTTCTCTCTCTCTCCCACTGTCTCTTACTCGGGGCCAACAGTCAACACTGAATTTGGGACCAACTTTGTGGTGCTGCGGTAGGCGATGCCGCCCGGGGCTGAGCCCACGGCCGAGCTCCGCGGTGCCTCCCGGCTGCTCCCTGGCCACACCGGGCTGGCTGCAGTGCAGGGCAGAGAAAGGACACAAAGGAAAAGGATGGTCTGAAAGGCGAGCTCTTTATTAATACAGCCCTGCTTGTAAATGAAAAATGTAAGCCTTGTTAATTAACGCTGTTTACATGGGGTACAAGAAACTTCAGAAATGTTTCTACAAAGGGGAAGGAACTGTTTACAAAACTCTTTCAAAAGTGTGACATATTGCTGCAGTTCCAGCACTAAAAAGCCAAACACACTTATACGCCTTTGAAGTTGGCTGGCTGAGGCAACGTTATTTGACTCGGATTCAGATATTGCTTGTGGGTATAACTAATGGCTTTTACCTAGTTAGTGGGTTGGGAGGGGCGAGGGCCTGGGCGCCGTGGCCATTGGGTCCCTCCGGAGAGCTGGGGCTGGCTCCCTGCCAGCTCTGTACAATGTCAACATTGAATATTTGAATTCCCAGACTCTATTTAACAACTTTCTAAATAAATAAACTCATTGTGTGTCTGTGTTTAAAATTATTTCACCTCTTTCATGAAAGCTACAGCATCTTATTACACCGGCCTCTCAGGCTGCTTTTCCCCCTTTTCTTTCCAAACAAACATAAATGGAGCTGAGCACGGGGATCTCTTTTTACTGCCTCGTATCTCTCCCTCTCTCCCCTTCTCACTTTCTGCCTGTCTTCTCATGAAGCACGAGTGGAAGCTGCTCGGACATCCCACAACATCCTTAGTGGGACGGCTCTGTGCACCCTGCTATCTAATCATAACTAAAACCAAAGCCAGGTTCACCAAGTCGGTTAAATATTAATCATTTCTAAAAGGAGGCCCATGTGAGTGCCATTGCTGCAGCGGTGCCCTGTACATACTCAATCATTTTGGCTGCTGTACCATAGGCGGGCTCCAGGGACAGCTTTCATTGTTGTTGCCATAAATGGCTATTAGTGTTCATATTCACCTATTCACCTAGTTATTTAAGTGTACATAAGTGTGTACGTGTCTGTGTTTACTGTATATGTGTGCATACATGTGCGTTCATAACATATCTTTCTGTTTATGCCACAGAGAGAGAGAGGGGTGTGTGTGTGTGTGTATATATATATAAAACCCCCCTATATATATGTGTGCACACACAGAGAGAAAAGCAGGTAAATACATTTGATATCTGCAATTGCAATTAATGTATGTACTGGTTTAGAGAGGGATTGTGGTATGCACAGGCTCCTGGGGTGCTTGCAGCCTGTGCCCCTACGTCTGTACATCCACGCAGGCTCTGAAAAGTTGTGGATGCGTACAGGGAACACAGACAGACTTGATATACAGGAGCCTGTATGTTGTTCCCTAGGATGCCTCCCAAATGCACTAATTGCGTACTTCCGTGATGGGAGTATTCATTGTAAAATGTTTATTGACTTCACATGTAAGTAAAGGTGTCTGGACAGAGAAGGTATTTCTGGCTGTCCTGGGGCACACAGCTCCCGGATAAGTTGCTGAAGCAGGAAGTGGAATGAGTTTTCTGCCAGGACAGGTACGTGGTGCGGGAGGATAAAGGAAAGCATCAGTGGTTGCTCCAGCCCAGGGAGGATGAGGAAAGGGCAGTGGGGAAGCAGATGGAGTTTTATAAATCTCAGCTAATGAAGCCTTGTCCACAGAAATTGCCTTGCTTTGCAGTAAACCACTTTCTAAACAGATGTACTCTAACTTTGAAAGGGCTTGTTCAGACACTTAGGTTTCCGATCTAGAATTCATGATACTTGTTTATTTAAAATTTAACTAGGTTTGCTGTCATTTTTGGAGCAACTCAGTGCTCTTCTGCCGTAATTTAATACAATCAGTTTTACATAATTTCAGTTTAGTTAGGCAAGGAGTGGCTTATGAAGAGCAGAAAGAGGTTTAATCCCATACGGTTTTTAAACTAGCAGATACAAGTGTCATATTATCCAGTAGACAGAGCTAGAACTGGACAAATGCAGATTAGAAATACAGTTTACATTTTAAGTAGTGAAGGTATTTAACCAGTAAAACAATTTACTGAGAGCTGGGTGGATTTCAACATCACTGGAATTCCTTTGTGTTAATTAAGGTTGGCTGTTTTTCTAAAAAGATATGAGCTAATCCAAACAGGAATTAATTTAGGGAATTCCTGTAGCCTGTGTTATACAGGGGGGCAGACCAGACCACTCTTCCTGGTTTTATAATCTATGCACCTAGTTAAAGCAGTGCCGTTTCATATGGAGACATAAGCTCAAGGCTGGGATCACAGGAATGCACTTAAAAACTAAATGGCCATTAAAAAACCTGGGTTCAACTCAGACAACACAGAACCAATGTCTGGCTCAAAGTCTTTTCCATCCTTACTGCCGCTTACCTGTATCGCAGGCATCCCCAGAGCCGTGCTGGGCTCAGGGGTGCCCTGTCCCTGCGTTTAAGGGCAAAGGCAAAGAAGGGTTTTGCAAAGATGGGAAGGAGGAACGGGACATACACACTGAGGTTAGGACACAGAGAAGGGGGTCTGGGGTCACAGAGGTTTGATTACTGCTCTGCGACGGCTTTCCAGTGGCTTCCTGCCATGTTAATGTGCAATTGGTTACCGCTGCAGCTCTTAACACCCAGACCAGCAACCAGACAAGACCAGTATAGATCATGATATGGACCAATAAGGGTCAGAAAGTGCCTCCAGGCCCCCTTTGCTGCAGGGGCTGCTGGAGGGAGGTGTTTGCTGGCAGATAAACTCAGCTAAGAAACAGCAAGGTGGGGAAGGGGATGGAGAAGCTAAGGAGAAGTGGATGTTGTTATCCCCAGGACTCTGTCTCTTTGCATTGCCATTTTAAATAAAAAAATTAAAATGCTCAGGGTATAAAGCAACCCTGCCTGATCATTCATTGACTTTATGTTCCCTCCCTTTTGTTTGCATTTCCAGGCTATAGCGAGGCATTGCCTTCTCCAGTGCTGCTGGAAGAAAAGGCAGCCGTGTGGGAGGAGGGAAGCTAGCTTGCAACAAATATTGTATTTGGTGCTAAATATGTAACAAAGAGAAAAAAATGTGAGCTAATCCAGCAATAGGAGTAGGGAAGTGAAATACAATTCGTTTTATTTCAGGGTTTAATATTGTGGTCTGTTTCAGTGAAGCATTATCTTTTAAACTAGGATATATGCAACGACATAAAACCCCACTACCTTAAGGGAATGTCAAAGTTTGATCTACAAAATAAAGGAAATTCAAAGTTAAGGCTGAAATGTACCACATGGCCTCCAAGTCCCAGGAACAACAGGAGGCAAGGAAGTAGCTAAAGGTATGGGCTGCACTTTAAAACGAGTCCAGCAACTACCAAGCCGCCAGTGCTCGTTGCAGATACACAGCACGATTCGAGCTGGGATTTGTATTGACTAGAGAGGCTGGCTCAACAAGATCTGCGATGATCTCGAGTCTTTTTGGAAATCTTGGCTGATCTATGATGAGCATGAGAGTTTTATGGTGGAAGGATTGCAGGTCTGGGCTTAATTTGTGCAACAGAAATGCTCTATCCCCTTTGGCACCAATAGCTTTTGTTTAGAAAATCTTATATTGGAGCAAAATTTTGGTTCAGGAAAGAGATATACCCAAGTTACAGCTTTATTCCTTTTCTGAAGAATTGCTCATATGTCTGAATGGGTGCGCTAGTTTTTAGCCCTGTTTAAACTCTAAACTAAATTTAAATTGCCTGTAAAATAATCCGCAGAATGGAAACTGCCACACAACCGTAGCCCTTGCTCCCTGACCCAAACCCATATTCCATTGCAAAGCACTGCGCTGCTCTGTTTCGTGATTACAGTAAGTTAGAAACCAGAAGAGCAATACTTCTATGAATAGGTTATTTTTGGCAATTGCATCACCAATTATGTATAAAATTTCAAAAAATATGAGTTCTGCCAGTTTGATCTCTGAGAGGGCTACAGAAAATGAAAGCTTTGAGACTGTTGTAACATCATACTATTTTGTCTATTAGATATCATTAGATTACCAGAATACTGAGACCTTCATATCAACCAATCTAACAAAAATTTCCCAGGTGGTTTAAATTAAAAAATTAGCCATAAATATATTTTGTATAATGCAATTTATTACGGATGTTTATTGTGTGCAGTGGGAAAATGTTTGGTTTCGGATGATCTTACTGTGTAACATGTGCCCTACTGAAACTGTTTATACTGCGGCAGCCTGCAAAGGCCCCAGTCTAATTCTGAGACCGGCCGGGCTACATGCTCCGAAAGCCACAGGAAGGCAGAGCCCTTCCCCTGGAAAGCCAAAGGGGCAACAGCATCTCGTAGGGGACATGTGCAACAAAAAAACTTGGCAGCGGGGAAAGAGCTGAATGGTAGAGAAAACTGGAGGATGGTTCAGGGCAATGTTGTTTACTAGGGAAAATGGGATTAAAATGATACCAGCTCCCAGCAGGTCCTGTTATACTGGGATGGGGGGGGGTCACCTGTGTCCAAGGGATATTTTGCCTCCCACATCCCACATTTTATCAAGCCTCCTCTTATTTCAGCTGGGTTTGGCGAGCAGGGCTCTGTACTCACGTCCACCCGTGACTCCGGATTTGTCCTTCTGCAGTGGAAAGTGGGGGCTAACCTAGCCCAAGGGAGCTAGGGGTCCCTGTGATGGATACATCCACCCTCCGCTGGAATGCTGCGACAGGGAGCTGATGGCTTCAGAAAAACATCTTCTGCCCCCTCTCCTGTTCTTTTGCACAAAGTCCACATGCTGGCAAGGGTGAAATCATTCCTCAGTTTAAAAAAAAAACCTCAAAAACCTCCCCCCCCGAGCTCTTTCACACATGTATTAACACCAAACTGGCAAAGCCAATGGAAAAGGATTTTGCATTTTGGCAGCAGAGCTGGCTCAGCGTTCACCGCGGGCCTTATCCCAAACCCACTGGAGCTGAAGGAGCTTGTACCGTCTTCAATGGGCTTTGGATCGGGTCTGGCCGGGAGGAATCCGCTTCCCTTCCTCCTCAGGGGGGTTTATCAGCAGTTTTTGCTCTGCAGTGAGCCCCAACATGCAATGTTGTAACAGATACCTGGATTTACATCAGTGTAAGTGAATTAGGTTGGCCCTATAATCTGGCCTCATTTAAGAGTCATTTTAGCCATTACAATGAAATATGAACGCCGCTGATGGGGGGACTGCGGTGACTTCGCATACTTGTTTCCTGCTGTGCCCCGTCCATTCCCCATGTTCTCCATCTCTCCTGTGGGTCGAGGACCGCTGGGGGCTGCGGCGGGCGCTTGGGGGGTGCGGGAGGGGTCCAGCACCCCTGGCTTGCGCTGCAGGGCTCTGCCACCCAAGGACTGCAGTTCTCCAAATAGCCCGAATTTGTACCTTCTAAACAAATAGCTTTCCTGCTGAAAGTACCTGGTGCCTCTAGTAAGCGCTCCATTTAATGCCTCCTGATTTCATCTCAGACAAACAGAGGGTATATGAGAGACAAGCACTGACTGCTGGAAA
The DNA here is from genome assembly GCF_018139145.2 of Gymnogyps californianus. Lineage (NCBI taxonomy): Eukaryota > Metazoa > Chordata > Aves > Accipitriformes > Cathartidae > Gymnogyps > Gymnogyps californianus. The sequence goes on from NC_059480.1 coordinate 24,227,565, forward strand.
AAAATCACCCCAAACATGTCTAAAACACGGCTTGAGTCACCGGTGGTGCTTATATTTTTGATTTAAAAACCATTTAACATTTCCAACGTTTGACAGAAATGATTAACCTTTCCCTCTTGAAAACTCTGCGATTTGAACTTACTGTGGCACATTTTATTTACTTGCACCTTGGTGAGGAATTAAGCAATGCTTTTTGTGAGTTTTAATCTTTCCCATTCTCTTTGTGGCTCCGTATAAAGGGAGAAAAGGAAACATGTTGTTCAAAAGAATTTTGAAGTAATGTTTCTATTTTACTTTTTTTAGGCTCTTGATGTATTTTTGGCTGCAGGGACTGGCATGGAGTATTGGTCTAAGAATACACAACGTCACTGAAAAGCAAAGGGATATCAGCTGTATCTGAGTTAACAGCACTGCTTTATACTTTTGCTGTTTCGTTGTTACTGTCATGATAATGATAATTCACAGCAATAATGAAGACTTGTTAACTGTAAAAGGTAAACAGTATTATATATTTGTCCTGATTCTTTCAGTTCTTATAATAAGCAATATCTCAGTTGTCACTGGCTGCCTGTGTAAGTGCTATTAAGCATTTGTGCCCTGCCTGAATAATTACTATCCAGGAGTTTGTGGTACATGATGCGATGGAAGATACCAGATAAAGCCAAGGTAACTGAGAAATGAAGAAATGATGTACTAGATCACTCCAGATGATGCAGATCAGAGAGATCTGAGGGAATAAAACTGTGCAGTGTCTTTAATATCAGTGACCAGGCTCAGAATGAGAGAAAAGGTGAAATTATCTGCACTGAACCAATGCCCTGAGTGAAAACTGAACCGAGACTGAGCCAGAAGGGGTGGCACAGAGTTAGACCCAGGATGGGATGCAGCAAAGCTTCCCAGTTGGTACTTTCACCACACATCATGCTGAAGGATCAGCCATGGACCAAACCCAGAAGATTTATTTCCAACCTGACATTATTATTTATTATGACTTGAATTAAAACAGTGACCGCAGAACCCAGCCAGGACTAGATGCCTGTTGTGCTGAGTTCTGTGCAAAGCTTAGGCCCTAAGAAATGCAGATTAAACTTCGGGCTGCTGCCCTACGTATGCAATTACAGCATTGTTGGAAGCAGTAATAAAATCCTGAGGAGAAATGGATGCTTCGAGGAAAATCCATGGAGTCCAGACTGCGGAGTGCTAGGCTTTCCGCTTGCACATGGGTGGATGTGCTTCAGCTTTAATCCCATCAGACTTCTCCCTCTGCCAGCAAATGGCCCCCCCGGCTCCATTTTAGATGACCCTATTATTTTTGGCTGTGTCTGTAACCTCGGGTGATGAAGCCGTGTTAAGCTATGAGTATCCTTGCAGCATCACCCACTTGCTTTCAAAGAAAATAGCTCTGAGATTCGCCGGGAAGGAAGAAGGCAATACTAGCAGATAATCCAGCCCTATAAAATCCCCGGGTTGTGGTTCCAGCCCACTTTCCACCCGGGTGCTGCAAGAGGGACGCGAGCAGTGTGGCTAGCAAGTGCCAGCAACCAAAAAGTCCCCCAAGCCTGTAAGGTTTATTAAGGTTCTTTTTAAGTCTGTGCCAATAAAAAGGGTCCACGCAACCTCTGAGTGAGGCTTCATAAGCTCAGTTTTATGTTCGGATGATTTGGAGCCAAACCATCATGGAGTTCACATAGAGAAATACCCCATGGAGCATCACAAACTGCGAAGAAAATATATTGAGGAAAGAGAGGACTGATAATTTTACGGCTTTCCTTGAAGTTAGGCAGTAAAATGGGCTTTATTTAGCAATTTCCTAACTTCTGATTGCAATTTTGTTACCAGTGCAATGGTTTTAGATATAACGTTTTGTAAATAGGGAGAAATGTTAGAAGCCAAGGTGCTACGGCTTTGTGCGCAGCACGCGGACCTGCCGCGGGAAGCTGTGCCACGCACTCCTGGTTCCCAAAATGTTTGATTTTTGGATCAGACCGCTGGGCAGGACATGGCAGCGGCACTCAGCTCTGCTGTGGAAAGCTGTATGTTGAGCCCAGCATGGCTGGGTAGTCCTTGGAACGAATAGTCCTTTTAAAGCCAACTGAATAGTTTGACCCAGGTCCAGGGATGAGCAACATACATTTATTTTCGGAGAGTGAAGCATTTCTAATTTGAAATACATTTAAAAGGTCTGATTTTTACAGATGAGGTGATCATCACAATCTCAAGGCTCATCTTCCAAAACAGAGGCTATTAAAATCACTTGTCCCTTAGCCTTTTGGCCAAAATTTGTGTGTGTAAATCTAGGTCCAGAATTCCTTTGATGGGATCTACAAGATAAACCTCCACTATGTTTGCTCCTCACACGAATAGTTATTTTACACTCGGCATGGTTCATCTTTTAAAAATCTATTTTACAATGTAATAATTCACACCCACTTCTCTTTGGGAAGTCATTTATAGAAGGAAAATTAAATGTGGCCGAGCATTAGAGGGAGTACTGCTGATACATGCAACAACTCAAAATGTTGAGGGAAGTGATTATGGGTATTGGAGAAGATGCCATCTTGACCTTGGCGGTTTGTTTATTAGACACTAAATCATGAATCAAATTTCTTCTTCCCGTTATAACTGGTCTGAGGACTCAGATATAACCCTAAAAGCCCTTTCTAGGGTTTTAAACAGAATTTAGACCTCATCAGTGCTCAGTACTATTTATGTAGCTTGAATGAGAAAAGGATATGCAGAGACCACTGCGGGAAAGGAAAAAAAAAGGAGAAGAAACTAGAGAAAAAAGGAGTATTCGTTCCGATGGCTGTATTTCCTTTTCAAAAGATTGCCTCTCCTGGTGCCACAGAGCAGAGAGAATGAGAAAATATTTGATGTCTTTTTACCTACTTTGTTTATGCACCTTGTGCATACGACAGCCGGTAACCATCAAACTCATCCTGCCAGCCTTCTGTATTTCACTGGAAGGAAAGGGCTATCTCTCACTGTCAGCAGCAAAAGTAGCACTGGAAATAAGATGGAAGTGACCAGACAGTAGGCAGGGATGTTGGGGGGGAGAGGACCAGGAGATGGGACATGCCTGATGGATTGCTGTCAGACCCCTGAGCAAAAGGAGGCAAACAAATCAGCTCTGCTGGCACCTTTCTGTGCAGGAATATTAAAGTAATTCAGGACATCTGATTTAAGAGATGATCGGTGTTTTTCAAATACCAAATAGGCCCTGAATATGCTGTTCTCCATGGTTTCCCCTCCCCAGTGCTATACCAGTTTACATATATGTATATATATGCATGAGCTCAGCAAGCTAACACGGCTAAATCTCCTCCATGCATCCTGACCTCCTGCTTAGTCTCCTGTTTCAGAGGCTCAGTGTGAACTAAGGTTCTGGGCTTACTCTTCAGGTCCACATATTCCCTCCGGGTTCCTGCTCCGCAGAAATAGCTGTGCTCTGCGGGTCGGTGAAGATCCAGCTGAAGCTTGCGAGGGCTGGAGGGAGCAGTGTTGCTTTAGGCTCCCTGCCTGTGGAGTGACATATCAGAAGTAATAAGTCTGAGCCTGAGCTGATGTCTAACAGCATCGGAGAGCGGGCTGGAAGGCTGAACTTCTGCAAAAATGAAAGCAAGGAATTTAACAGCAGTAAAAAAGAGGTTAAGGAAAGAACAAAGAGGAAAGGAAATAAAAGTGATATAAATGGCTAGAAAAATAGCTACGTCCAAATATTAACCTCTGCTGCTGTATTTTGACACTGGACTGAGTTAATAGAAGTACATGGTGAATACACATTAAGTTGGAAGAGGGTACTTAATTTAAGAAATTATCTGGATCATCTCGATACAGAAAATATTTTAGCAAAAGATATTTTCTGTGTGTTCAAATCTGCCAATAGCTTGAAGACATATTCTGCAGGAGGCTAGCAAGAGAAAGAATATTTTACTGGTGGGGTTTTCAGCCAAACTCTCTTGCTCTTGGAGTTTCTTATCCCTTTCTTCTCCAAGATACCTTTCCCCCGACCGTCAGAGGAGCAGAAGCAGACAGACCTTTCCCTGGCCGATCAGATGTGGCCTGCCCAGCCATACCTCCTGTCAGCCGCAGGAACCACACAGATAGCGCTGGCTCGGAGGGTTTTTTTCCCCTTAGCACGCTAAAGTAACAGCCCCAAAGCACATGGAGCTAAACTGGTGTAAAACTGATGTGAGAGCAGAACCCGCTTTGGCGGGGGATGGACTCAATGCGGCTCTGCTGGCTGTTCGCCCTGGGATCCATCCAGGACGGGGAGAAAGCAGATACAGGGCAATCTTCACTCTGTCAAGGTCTCCTCTAGCCTCTAATGCTTAGAAGCAGAAAATATTTACTGTTCTTTAAAATAAGGATTTTCCTCTCCCTTTTGGATTTCTGGATGTTCCTGGGGATTGCGTTCTTCCGTGAGCGTCATTTGTTTCAGAGCATAGGATCATGGTGAGACAGCCGGGGCTTTAATTTCTGGGAATATCTTTATAGGCTTGTTTTCATGGCTATATAACAACATTATTTTATCTATCCATCTCTCATTCCACTTCCTGATATACAGAATTATCAAGACTATCCATCAGTCACTCTTGTGTTTTCTAGCCCTCGGTGCCATTATCAGTCTTTAGGATATCTTTCCGGTATTACAGCTACACTGATCTTGGTGGCTTTTAAAATATCATATAAAGTCTTTAAAAAACTGTGTTGAGATGTGCAACACCAGCTGAAGAGAAGCAAAAGATTAGACTTGAGTTATATCGTTACTGGCTTCCTGAGCGTTCAAGTGAGGAAAGGCTGTTAACTAAGTTGTGGGGTTTTTTAAGGGAAAAAAAAAAAAAAGCAGTGTGGAAGGGCAGGACATCTGCTTTTATAATTACACGCTAACGAGCTGGGACTGTACACCACCGTTGTCCTCTGCAGCCTTTCAAGTACGCAGGCTGCCCGGCTGATTTCTTCCTGTGGTTGCATCAGGATTTCTCAGGTTTTCAGAGGCTCGCCCGGTACGTTCGTGCACCCGAGGTGCCAGATGGCCTGAGATATGATGGGATACAGGGGTGATGGGAGATACAGGAGTGAAGATCACTCAGTACAAAGAAAAAAGAGAGATTGTGAGGGTGCGTCCTGTCTCTGCTGAGCTTCACCTCCACGCAGCTGGGCAGGGACCTGCTCACCTGTGCCACACCACGGTGAAACTGGGCCCTCTATTTTGGGCTTGTTTGCAAGATAATTAACAAATGTGAAGGCTGGCTCTGTACTGGGCAGAGGACATGTTTCTCCCTGCCAAGTATTTTGCTGTTCATCCTGTAGGACACCATGGAAAGTGTTGTTGGTGTTTTACACCCCGCTCCAGGCAGGGTTGTGTGTTTGTAGACCTGCCATCTCAGGCACCGCTCAGCTGGTGGTGGGTTGGGGCCAGGGGCTGATTTGCCTTTTGGGCTTTGGCACAGTGTGAAGAAGCTGCCTCAGTTTCCCCCAGCGCTACCTGCAGTTGAAGCTGGGGGTGTTTCCGTCTCCTCGGTGTAATTATGTGCTATAACGACAGTCTCAAGGTGTCATCCCAGAATTGGTATCAACAAATTGCTATTCCTCCTGGAATTTGGGCAGAGGCTACAAGAAATGATCTGAGGTTTTCTTGAGAAATACCTAATTTTCTTTTTTTCTGCAAAGTTTTCACTTATTTAGTGTTGTGTCTACTGGCATAGATTTTTTTCAGTGTTGGTTACAAAATCCCAAAGCAATAGGAGGAAGACTTTTTTTCCTCCCCTGTGTGCTTTTCAGATGATGTTGGAGATGACCTCGGGGGAACAACAAACCACTCTGTTCCCAGCACAGTCTCCCTATCCACAGTTAAAATATTATGGGAATAGGTGTTGGATGCCACGTCTTGTTTTACTTTCTGCTGCAGCCTTGAATGCCAGCGCCTCCATTGTTTCCTCTTCCAGCCCCATGATTCTGCCATATTCTGTGTACTTCCCTCAATATATAGAAGTACATATAAAAAAAGGAAAAAAAAAATTCATATCTGGCTGCAGGTTTAGATCATCATCAGTCAGCAGCAGAAGCCAGTGTGTTTCTTTAGTTTCATGCTGCCCTGGTCAGTAATGTGTGAGACGGGAGATGGCTTTGAGGATGCTCAGAGACAGTCTGTCTCTTGAAAGCTCACAGTGTGCTGTGCATGGGAAGAACTTTGCCTGTTGTGTTTGCAGCAGCGGAGGTGATCAAATAGCACCATCTCACTCTGGTTTTGGTTAATAAGCAAGAAAAGATGTGCTAATCCTATAAGAGTGTCTGATAAAACCAACAGAGACAGGCTGTGCTGTCCCACAGAGGCTTTGCTGACCACGGCGGGGGTGAGGTGTGCGTTGGAGGCTGTTGCTGTTGAGGAGCATCCTCTGGAGAGGGCAGGAATTGCTGAAAGGGCTCTCCAGCTTCTTGTTCTGCCCTCAGTGCCGGGCCGGGGGGATTTCCCATGTCGATGCTAGCATTTCCCACATTTATGGGAACCACAGGCTTTGCAGAGCCAGCAGCCACCTCTGGTCTGAGCAATACCAGAAGCAGGAACCTGCTGATCCGTGTAGAGCACGCTAGAGCCGCAGAGTGGTAGGTGATAACTTCTGTTCCTGATGATTTGAAGATGACTTTTTTCCCATGCATGTGTGGAAGGGGACTTGCATGCCTGATGCCCTAGGTGACCATGCAGGTGATGTTAGAGGCTGGTGCATGCACGTGGGTGAAAGTGGGTGTCACTGTGGGCTCTAGCACCTCTTAGCTGGCTTATCCATAGCTGGGCGATCAGCGTGAGGCATCCAGTTGCTGGACTGGTGAAGTCTGTGAAAAACCTGTAAATTAATTTCTGACCAGGCTGAGGCATCATTTGCCATTTAAAATTGTAAATCTGTGTTTATCCAACACCAACAGATGTAAAGTAAATGAGTTTCTGTGCTCTCTGCTGGTTCACTAATGGCACTTGTTTATAAGTGCTTTATGTTAACAGCTATTTGATGGTGCCCATTAGTTTTTCCTAGGTTAATGTTATATAATAAAGTGAATGCTAGCCAAAAGCAATAGTAATACGATAAACAAAAAAATCCAAATGCTGGGTGAGAAATGTAATGGAGCGAGGGCTGAACTCTGGTGGGAGTTTGGTTTAATCTAAAGGTTAAAAAATGTTATAATTTGGGTTTAAGTAAATTGGCTCTTTAGTCCCAGAGGTCTTGCTCTTGTACTTCTTGTGCCTCCAAAGCTTCTACTAATGCCGATGGGAGTCTTGGGCGCACAAGAAATGCGGGTTCAGGTACTAAAGTTACAGATTGGCTTGGACCAAAACCCCTAATCCAAATACCTCCGGCTTTTGAAAGCATTTGCCAATTGGATTTGAATCTGGACACAAACATTGTGGCTTGAGCTCATCTGAGCTCACTTACATCTGTGTAAATCTGTAGTATGGCCCCGATCCAGCAAAGCACGTAAATATGTGCTTAATTTGACTTCAAGGGAACTATTGTGCGCTTAAAGCTAAGCATGTGTTTAAGTGCTTTGCTGGACTGAAGTCCAAATACATGGGAGTCAATGAAATTACACCAAATACTGCAGTGTAAGTGAGATCTGAAATGAACCAAAATGTTTGCATTTCTACCTGGAAATGAACACCCTGTTCATATCCTATGTATCCTGCATGCACTTTGTATTTTCATCCATCTGCACATAATGTATTCTTTACTGTAACCTGTCCATTCAATACAGTAAAAAAGAAATATACTTTGAATTTTCCTGCTCTATTACTCATATTTCATGAAATGTGTTCTTATGCCAAGTGTCTGTTTATATATATTTATACATGTTGTTTCTTTATTGATATTGGCAAGATACAAGAAGAAAAGAAATATTTTACAGTTAAAAACTTGTAAACAGTTTTATCCCTCATTTAAAACATTTTTTTTTTTTTAAAGAGTTTACCTGACATGGTCAAATTACTTTAACTTATTTTCGGTTTTGCCAGTCTGACCAATGTGAAAAATACTTGTTAAAGATATAGGGTTCGTTTTTAGCTGCAAATACACATGTTAAATATGTTTACGATTAAGTAACATGTGAATGTGCCTTTACACTTAACTACTAAATGCCACTTTTGTACTTTAAATCCCACTTTTAGTGATTGCCACGCTACATAAAGCTGTCAATGAATATTTTCACATGAATACATTAATACCGGTTAAAAGATTGTGTATTGGTTGTCGACTGCTGCAGCTCATTGCAAAGAGAACACAAAAGGGTTAATTGAGCCCAGCCCTGCAAAGGTGGCAGAGGCATAGACTAGAATTGGGAATTAAACCCAAAACAAATACAACAAGAAATAGCTCTCGTGCCTGCGTATGACGACAACGATGCAGACATAAAGAAGTGTAAGCTGCGAATGTCTGTAGGTTATTAATGAGGTAATAGAAGCAAAATTAGGTATCAGCAGGGTTTGGCTCTGTTTGAATAAAACAGAGATCTTTTATCTCAGAATGCTCTAGGAAAGACTCATAAGCTGTGATTTGGTGGTCTAGGCTGTGCCCTTCTTGGTTATGGGAGTTGACTCACACCATTTAAACTCACCAATGTTTTCCACTTAGGGCAACCAGATGTGGGATCAGATGCAACGAATGGCTGGCTGGGAAAAGGGAAAAGGTTTGCATGGCAGTTTATGAGGAAAAATGCTTTTGTGCGCTTACTTTTGAATCAAAAGAATATTTTGCACTTCAGCTTTGTGCATCTGGAGAGTAGATACTATTTTCTTGGAAAGCCAGTGTGGCGGAGGCACGTAACAGCAGTGCTAAAACCCCTCCTTGTCCAGCGCTGACCGCTGCAGAGGCTGAGACTGGCTCCCCATTGATCTCAGCAGCTTCCCTCTGGATTTACTTCAGCCTGGATGAGAGCAGAGCTTGGTCACAGACCTCTGATCAAGCCTCAGTGTTTGTTCTGTTTAAAAGTAAACTTTTCTCCTAAATAAAGGGAAAAATACTCCTTTCATGACTCTCAGAGAGGTTGACAGCCAGAGATGCTGCTGATGCATTGTGTAGAGCAATCTGCCCTGCCCCAGTCCCTCCTCAGCCCTACTGTCACTGAAGTAAGTGGCAAAACTCCCATTAACTTTAATGATGCAGAATCGACCCTAAATGGATAAGGTTTCCCTTTAAGAAAAATCACTAAAGGATTCAATTACACCATAAATGTATTCAGTGGTTGTGAAGTGATTCTGGTGTACGTACAGCCAAACCCTGAATTCCTTCTCAAGTAAGTGTCTGGGTGAGGATTGATTACAAATCCTGCTCTAAGTTACACCCGAATAACTCCCCTGGAGCCCGTGGCGTTCCTCCCTGTTTCTCTTGCACGGGCAGCGTGAGGAGGCTGAGCCGTACTGTGCTCATCGCATCCCACTTCTGTTCGCCTCGGACGGGAGCTGGGAGGGATGGAACCTGTCCCTGTGGATCTGCAAAGCTCCTTGCAACCTGGAGAAGCACCTGCGGTGTGATGGAGGCTGCACCGAGGGCGGTTTTGGCCCTTCAGCCTTTGAAGAGCTCTGGCATGATGTAATCCCAACCCTATAAGCTGCTGCGGGACCCTCGGGTTGAGAGATGCCCTATAAATCTCGGTTGCTGGTTTTTGTTACCTGCCTGCTATGTTACATGACTAATGACTTAAGGTAAAGAATGGGTATTGGAGAAACGGGTAATTAACAAAAACATCCTTCTGTGTTTTTTGCTCAGCTTCCGTGACTGGTGTTTTCAAAAGCCGGGCAGATATGATTTGTAGCCTCCCTCTTTCACAAATGCAAAGGCAGGGCTGATTTGAAACCTAGCAATCCCTGAACGTTTCCCTAGTTTCCTGCCCTTGCATCTGATGCAGCCAGGGCTGGTTTTCCAGAGAGTCACTGGTATCCGCCTTGACATGACGTTTTCGTGCTGCAGTTAGTTTTTTCCCAAGCGTGGGGTTGCTTTGAGAGTGGCCTGGCGCAAGTGCATTAGCAAAGTGAGCCCGCCATAAAATATTGCCGCATCCAGCTGCCCCGTCAATAGGTCAAGCTATTTGTCCGATCCAGACAGGGTGTCTAGCTCTCCTGGCAGCGTCCCTCGCTTTGGCATGGGAAAACTTGTTTTGTTTAGCACTAGGGAAACAATAAGTATAAATAGTAATGCTTGAACCTAAACACTCCTGTTGTCTTTATGCACGGGGTGCTGTGTTACTGGTTATTTTATGATAGATTTTTTTTTTCCCTCCCCCTGAAGGACTTGAGTCCCAGCCTGCAGAATAGCTGCTGTTGAGTGGAAGCATTCCTGCTATTTTCCGCTCAATTCAGAGGAAGCAATGCACTTGTTGTGTTACCTTGGTGAATCGAAAGTGGTTTTCACTTCCCTTAATTAAGCCTCCTTTGGCGCGGGCCCCTCCAAGGTGGAGAGTGGAGCGCACTCAGGAGCGCTGCCACTGATTTGAATTCCTAAATTCCTCTTCTTGCAAACTTCAAAGGCGAGTATATTGCTCTGTCTAAGAGGCACCAATTATGTAAACCCTGGGCCATTCAGAATGTTCCATAATTATTTATTTTCAACGAAAGAGGTTTTAACCCAAACTAGACAGAAAACTGGCGTTTCTCCAGTTATTAGATTCTATTGAAAAAGGTATTAAACAATGGGCAGGGTAACATGGTAGATTAGTGTCCCTTCATCTTCCTGACCTGGGCATGTGTCAGAGCTGTACTGAGCTGACCAAAATTACTTTGATTTGATGGCCATTAAAGGTCAGGAGCAGAATGGGTTCAGACGTCTTGGTTGAGGCTGAAGTACACATTATATATTGATAGTAATTAAGTTGTTTCATTTAATAAGCACCATCAGATTTAAAGGCATTGTTACAGTATCGGGGCTGGGAGGAGGAGAGAGGCAGCTGGGATATGGGCTGGGGGGGAGAGGGAGAGAGAAAGGGTTCTGGAATGAGTGAAATATGTCCCCGGAGTAATTTTTTATTTTATAAACTGAATGCAAACCTGATGGAGAACTATGGAAATGAGCAGTCATGCTGGATACATACACACACTCTCTCAATATTCCTATACTGTGGGTAATGAAAAGTGCCTTCAGGGATAGGGTGGCCTTACCATTCATCAGTGCCATAGCCTTAAGTGGGTAATAACTAAGAGCTCCCATATCTAGTGTGTATATAAATTCTAGCTCCTCAGTATATTTGCTGCAGACTGTATTTAATTTATACAATTCCTTAGCTTTAAAGCTGTCAATTGATAACATTCAATCTGTGAGCCTGACTGATAAAAGGGAAGGGAAGAAGTGCTCTCTGGTGGCTAGAGCAGGAGAAGGGTGTGGGGGCCAAAGATCCACATGGAGAGCAGAGTGGTGCTTCACCTGGGCTTCGCTCTGAGGCCAAACAACCCCCCTTTGCTTTTCTCTTTACCCCTTTGGGACACAAGCTGGTCCCTCTGCTTGGCAGATGTTGCATGTATCTACAGTCAGCAGACAACCATCTGCCCTGAGGATGAAGGTATCTCTCTTGCCTCCAATGGTGATGGGAATGGCCTCCCTCTGTGCCTCTGACCGCTGTGAATCTGGGAGATGCTGAGGGCGGTGGCTTCCCCACATCCATATTCCAGAGATGGGTGTAGGATCAATCACTGTGTTTGGGAGGGTTGGTGATGGAGCCGACTGGCTTGTGGAAGGAGCAAGATAGGAACAAAGCCCCCAGCGCAGCAAAATAAAGGGAGGCTGGTAAGTGAGAGCTCTGTGGAAATTAGCTGTCCTGCGGATGCACAAGTGGATGTTGAACTTGGCCAGCACGTGCAAATGCAAGAGCTGACTCTGCCCTCAGACACAGCAGTGATGGAGGATGCGAGTCTCCACGACTGAGTGATGTGCCAGCCACTCGAACACTATAAAGAGAGCCAAGCTCTCACACTTCAATAAATTTGGGAAGTTGAAGGGAAAATGGCCAAGCAGTTTGGAATTCAGCTTGTGAACCCAATATTGCACATTTTTCACTGCACAAACCAAGCTGTTATTAACAGGGAGCTTTGTTCTTGACCCACGTTTCAAATGCCCTTGTGTCGGGGAGGGGCTGGTCCAGAGCTTGGCTCAGCTTCCCTTCATTGTAAGACATGCTGGTTCTTCCTGACCCCAAGCTGCTGCTGGGCTGCAAAGGCTTCCCAGCACCCGGCTGTCCCACACAGGCCCTCTCTCGTGGCATGGTGACAGCACCCACATGGGTGGCTGTGGTCACCACTGAGACTTGCAGCACTGGTGAGACTTGCAGAGGTGCAGCTCTGCAGGCACTGGTGATTCCCACCGGTCGTCTTGGTGCTGGACCTGGCATGAGGCACAGCAGGCGCTTCGTACCCCAGTTTGGGCTCTGTGGGCTGGAGCCAGCCAAATCACCTGGTGCTGCTGGAGGTTTTGGCCAAGGCATTGGGCAGAGATGTCGATGGGGGCACATCACAGGTGAAGGATGTGGCAGGGCAGGTGCTGGCCAAGGCAGGTCTTCAGAAGAGCTGGCATCTTTTTCCCCTGGTATGTGGTTACACATCTTGGTGATAGAGGGACCAGGAGGTTAACCTGGCTTTCAGGGTAATTTCTTCCTCTATATGGGACTTTGAGAAATGTCATGCCTTACATGTGGAAGGTTTTTAAAAGTAATTTAATATATTGATTGGGAGGGAACAATAATGAGAGTGGACTGGATGGAGACTTTGTAGATGAGACATGCAGAGATTTTTGCTCTTATGAAAGAGTCATGCGGTAGCATGGTGGTGTGGGCTTGTGCGTTTGCTGCTTTGTGTAAGAGGAAATCCCACTTGCCCTGATGATCGGGGTCAGTCAATTCATTGAAGACTATCTTTGCAACCTGGCTTCCAGGAGTCACCAGAAACTCCAAATAGTGCCTTGAAATGCAGTTTGATAACATTCTTTTTAATTCTGAGCTGCTGCACTAAAAGTCACCCGTAGCTCAGGCTGCAGTGCCGTAATTAGCTGTAAAGGAAGAGGAGTAACCTACTAGTATTGCCTGCAGGAGCAGGACAAATATTCTTACAGTTGCTAAAATAATTGGGCAGGATGGTCTGCATCCAGATGGTGTTTTATAAGTTCAGCTGTAGTTTTAAATGGCTGAAGCCTTGATGTTACTGTTGAATGGGGCCATGGAGCACAGCTCCCCACAAAGTTCATTGGCTTCAGGCAGCCAAGAGTGGAAACGATTGCGTGAACCGGGAGGTGCCGGATCCGGCCGAGAGCCGTGTGGGATGAGCAGGAAGCGTGGCGTGGGGCAGGCGTCCAGGAAGAGGATGCAAGGAGGAGCGGGCACTGCGTTCCTGGAAAGCCGGTCGCGAGGAAGCGCTCCTGGCTGCGGGCGGAGGCGGTGAGCGGAGGCAGGGTGCTTGTTTCAAGCGCAGTAGCCTGCAGCACAGAAGATGCACATCTAAGTGGAAACGTGCTGGCCGGGCTCGATTTGGGTTTGCTTTGGGCTCAGATTCAGGAATAAAACGTTTTTTTGGCTTAGCAATGCCCCATCCGTGCTCCTCGCTGGAGACACCGCGTTTCTCAGTGAAGCAGAGAAGGTGGCTCTCGTATCCACTGTGTACTTCTCCTACAAAACTCTTACTGCTCCCTACATCTGTGACCCAGCCTCCTCGAGCAGTCCATTTTTCAGTCACTGCTGAGCACCTTATTTGAGCAAAATAACTCCATTAGAAAAGGGTCCCAGTGCAATCAATAAACAAGCATCGAGTAGAGATAAATAAACTTGAAACGGGCATCATAATCAACCTGCTGAGGGGAGAGCAAAATGATTTAGCAATGATTGAACATTTGGCAAAGAAATTTTCAGCTGGTGCCTGCTTTGCCCAAACTCTTTCAGTGGGAGAAGAATCTCCTGGAAAATGACTCGAAATGGCCCAAATCGCAGTTCAGAGCTTGCAATAGCCCAAGATAGGAAACAAAAAGAAGGAACATTTGCCAAAGAAGGGCTGCAAGGTCTTGGAGGGCTGTGATGGAAATAAACCTGTTGAAAGCTAAACAAAATCGTGTACTGCCCCAGTACAAAAGAAGGAAGGAAGGTGATCACCACGAAATGCTACTGCGCGGCATGAAACCCCTATACCCTTCTAAGAATAAGTCTTCCAGTATATGGGTCAGGAAGCAGCGTGGCTTCAGCCTGGATGCCTAGCAAAAAACAAAGTGATTGTTCGGTGGTATGTTAATATAGCAGGTGCAGTTTTATTTAAACAAGAGCTAGCTATTGTTTTCTGGAAGTGTGGTGATTTACAGGCTCGTAGCTTATCCCGGAGGATCAGGGTGTTAAGTCATGTGCATGTATGTGTGTTTTAGCCCAGGGTGGCCATACTCTTGTCTGCATCTCTGAGCCAGGAGGAACTTAAAGGGAAGGGCCCTGTAAGCTCAGGGACATTAAATCAGGAGGGTTTGTTGGGGTGTAATAGGTAACTACTGAACATTGGGACCTGGATTTGGCATGAAAGGGAGGGGTGGTCTCCAGTCTATGTTATGGTCTGGCAGGCTTGTGCCGGACCCCAGCTGATCTCAGTGGGATTTATGCGTGAGGATTTGTGGAAAGAACCTGGCCTTATAAACACTGCTTGCCTGGCAAGCCGCGGGAGAGAACAGGAATTAACAAATATCTTTGTTCCTGACAATTACTTCAGCACACTACCTCCACAGCTGAGCACAGAAGCGTCCAAAATGCAATACATGATTTGTATATTGGCAAATACACTATGATCCGGCTTCACCCGTCTCCCTCTCCTTGTTGATTTTGCTTTTCTTGAGCTTCATCCTGAGCAGACGGGCAACAGGAGAAGCCCCTTGTCCCATAGCAGAGACACTGAGCTACGTGGGTTGGAGCCTGGTCCGCCTCCCGCCGGGAAGCCCAGCCGGTTTCCCTTCCATGGGGCTTTAACCACACAGCAAGGGGCTGCTGCTGATGCTTGCTGTTGGGGCAGTTCTATACATTTCATCTGATTTGTGAGCTCAAATACATCAAAAGGCTAATGTGAAGCCTATCTTTGCATGGTAGTATGTTTGGAGTTTTTTTGGGGGACGGGAGGGATAACCCCAACGCACTGGGCTGGTGGGAAACCATGTCTTGTCCTGCTTAGTTCCACAGCAGCGTTTTTGTCTTAGCTGTACCTCGTCTAAATCTCACTGCCTTTGTGCAGTGTGCAGGTATGGATGCAGCCAAGCTCTTCTGCAGCTGGTAGTTATTTATATCTGTTTATTTTCCCTCTTCTGCCCGGAGAGCATCTTTCTAGAACAGTCGGGTTGTTCTCTATTGTGCTCTGAGTCCAAAAATTTTAGAGACTGGGTAAAATAGTATATTCCAGCCCTGAAAAGCCTGCTGTGTTACTCTAACCAGAGGGTGGTGACTTTTTTTTTCTTCTTGGCTGGAGAAGAGGGTCTGGGCTTGTTTCTTCAATTTTACTCTGCTGTAGAGTGAGAAAAGCTTCATTGGGACACATGCTTTTACACCAAAGTGGAAGTAATATAAAGAAACATTTAAATGAAGCAAAAAATTGTGGTTAATCCACTTATACAGATTATCTCTGCAGATACGTATGTTCTGGAGTGAAAAATGTCTTATTTCCCCCCCTTTTAGCATTGGGGTTGAATATGATGTGAGTGCAGTGCTGGTAACACCAGACTTGCCCAGCAGCCGGGTCTGCCCCGAGCAAGCAGACACTGCCTCCTGCAAGCCATGGCCAAACCCTTGGGGAAATCCCGGCCGGGATGCCGTAGGGTTACGTTGGGATGCTTTGGAGGAGGTCGGACTGCAGCTCAGGTCCGTGCGGGATGCCCCGTGCTGGCTGGGCTGAGCCCCTGGACCTCCCTCCCTGCCCTATTCCTCACTCGGCTCAGACTCAGAGACTTTGAAATGGCAGTTTAATGCTGCACTTTCACTTGTGATGATTAATATTGCTCTAATATTTGTCTGATGGTAACTCCCACCGACGGGCAGGGCAGCGCCCTGTTGTGCTGCTCATTGTACAAGCTGTAGTAAATGACTGTCCCTTCCTCAGTGAGCTCACAGGCTAAAATTAATAGTGATTTTGAAATGCAGGGTGCTTTCTGAGTAAGGGCTGTTGTTATTATTTCTAATTTTTTTTCCATAGAAACAGAACATTTTATTACTTTCGCTGAAGAAATCCACGTTATCAGTTTCCTTTCACGCAACAAAACACCCTCCCATTCTTCTTTAATAAACATTAATTGCTTAAAGCTCGTTCTGTGCTTTGCATGTAGAAAACACTGCAGAAACGCCAAGTATCCTTCTTATTTTTTTTTCCTCCTGGAGCTTCCAATTCACTGAATCCACCAAGCCAAGATAACACCATCTTGGAGGGCCAGCGCTGCGACAAATTTACAGTCCAGGAGCTTATATCTTTCCAGGCAATTGTCTTCAAACAGACAGTGCATTTCTGCGTGTCGGAGTCTCAGGGCTGGAGTTTCTTCTGAGAAATGGCCGAGCCTGCCACTGCTGAACCCCTGAGTGACAGCAAGGGCTTTTCGGCTTCTGTTGTGATTTTTTTTCTTTTTTTTTTTTTTCTTTTTTTCCTTTTTTTTTCTTTTTTCTTTTTTTTTTAAGAAGGGTTGGCAGCCTGCGCTATTCTCAAGGATTTGGAAAAGAGCCACAAACAGGAATTATTGAACAATTGCTCTGTGAAACTTAAGATAACAGTTTGTTCCACCACAGTGGAATTGCTTTGTGGTAGAAGGAAATTATCTTTTTAGCTCTTGATTAACATTATGTGAGAAAAATAAAATTAAAGCCTGATTGTATCTATGGTTGAACAGAATGCGTGTTCATGTGAGGGGAAGAGGGGACAGATGTTCGTGGGTGACACATACGTAGATGAATGTTTGCGACACCTCAGATTGTAGGTGATTCACAGATTATGAATCTTTTTAATGTTTGGAAAATTCCTCATTGTTTCTTTATTGTCAGATTAATGCTCACTGTGCTCAATGTGAGTGTAAATACTAGGTCATTAATGAGAGTAAGTGCATACCATAATTTGCAGGTGGGAAAGCATTTTTTTTTTGGTGCAAATTAATATTTTTGCTATTATAATCTGAGTTTTGGTGCTTTTGGCTGGTTCACAGTAATAAACAATAACTTGCATCTCTATAGTTACTCCAGAAAATAGTACACTTACCCATGAGTTTATCACTCATGCTTATTAAAAGTAAACAACATTATTGAGAGCACAAGTACATTTTTAACATACCGGCCCAATCCAGCTGCCTTTGAAGTCAATGGGAGATTTTCCCCTGCTGTTGAAGCAAGCTGGATCAGACACTAAGGAGAAGGCATCAGGAGCAGGGCCTATGTTTAGGGTATTGTTGGCAGAGAGGGCTGCACCTGTAGAGAAAATTCATTATGTGAGTGCAGGATTTTGGTTCAGCAAGCTCCGTATCGCATCTCTCATGCTTGCAGCATGAAGAAAGGCATTTAGGGGTGCTCCAAAAGGGCTATATTCCGTTTTTTCATGAAACTCCCATAGGCATGGGTAGGAGTTGCCCCTTCATATTGAGGACATGGTCTGTCTGAAATGGATGGTCTGAAGGAATGAAGTCCAGGGCCGTGCAGGAAGGTGATTTGTGCAGTGCATGCAGGGTTTTTAAGAAACCGTGGCTTGCCCAAAGCCCTGGAGCTCAGTTCTGTGGTCACATCTGCCCGGCTTCCTGCCTGCCCCTGGAGCCTCACCGCTCCCCGGCGGCGGTGGCTTTGACACCCTGCAATTCCGAAGGAAGCTCTGAGAATGCTGAGATCCAAACATGAACTTTCTGGGCAGGCCAAATTTCTGCTGTGATCTCCCAGCTTGGTGCCTGTGCTTATCTGTGTTTGCAAGACACGCTGGGACATCAAAATATGCCCCTTTTGAGGCGATAGGAAAGAGACAAGATGCTTCTTTAATCACGTCTGATAAATTCTCACTTGTAATGAGAGCCCTAATTAAGGGAAATTACCTATTGGAAAACAGTTAAAAGAGGCCCCCATACTCCTTCCAGCAAACTTAAAGACAAAAGGAAGTTTCTAACAATGGGTCACTGGAGATGCATTTCCGCTCCGCTTTAAAAAACAAGGTACTGTCTAGCTGATGAGCGGTGAAGGCGAGCAACGAGGCTTTGATGAGCCTTCTCCTGCTTCCTGATATTGTGACCCTCTTAACAAACATCGCGGACGAAAATCAGCATGCCTTCGGTATGCTGTAAGTGCAGGCAGGCTATCTGAAGAGATGCCTCACTTGCAGGATATGGTTTAAATCCTGTTTTGAATAAGGTTTACATCCTTGTCACTGAAATAATATTTTTGTACCGTAAAAATCAATGCGAAGAGACAGGCAGACAGGTCCCCCAATATGTAAACAACCTATCTTTGATGTCACTTCTTGCTGACTTTTTTTTTGTCCCATGGAATGCCCAAGGGTTTAGCTGTTTAATTTTACTTTTACATACCTCTTTTTGATGCCAGAAGGTGTGCACTGTTCTTGATTTCAAAACGCTGGGATGGGAGGCTCATAATCTGGACTCTGTTTTGTCCGTATTACTCTGAAATCAGCTCTTTTGCTTCCACTTGGGTGGCTGGGGAAATTCTGGTTTTCCAGTCAGCTCTGCGATTAGAATAAAAACAAGAGGGATTCTCTCTGGATGCAGGGGGAAAAAAAAAAAAGAGGCTCTAGGTCCAAGAGTTTTGGTCACTGTGATCATCTGGAATGAGCTTTCCACGTATCATTAATTTCTTCTCGATGGTGTGTGCTGGAGTGAGCTGTATGTGGTGCTCCAGACATACTTTACATACTGATCTCTCCTTGGGCTGGTTTGCAGTCTCCGATCTCAGTGTGTCTTGCAGGAAGCATTGGTGAGAAGCAACATATCTACTCTCCTTCTAGAGTACAAATTGCAGAACCTGTTTGCAGTAAAGCAACAGAAAGGCTGTATGTGCAATAAAAATACGAGGGTTTGCTTGCAAATACAGTGAGTCCGCAGTTTCAGTATCAGATGTTAGTGCCTGGACTGGATGATGAACAGTAGCTGTTTGCAATCCTCCTGTCAGGTTCGCTGTATTCAGCACGCAGAGCTCTACGTTACATCTCTGAGCCCTGAAAACATTTGAATTGGCATCCAAATTTTTCAGCCTGCATTGGTTGCTAATATAAAGAGCATCATTGATCAAACCATAACTTTGTTCCATGTTACATCGTACTTGTTTATTTTTTCTTTCTGTGAAGCAAATCATCAGCAATTTTCCCCATCAGTAAGATTTTTTGTTTCACAAAACCACAACCACAACCAGCAGTGGCTTGAGCCATGTTATTTCTTTATTGTTAGGCATTTGTAATATATTTTTATTACTCATGATATGAATGCGGCTTAGGCATGTTTAACCACTGCAACTCACTTCCCAACACCTCCGTGGGAAGGGTGTTGCGACTAGCTCTTGTAAAATAAGAGTAAACTGGGGTGCACAGAAATGAAACCATTTTCCTAGAGATCCCAGAGGAACACGGGGGGCTGAAACGGGGATACAGCATGCGGTTTGGCCAGTCCTCGTCCTAACCACGAGCTCCTCTGAGCTCTCTGGAGTGAAACGTGTGTGAGGGGTTGGAACCATGGGGAGGGATGGGGCACGGGCACCGCTCCAGCTTGGAGCTCCTCAAGCGGTTTGCGTTGGCATGCCAGGAGCTTTGGAGGGACACTGGCCTTTCAAATTAATAGCATGCTTGAGGATTTTCCAGGTACTGCTAGAAAATTATGTGAGCATGCTCCCAAATGTAAAACCAGATGTGCTGGGTCGGACCACAGGTCTCTCCAGCCCAGTGTCCCATCTCCTGCGGTGGGTGGCCAGAGCAGGGCATAAGGGAAGGAGATATGAGTCATGAGACGTCCCAGAAAACTCTCCTGTGTTTGGCACCAGAACCTCCCCGGCGAGGAGGTGATAACTGCACACACTGACTAGTCACTAGGAAACTGCTCTGCAGGCTCATCCACGAGTTTGTGTAGCTTCGAGAGCAGCTAGCTTGAGTTCCAGCTGCCTTCTGAAAAGGTTTGGCTGTTGCGTGATTTGTTGGCATTGGCGTGTATCTTTTAATCGAAGCATGGAGGAGCTGGGTGGAATGTTGGCCATGTTTGTGGGCTGGGAGATGGTGAGCTTTGCCGATGCAGAGCCCTGCCTCTGGCGTGTGATGGGGGTATGTGACACCTCACCTGCTGAGCTAATATCTGAATTACCCTGAGAGCTGGCCCAGGCCAAGCAAAATCCCCTTAAATAAGCTATTGAGCAAATTCCTCTGGAATTTAGGTGTTGGTGACACTAGCAAACCACCTACCGCCTGCCACCAACTCCTTTGCTGCCTTTTGGAGACCACCGTGCGATTGCCCGATCCCTGCCTTCTAGCATCTGGAGCATGATGGTGCTTGTGATGGTGCCCTGTCTGACTGATTGCTGAAATGGGAGAAGCATTGGAGACAGGCATGAGTCCTGGCTCTGCACAAAACAGCTCTTATTTAATAATAATAATAATAATAATAATAATAATAATAATAATAAAAATAAAAAACCTAAGTCCTTTGCCTTTCCAGAGCTACTGTCAGTGCAGAGGAGGAGCCTGGTACATACGTGGAAATGTGGGAGGTGTGTGTGTGAGCAATGTGTGTTTAGATGGACTTTTGCTCTAATTTGAAAATTGGTTTGTTTTATAAGGGCTTCAGTTGCAAAAAGGAATGATTAACCCAAACAGGAGTGCCCGCGTTACTCGCCTTTAATTATGTTTGCAATACATCATGGTGATATGGGGGAGCAGAAAGCCTTTTGTATCCAGCACATTTGCCTCGTAGCATATGGTCCTACGAAAACTGTTTTGATTCAGAGCCCCCAGCAGCATATGGTGAAAAAACCGCCCCTGAAGTCAAATTGAAAGTAGAGGCTGGTCCCGGGCCCCAGAGGACCCCGTGTCTCCTGCCAGCCGGCAGGACCGGAGTCGGAGTATGTGTCACTGTTTCACTCATCATGAAGATTTTATATTTGGTTTGGGACGCTGGTGCATGAGGTTCTGGATGTAAAAGTCAGAAGAGATATGGTTCCTGTAATGTCTGCAGAGATCCTTGTGTCGATAAGGTCAGCAGCAAGTTAATAGATTTTTATCTTCTCATCACATGAACTTAATATAGTGCAACTGTTGGAGGGGAGGGGAGAAACCTTCCTGCCATTATTTTCTGATGTATTTCAGGGGGTTTTAAAAGACAGTGTGTGCCTTAAAAGCCCCTTTTTGCTTAAAGTGAAAATCAATAGTTCAAAAATAATAATAAAAATATTCAAATATGAACTGAAGGCTAAATGTTGTGTAGTAACCGCAGCTAAAACTAATTACAGCTGGGTGAAGAGGGATGCGTTTCTCCACGGCAGTGATGGAACGGACGAGAAGGGGGAATGGAGATTTCCTATTCAGTGCTCCCAACGGCATCAGACCGAGTTTACTTAAACGATACCAAAGCAACGTTCAGCTGTCTGCTCCCGCCATGCAGAGTAACACAGAAGCAGAAAAGGAGGCTTTACACTACAAAAATAACCGTAAATGCTACTCAGTGTTGTTCCTAAATCAATACATGTATGGGAATGAAGACCCCGACTGAGCCCTGGGGTGCTCACAAAAACCTCGATAAAGGGGGTGACAGTGCTGACAAATGTGGGGGCTGCCGCTAAGCTGAAGGTGAAGAGGAATCGGAAGGGAGAACAAGGAGATGGGGAGGTAGAAAGATGCTCCGCAGCCATAAATATCTGTCGCCACCAAAATCTGGTGTCACTCGCATTGCAGCCACCGCAATGGAGGAGATGGAGGAGAGGGTCTGCGACGATTGGGGAGGGGGCTGCTCCCGTGCCGGTGCTGGAAACCTGGGGCTGAAATACGGCGTCTCTGTCAGGGGCGAAATCCATGGAGGGACACCGTCGGGTCACGCTGACTAGTAGGGCTCAGCGATCAAACGTGTCACACCTGTCTTGGCCACGGGTGCAGGTGTTCTAGGTCAGCTCTCGCTGTGGTTATCAATCGCTGACAGTTGACAGTTTAATTTTACACCACAAGTACCTCATTACTTGTGTAGGCACTTGAAGAACATGTGGGCACTGGGTTGGATCAGTGATCAATGACAAAGGTTGCGCAGGGTGCAAGTGGTAGCAGTAAAAGTGAAGGTCTCCGTGCATGAGTTGGCAGTGGTGAGGATACATGACAAGGGGAGTTTAGCTGACAAACAGTCTGTCAGGGCTGGAAGAATGGAGGCTCGCCGGAGAGCTGGCGCTCCATTATAAAATACAGCTCGCCATTTAAAAAAGGAGGGGGAAAAAAAAAAGAAAAAGAAAAAAAAAAAAGGGCCTTGCTTTGAAAAACTGTTTAAACAAATTTAATGCATGTGAGAGACTGTAAATTTTTATTCTACAAGCATTTATTTCATGACATGGGAGCATCCAGGTGTTCAGGAATTTCGTATTAAGGGAAAGCGGAGATGCTATTTTATAGAGATATACACATGCGCTGCTGCTGGTTTAGGTTGCCCCATGGGTGCAGATTAGGGATGTTCAATATATAACCAAATCTTTCCACTTGAGATTCCTCCTCTCCGTGTATCGATAGGACAATTTATGACTAAATCTGCTGTGACAGATTTCTTCTGCCACCGTAGGGAAAAATTTGTTGTTTCAACACACTTAAAAGTGGTGCTTTAATCAATCCCATCCAACTTTCTGTTTTGGTGCTTGTTTTCCTTTGCAGAGTTTCTAACATTCTTTTCCACGTCGAATCTACCCGGCAGATTATGTCACTGGGGCGATGACTGAAAAAAAGAGACATATGGCATTAGTTTGGTAGAGCCGTGTATCTTGCGTTAGGATGTAAATCTTGTTTGCTTGAGAAACCGCACTGAAAGATACTTTGCTCGAGGTATAACGTAGCTGCGTTATTGAGTGCACCTTATAATAATTGATATGGCGGGAACAATATTAGTGGAAATAATGTGAATTTCACCCAAACTGTAGTAAATAAGGAAAAGACTAATAGTCTTTGCCCTTTGCTGAATTGAACACGTCTTAAAAAAAAGATTCTTGATTATTTCTCGCACGCTGATTAGGTGTAGGCTAACTTTGATCATATCACCTATGGTTCCCACCGAAAGGACACGTGCGGTGCGAGTCATTGTTTTAGGAATTGTTAAAATGATTGAATAAGCAGCTCAGAAAACATACGGCTTTAAAAAATGAGATGCACGCTCTCTGTTGGTGTTTTGTATTGATTTAATAACAATGCTGGAAAGCCCTTGCGGTTCTAGGTGTGCAGGCAAAGAGGTCCCTCTCCCACCGCTCGCCTGTGAAGCCGAAGGCACCGTCGTCTTTGCTCTTTGTTTAGCCCCAAGGTATGTCCAGTCTTTAGTAAATGACAGTGGAAATGAACGGACTTGGTGTTAGGGATGGAAAAAACCTTCCTATAAATCGTAGTGAAGGACCCAAGTCAAAATGCTGGATTCAGATACCCCTGAAATATTAATTAGCTTCTGAGACAAATCCGGGCTTCTGCAGAGTCTGGGATTATTATGGTCTTTTTTTCTTATTCAGTGCTCTCTAATATTTATTTTAACTTAACTCTAGATGGTAGAAAGGGAAGTTTTAGGGATATACTGTTAATGCATCTAGTGATAAAATGATCTGTATAAAATGCTAGCGGTATAGACTGTCACAGGCATCAGAACGGTGAGCCCGATTTTAGCTCCAAACCGGTCTCTCTATCAGTGTTCAAATAGGGAATTAAGATTATTTTCATTATTTTTTCTATTACTGTGCACAAATAACATTGAGAAGTTTCCTTGCCATATCCATGACTACCTTTTTAGTAAAAGAAACCTCCTGTAAAATCTGGAACAGGACCATCCATGATAAAAGTTCATGTCTGATGGGTAAACTCAGTATATTATGGTGGCCCAATCGGTATAGTAACTATTAATAATCAAATGTGCTTGTTGGGGTTAGACTGACTGTAAATTTTATTACTTGAAA
Source organism: Gymnogyps californianus (assembly GCF_018139145.2). Lineage (NCBI taxonomy): Eukaryota > Metazoa > Chordata > Aves > Accipitriformes > Cathartidae > Gymnogyps > Gymnogyps californianus. The sequence continues at coordinate 24,251,658 of NC_059480.1, forward strand.
AGGAATACTTAAGGCAACGTGAAAGCAAGTCTCTGGCTTATGGTCAAAAAAAGGCTGTGTTGGCTCCTGATGTTGAATTGAACAGTCCCATCAAATTTAGTGGGATGAAGAATGGTCCAGTAGGGCTGTCTTCATACAGTATCTTACAAGCACACTTTAAATTGTCTTGAAATCAATAGATATGAACCCTCTTACTGTATATAGATCTATATATCTAACTAGCTGCATGCTGAAGGTGAAGAGGAGCAGGCCAGTTGTGGGTGTGTTGAACCATTTAAATGTGGTGGCATCACAGATGGGAGAGTGGGAAGGAAACGTGGGCAATATGACAGGAGAATAAGGGGAACTGGGAGGAGAAAGGAGGAGGGAGATGAACAGCCTTTTCTGTCCGCAGTTAAAGGATAATATTGCAAGGATCCAACACGATATAAAGGCCTGGGAGGGCTGTGACGGGGGAATGAAAGAAAAAATACCTTGAGAGATGGAGGAAGTTCTGGGCTGTGAGGAGGAGTAGTTTGGGTCACTATCAGGCCAAGTCAGAGAAAATGAACTCTAGAGGAGTAGTGGAGAGGAGCACACACTCCTGCAGGAGGGTGGACAGGCAGCGAAGGAAGAGGGAAAGGGAAAGTAACTGAATTTAAATACTACTACTAATAAAAAGGTCTATTCTTATAAGACTTTGGAAAACCCAGAGTTTTCTGACTGTGTGGGTCCAGGCTGCACAGGTAGGTATCGGGGGAGCATCCAGTGTACTTGCCGTTGCATAAATGAAGGGCAATTTTTGCCAGAAATATAGAATATCAGAAAATATCTAGCAGAAAACAAAGCACCAAAACCTGTAGTGATCTACAGTCTATGCAATGCCACTGATTTCACTGAGGTTTCACAGTCAGTGTGGAGAAAAAAACCCCCGACCACCTTGAGTTTTTAAGGAATTATTCAGCCAAATGTTTCCCCTAGTGACACTGGTGCAAATCCAGGGCAATCCCACCAAAGCTGGAGGTTGCCCCAGCTTTCCGCTGGGTACGGACACTTGGGTTTGGCCAATGGAGGTCGCTTACATGAGCATGACCTCACCGCAGTTAGTGTTGCTCTACACTGGAGGCGACTGAGAGAAGAAGTTGGCTCAGTTGCTGCTGAGGAAACACAGTGGTCATTTTTCCAAGTGTTACTTTAAATACAGGGGATTTTCTTTCAACATTTATTATTCAGAGCTAAAAAGTGGCTGGTCCTTTCTAGCTACATCAAAATGTTGCTTTGGCATTTGTTTTTTGTCCTTCCTTTTTCTCCTCTATCCCAAACCATCCATTTCTACATTTCCTACAAACTTTTTTGATTTAACAGGGGCAAAGCCTGTGCTCTCCTGCAAGTAGGTTTAGCTTTGTTGACCACTAAGGAGCAGTGCCAGTTGACACCAGTCAAGAAATTGGCCCAGTGTTTTCAAATCTCATGTAATACATGGCAGTGACAAGGAGGGACAAATGGCCCACTTGATCCCCCCACCTGCACAGTGTGTTGTTCTCTTTTGGTTTCTTTTCTGCTGGCTCTCACCCTGCCTCACTGCTGGGTGAGGTGTTATCCCTGTTTTGCATTGCTCTTAAAATGGGGAGAATTTAAAATTTTTAACAATTAATTTTTTTAAAAAAAGTTTTGAAATGAAGAGTTTCCAGCAGCACTGCTGGGGGCAAAACTCACCCCCTTAGCCCAGGAGCTTTCCTTGGTGAAGGAGCGCTGGGCAGAGTGCTTGGGTTATTTAAAAGCAGAATTCCCCAAAGTTTTTAGGGCAAAATTCACCCATCTTTTCATAGGACTAAATAGTTGGGGATGGGTGGCTGCCTGTCCCTGTGTTACAGCATGGGGTGGTGGGGATGGCTGCCCCTGCTCGCCTGTCCCCTGCTTGGGGTTCATCCCCCTTGGTGGGTCATGGGAGCAGAGGTTGGGGAAGCTGGGAAGGAGCTGAGGAGCATCGGCTCTCAAAGGGGAAAGCATGCGCAAGGCCTTCCTCCGCTCTCATTCAAATTGCTTGCAGCTTTTTCTGCTGATTTGCATGTAAGCAGGATCGCATTCACTGAGACGTTATTAAACACTGTTGTAATGAGTTTAGCACAGCTCAGGCACTTCGTCTTGTACCATCTCCTCCATGCAGGGCCATGGAGACCTCCGCAGCTCTTCCCTGGAGGGAGCGGGTGGCAGTGTAGGAATAACTAATGGGATTGGGATGTTTTTCATATGAGTGAATAGTACAGAAAGGATGCTGCAGGGAGCCTGGGAGGGCAGGCAGTGAAGTTTGGGACCAGGTGCCGTGCAAAGCAAGCCCTGCCTGATTTGAAAGATGGAGACGCTGTGCTGCGATGTTACCGGTGGGAAAAGATGAGCGGGTGGGAGGCGGATGGCAAGCACCTTGATGCTGAAGCATCCTGGCGGTTGGGCACAAGGAGTTTCCTATTTGTTGGCTTGTTCTTGCCTTGCTGCTCGGATCACGAGGCACGTGCTTTGGGTGGGAGAGAGCTGCAAAGATTGCACCTTGCTAACAAGACCCGTGAACAGTAGCATAAGGCTGGATTTTTTTCTCCAAAGGCAAGAATAAATATACTGTCTGTCACAAAATACAAAGAAGGAATGATGCTGGAAAGCCAGGCAGGCTGGGTTGTGGGGCAGGTGAGGAGGTGACATTTCAGCCCCACACCAGGACTGCAATGGGAGCTGCAGTTCGGCACCCTCTTTGCTAGCATGTTAACACTGCTAACATTCAAGCAGATTGCAGAAAAAGGTTTTAAAAGATGCATTTTATTTTCCTTAGTGGGTAAATGAGGTACAAGTCCCTGAGAGGAGGCACACGGTGCTGCCCCGTGGTGCTCGGCTCTCTGGAGGGGACGGGGTGAGGGACGGAGGGAAGCACAGAGCGATGCGCTGGGCTGCACCACGAGCATATCTGCCCCGGTGCTGCTCCAGTGCTCCCCATATTTGGTGGTCTTTAATTTGGCATTACATACTTGGTGCTTGTCTGCAGCCCGTATGATTCAAAGTTCTCCATGGGGTCTAATGTACAAGGCTTGGCCTGTTTTCATTAGTTTTCCCGAGCTCTCCTCCCTTCTCCCCAGTGTCGCCGCACAAAGACACTTTTGTCAGGCTATGTTGGACTCTCCTCAAAATCCAAGCACTTTCAGGAAAGGACTTGGAAGTCTATCTTCTCAGTTTCCATATCCCTTTGCCCTCTGCTCTGGCATTTGGTTTGATTGGTTGTAGAATCCTTTTTTTTTTTTTTCTTTTTCCCCTCTACTTCTTTTTGCAAAGTTGATCTGTCTGCTCCGGAGTCTATCTTGCAAAGAAAAAAAAATATATTGCAAATCATGCAAGCTATCTCTCTGAATTATTGCACATTTTAAAGCATTAACTCCTTCAGTCCTCAGCTGGTTTAAGTGCTAGGACCAAAATCATGATAGGAATGTTAAAGGAGTATTATTATATTTTATGTTCACTGCCACAAGTTTAGTAAGAAATTTAATCCCCCCTCTCTTGCTCTCTCTCTCTGCCTCTTGAGAAAAAGAAAGAAAGGAAAAAAAAAAAAGAAGAAAACTGGCACTGAACTTCCATTTGACTTGGCAACTTTTTCACTAATGTGATTTGATATGCTTTACTAGAAAGGGTAACGTGCTAATGTTTCAGAAGAGGCCGATTTTCTATTAGTGGAAGTATGGTATATAAAAGATCAGGCATTGCTATTAAACTCTTCAGTCAATGAATTTATAGCCTATTCTAAGTGGTAATGATATAATGGAATGCAATCATTTAATATTGGAAAATATGTTTGGTTTGACGTTTCAGGGATTCCAGGAAATGCTGTTATTTATATAGCTACATCTGTGCAAAAATTAAAAACAGGAAAAAAAAAAAAAGATTATGAAAAGAAACCCAGCCCACCAGTTTGAAATCAAGTGATCCAAGATGCTTTCATAATGTATTATATAAAAATCATATTTGATATTTTTGTTTATCTGTTTCCTCAGAATATGCATCATGATTTATGGACCCCAAGTACTGATACCATAAACAGAGTGGTAGTGTACGATTTTGTTTCACGCATTTTTAAGCCAGTTTGTAGATTACTTTTTCAGGGGCAGAGGTGGAAATAGTATCTCTGCCTATGGGATATAATTATATTATGATTACTACAGAAGAGGACATAGTTCAGCCCCAATGTTTCAATTAATAATGTACTGTCAGCTCTGAGGGGTTGTATGAAACTGTATCGGATCAAAGATTATCAGCATCAGCCGGGGCTGCTGCTCTCTGTGCGTTTCTTTTTCCTCCTTTTTTATGTGTCTGATCCACTCTCTGCAATTTTTGGCGAATAATGTTTTGCTTAAAAGTAAAATATTACATTCTTGCAAGCCTGATTAGGTTACTTTTAAGGGCAGGAGTTGGTTCCTTGCCTTATATGAGCAGATGTTAAGCTCCTTCCATTATATTTTAACATCTAACATCTTGCATATACCTTTTAATTGTTAATGTGGTCAGGCAATAAATTCAGTGTCTTAGGGGAACTAAGAATAATTTTCCAAATTTCATTCTCTCTAGCCAGTTGCTAGGAAATGAAGTGCTTTGGTTGATAATGTGTTTAAGATATTTGCAATGTCTCAGTTTAATATTTGTTCTGTATTTACATGAAATTCTCATCAAAAGAGAAAGCATAATTAAAATATATTTAGTTTTTGGTAGCATTTAGCACTGGCTTGAAATACACCCCTAAAAATTATGAAATCATTTTGCAGACGAATAGGAAAATATTATTTGAAATCTGACAAGGTTTATTTGAAATAATACTTATTTTAAAAAATAACTCCTTTTAGATCTTACAATTCTACACTTCTTACTGAAAAATGGTTTCCCAGTAGCATACATATCCTATATCAATGTAACTAAATTTATATTGTTATAAATTTTTGAGGTTGGATTCTTGAGTTTTGAAATTAAATAACTACAGTTAACTGTATTAAGTGTAGACTTGAATTTGATCAAAAATAAGAAAAGCATTTATGGCAACCTCTGTAAATGCTTAAATACTTTAGTTGCGTTTGGAGCATTAAATTGTATTATAAGGAGCCAACACTGAGTATATAGGCTCCTGTGGGACAGCTTTGACTTTTGGGAGATTAAAAAAATCTTGCATTAATGAAATTCTGCAAGTTTTTTATTTAATAGATAGTGCTTTTCAGGGTATGCAAAATAATTGGAAGTGGAATGCTATATGCATCTTTACACTCACACCACATAATGTATATAATTACTTCGAGAAACTGCTTAACTTTAATGGGGCATTTCTTGATCATATAATAGGAAAACTAACAGCTTTAATTAAGATTTATGAAGCAGAGAGGTAATATATTCTGCTAAATTAGGTAACTATTGGTGGGTAGTGTATTTTTAAGCAATTAAGGGCCCGATCCTGCAGCTCTTTGGCTGTGTAAGTCGTTGCCAACTCATGCAAGTAGTCCTGCTGCCACGTGAGTAAGGGCTGCGGGAATGGGGCCTGATTTTGCCAGTGTGTTTTACAGTCCCTGAGGTATGGCAGAAAAGAGCTACGTATATATGCCGGGCTTATTCCTGGTTTTAGGCTTGGCTTTGGGGTACTTTTCCCTATTCCTAATACTTGTTAAATAGTAATCACCAGAACGAAGCAGTTAGCATCCCCCTTGGTAGCTCGTGCGAGCAGTGGGCCAGCTCCAAGGAGCCCTCTTCACTGCAGAGCGAGGTGCAAGCAAGGCTGTTTGGGGATAAGCTGGAGTGAGGAGCAAGCAGGACAATGTTTCCATCTGGAAAACTTAACTGACCATCGGAAGAGAGGTGCAGGGGGCTCTTAGAAAGGCCGTGTTGTGTGGTGGGGCAGTGTGCGTGCTGCGGGTGGTGGGGTGCACTGCCGGCCACGTGCTGGAAACCACTTCAGATATGCACAGAAAATGGGATTGGGCCAGAATCCTTTGTATTTCCATGGTGCAAACTTCTACTCTGTTTTCTCATGTGTTGTACGATGAACTTGGAATTTTTTTTTTTTTTTCATTAAACCACAGGTGAATAGCACGTCTCGGCTCTGATCTTGGCCAATTTCTGTATTCCATCTGCACCCTTGCATCTCTGTAGAACTGGAGGAAGAGTGACAGCCATGCGGAGTCCCTTATTTCCAAAAATGTTCTCAATTTTAAATCGCACCAGTACGTGACCAATCTTTTCTAAATGGTTACTTTCCACCCACGCACACCTGAACAGAAATCGCTGCCTTTCTAAAGTACAAGCACCTGATTGACAGAGATCCTATGAATTCAGTAGGAAGAAGATCTGAATTAGTGAGGGATTGCTTTATTATTTAAAAGTGGACTAGACACTTTAATGCACAGTTTAATGCCTGGTAGAAAATGAAAGGCTTCACCCCCCAAATTTACAAAATTTAGTAATTGCACTCAGTAGGTAGATAGTATTTGTGTTGCTAGCTGATACAGATCTTTCCACTATGCTTCAGAAGACCTCTTTATAACGGCCTCATTTTGCAAAATGGGGAGACTGAGGCAGGGGGACTTGACTAAGACCATGGGTCGGTCACTGTTTCTGCTGGGTTGTGAATTCTTTTTTGCTTTTTCTTATGCAAGTGCCCTCCAAACCCCATGCAAGGCAAGTTACTTGGAAGTTACTTGGACTACAGCAAGAATAGGTTTGTGTCTTGTGTTTTTTTTTGTTTTGTTTTTTTTTTCCTTGTGCTCATACTAGTTCCCCATTTAAGCTAGAGTAACTTACTCTATCTGAACTAAGGAGAAAAAGCATTGCTAAGAAAATAAGCGGTCCTTGAGCTCTAGAATGTGGGGGGAATGGAATATATTTGGTAACCCTCAAATATATCCAGTACTTCTGTCTATATCACTGCCTGTGTTTTGCCCCAATTCCTCTGCTGAATTCTTGTTGTTTCCCTGATGCCCAATGTGCCTCTCTGATGAAAGGAAGAAACCTCCCAAATTTTCCTGTAGGCTGCAAGTTTCAGCTGGTGACATCTCCCTGCCCAAACCTTTACAGGGAAAGCAACTGGGACAACCTCAATTTTCATTTAAAATACAGTGAGTTTCCAGAACTGCTTGTGGAAAAGCAGTGCTTGAAAACGTGGCCTGGAACACCAAGCACAGTATCTCATTAAATACAAAATATCTCATGATTTTTAGGTCCCCTCTCTCATAATTCATGATTTCTGTATCCTGCGTGTTGGCAGTTTGCAATGGTACTTTTGGGGTCGGTCAGAGACACTGGCCCCAAGCTCAGCCCATCAGTGCCCATGCTTTCTCCGCAAGCATGCCATGTTTGAAAGCTCACATATCATTGAGGCAATATTTCTAATGAATTTGGCTTGGGAAACATGTGAGCACTATACAGAAGAGGACGGCCGTGGGAAGGACATTTTTAAAAGTACACCCAACCAGATAAATAGACTTTTTAAACCCAAAATAAACAGATAGAGAAAACTCACTTAGGCAAAGGATGCATAAATTATCTTTACCCTGAGGATGCAGTAAGTTATTCCCTCTTTACATTCAAAATCTCAATGTTTTCAAAGTCCGTATTTCATGTCTAATCACTAAGAATGCCCTCTTTGACTTCACCCGTGCCTGCAATCGTGCCCTTTCCTGAGAAGGGCCCATTTGTCATGTGGGGGAAGAGGGTTTAATTAACTAGGGAAAATGTACCTAAGGTGGAAACTGTGAGCTCTGGCCATATTTCCATAGAAAATACATGAAAAAACATGTGTAGATGATCCTAAACTATTTTTTTTCATGAAAGGACATTTTTTGGTTCCCCACTTCACTCTTCAAAACCCAAAGAGCTTCTTTTATGTAGGATTCCCATCTGTCTTACCCAGAACAAGTGTGGAATGTGCATTTATCCCCCACAAAAAAATACATTTTTCAAATTCACTTTTTTCTCTGTTTCCGCTTTCCCTCTGGGAACACAGCAAATGTCTCTGTTGTGCACTCAAAAAGGAGTCAAGGTTTTAACAGGGAGGAGTCAAGAAAAAAAGGCGACTCGCTGCTCCTGTGCTAAAATTCCAAGTATTTCTTTAAAACAAACAAAATTGAAAAAAAAAAAAAAGGAAACTATCAAAGGAAAGTATTTAAGTTACTGGAAGGCTAGGGGAAAGCCTTAATTTTCATGCCAGCAAAAAAGTTACGTGACTTTTATATCGGAGCTTTATTTACTGTTATGCTCAACAGCATATGATCACTTACTATGAAAAATGCAGCAATCATCTGCAGCACGTATACATTGTCCCTGAGATGCAATGTATGCACAAATGCATAAAGGATCTGCATGTAGCTTCTGCTGTGTTTTCAGGGCAACAAAAGGCCACGGAGGTTTCTTTTGAGCAAATCCATGGTTGCAATTTTGCTCCAGTCGGTAACTTTGGGTCACCAGCAGCCCAATGGGGCTGTCTGTTCATGCACACATTTGTTTTCAGTGTGAGTCTTTGCAGCCTTAGGCCCTTAATTTGTAACAATTTGTTTGATTTCTCTAAGCATTTACTTGGTATTTAGTTATAGTTTTGCCAGGCAAAGACAAACAGTTATTCTGACAGGGCAGTACGGCTGGGTACCAGAAGGCAGGCTGCTATTTGGTCAGTGCTTGAATTTTCACGCTATCATCTTGTTCCCACCGACAAAACGTGCTCAAAGGTGCCCGGTGACTTTGCAGGTGCCGTTGTGCTAAGCGAGGTGCTGCTTTGAAAGAGACATCTTGCAAAGGGCTGATTTTGCTTCTCTTAAAGTTGGTGGCAAAACTCTCACGAATCAGTGAAAAAGAGGACTGGGCTCACGTTAGCCCGGGCATGGTTACAGTCCAGGCTTTTCTTACAGAAGTATTTTCTAGGAAATCTGGTCTTATCTTCTGAAGCCGTGAATTATTCTTCTCCCAGCTGAAATAAGATGCTGTGGGGACAAAGGGACAAGGGGCAGCAGAGTGACAGAAATGGCAGGTCCTCTCACAGAGCTATGGAAATGTGTCGACACTTTTGCAGAAGGGATGAGAGAAGCCTTCTTTCTCTTTACATGAAAAGCGTGGGGAGGAAAGGAAAAGGGCTGCTGCATTTCTATCATCTATAATCCTCCACTTAACCTATGAATTAGCCCTTGTGTGAGCAAAAAGGAAAGTTGGTGGCTAAACCATAACCCGCCCCCCCAAGTGGGTGCAAGTCTTCCTTTTCCCATCCTGAGCATTATATATAATGGGCCCCTTGAATTAAGGAGATATATTAAAAAGAATCCTGGCTGGCTTGCACCATTTTCTTCCTGGCTGTGCATATATTTGTGTAATGTCCAATGTCCCAGGACCAGCCTTTTCAGAGCTGGTGTCAAGGTGTAAGGTGCAATTTTCACCTAGTAATTCTGTACCCGCTTTAAACTGCTGGCACAAATGTTGGAAGGAGTGGATGTCTAATTACCCGTTTGTACCCAAACTGCAAATTACGTTTAGCTACAATGTGCACTGTGGTTCACAGGGAGAGCGAAAATATGTGCAGAGTTACCTATAAGCAAGCCTGAGCCAGCAAAAACAAAGACAGAGTTCAGAAACTAGAAAATCCTACAGTGAGCTGGACAATTTGGCCAAGGACCCTCTCCCTGCCATAGCTGATACCATGTATTTTAAAGGAAAATATGAGAGGTTTTGAAATAGGCAAGGATGAGAGAACTTCCCTGTAGGTTGCCGCACAGGGTGAGATTCATCTTGGCTAGCTTGAGCTGTCTGAACGTTTGGTACCCAGCTCGATGTGGCAGTCAAAGCTCCCTTGGTGGGTGACAGTGAGAAGATCATAGTGAGCCCATCCATCTGGGGCGAGGTCTCCAACGTGTCCTCCTCTGTGGGCTGCAACAAGACCACTTGCTGAGAAGTGCCTTCCCTAAAGCTAGGTGAGGTGCTCTCTGACCACAGAAGTTGGCAGCTGTAGAGGTACGAGTGCCAGAGTTTGTGGTTATTGTTCATTTTGTGTGGTGCTGGCACCCAGAGGAGCACTCACCATCTGCCAGGTCTCCTTCCTACCTGGAGGTGAGGAGGCTGCTGCTTGGGAGCAGACGTGGGGTCCTGGAGCACTTGGGTGTTGGAATCCTCTTGTTCCAGGGCTGGGCTGCATCTGTGCAGGATGCGGGAGGGCAGGAGCAAAGCAACTCAGTCTGGCTGATGGGGATATATTAGTGAATCCTTGAATGAAGGCAGCAAAAAGTGGGCTCTGGGGCTCCTGGTCTCTTGCTATTGCTGCCGAGCTGCGTGCGGGAGGATTTCTTGCGTGTCCCTTCAATGGCAGCCGCCTGGGGCTGGACGCAAGGAAATGTTGGTGACGGTAGATGTGTTTGTTTATGCAGGAAAAAAGGATGATGAAACGGGACGTGCGGCTCTTCCAAGGCTAGCTGTGAGTCCACTTAACAGAGTGGGTGTGTGTTGCGAGCAAACTTCCCACAAAGAGACTGCCCTATCTCTGCGCAACACCACCAACAAACCGTTGTACCATCCTCGCCGAGATTCAGTGTAGAAGAATATCACCTTTACCTCAGTCCAGGAAAGCCTTTGTCCTGAAGGAGCAGCAGGCATTTAACAGCAAATAGCCTCTGTGTTTGACTAGTGCCGGTCCGCAGTCTGGCTGGCCACACCAAGTGACATGCCATTTTTTATTATGTAGAAGGAAATTTTGCAAATATGCCCAAGGGCGAGGCAACATCAATAAGCAGGGAATGAACGCTCTATTACATTCATTTGGTTTCGTAACTTCTGTTGGGTCACAAGGGAGCTGCTAAACAAAACAAAACAAAATCTCTTGTATACCGGCTATATTTAGTCGTACGAAGCTTTGCGTTTGTTCTAGGGCTGAAGAACAACATGTCCAAACCTGGAGCCTGAGATTGAGTGTATACTTAAGCCCTGGTCCTGCAAAGGCTTATGCGTGTTCCTAACTTTGCACGTTTTGAGTGCAAATGAGCTTTGGTATAATGAGACCACTCACAGGTTGTAATGGGAAATGTCTGTAACCTGTGCAGATTATTTCTTCCACACGTTCATAACACTCATGCACGTATATACTCACGTACATGAGTACAATGTGTGTTTGTACTTGTGTGGTATGTATATATACATCCCTGAACTGAAGGAAAAATGTTGACCTTTGCCTTTCAATTGCCTATCCAAATGTGGCTAAAATAGTATCTTATATAAAATAACTTGATTGTGTGTTTCAACATCAAACAAAACTCCCGGCGGTGGCTGGCAGTCCCGGCAGCGGTGGCCCCTTCTAGTCCACGTGGGCTCTAAAACCATACAATATGAACCCTTTTCCACTAATGCACTAAAACGTGTGACTACACCTCCATCATATATTTATTTTCCCTTTATTGTATCCAGTGGAACGTTGGGTTTTTTTGGAGGGGGGATTTAAAATAATTTATGTGGAAATATATATATGTTAGGGAAAGTTAGGACCTGTATGGACCTGTTGTCATCAAACAGTGGTCAGGCTGGATTTAAAGCGGTCAGAGTAGTTTATGATGGAAGTTTTCATAGTCCTTGTAACAGGTTTTCCAGTTCATGGCAATCAAAAATCATGAATCAGGTGCCTCAGAAGTATGGAAGTTAAAGCACATGGGTTTCTTTTTGTTTTTCTTCAAAGTTTTGAGTTCCTAAAGTAGCTTGGGTGAGAATTTCGGGCATTTTTCTGTCATGTTGTAAGCTGCTGCTTCTAATAGAGTGTTAAAATCCTCATATATTCACGTGACTGCAAGAGCTGAGGCTTAAAGAAAAACACAAATTATCAGTACTAATGCTAAAATTGGAAGAGTCAGGGGCACATCCAGTTGTGCTGTGAATATAGCACAGTTTGTGAGTTTCCAGGGTATCTTTGTTGTTGTCATTGCAGTGTTTTATATATCCTAAGTTGACTACCCAGGTGGTTACATTCATGATGTACCTATTCAATTAAAACCAGAATTTAAACTTTGATGGTGGAGAATGAGCCACGGTGATGTGTCTCCAAAATGGTGTTCTTTAATGTGGCTGGGAGGCTCCTGATGCTGCATTCCCCTGGCCCGCAGGCGAGTCCCACAGCAGGGACTAAAGGCAAGGCACAGTGTTGCAACAGGCATCCCTCTGCCCTTGCAGCAGATAAAAAATGAACAAGAAAGGTGAAAACAATACATAAATTTTTTTGATTATTTAAAATTTGCAGCAGAAACACACGCTCCTGCCTGCCTCCCCATTACTTTACATAAAATTGTTATGCATTCTAAGTAGTAGCAGCCTGGGCCTCTTGACCTCACAAGAAGAGCTGTTACTATACATTTAACAAAAACAAGGTATTATGTATTAGCCTACACATTTTGCAATAGCTCCAGCAATTTAGTAACTACAGTCCAATTTAAACCGTGCCTGGAGGCAACAAAAATTGCACAAAATGGCAGCTAATTTATAGAAGGGAGAGAGGAAATATTTGGGGGTCTATTCCTTCAAGCCATCTGATTCGTATTATTGACTCATTTAGAAAACAGAAAGTGAGCAGAGACAAGTTTTTAAGGAGTTTGGTTTCACACAAATGACTTGCAATTGCAGCCCATTATTTTTATACCAAGACTTCATTAGTCATATCCCCGTCAAACCTGCGAGCAGTGTCAAATGTTTTCAGAAAACACACCAGGACAGGTATGGAACTCATCAGCCCGTGGCAAAGGTCGCTCTCATTAAGGAGTCAAAAATGAAAACTTTCAGTGTCTCTAACACATTGCACAGACGCTCCTGCCCCCACTTCTGAAACGCGGTGCCGAGCGAGCACCTCCTGCTCCCCAGACATTCAAATAAGATCAAGATGACAGGGCAAGAAAATGAATAGGATTCTTAACTGGCTGTACTTTATAATATGGTACTGATTGGAAACAACCAGAAAGTTGTTTGCCATGTCTATAGTACCATTTCCTGAGGTTAAACATAACATCTGAAACGAAGCAATTAAGTCCCCTTAAAAAAAAAGGCGGGGGGGGGATAAGGAAAAAAGGGGAGGACGTGGGTCTGCGTGGTGCTGACTCGGCACGCCAGCCATGCTCCGATGAGCAAAAGAAATGTCTGTGCAAACTTCTTCCCACCTGGGAGGTTGGAGGGGAGATAGGAGAGCTGTGACACCAGGGTTGTTTGGGGCTGGCTCTCAAGCTGTGCCGTGACAGATGTGTTTTGAGGAATTTTGAGGCGCGGAGATAAGAATAACAAAAAGCCATTCACCGAAGCGCAGTTACACAGGCTTAGCACAAAGGGGCGAAGAGAAAATGTGTCAATACGCTCCTTATTTGTGGAAGGCTCGCCGTGTTTCTGCAACACGCTGCATTTTGATCTGTGGGCTGTCGCTAACAGGAGTGAGGGTTGCTGTGTTGCCCCTTAAAAGTTATTCAGAGTGTCCTGGCAATGAAAAGGGATTCCCTTTAGCTGCTTCGGTCTGGGACACAACAAAGTCCTCCTGATGTAGTGAATGTTGATTGTCTTACAGAGGATTCACTTGTTTAAAAATAGCGGCCATGGGGTATTACATAAAATGGCAGAAATACTTTTAGGAAGGGTGTTTTTTTTGTTTTTTTAACAGCTTAGACTTGGATTTGCTTGCTGTGCTCCAAGCAGGTCCCTGGGCAGCCAAGGATGGGTTCTCCAATGTGCCTTGGTCTTGGCTTTTTCGGTCCTGATGTTCCCTGGTGGGTTGCAACAGCCTTCAGTTATGGGCATAACCTCTGCCGAGTTCCCTTTCAACTGGGGACAAGAAACCTGATTTCTGTGGGTTAGTCAGTATTTGCAACATTAGTTTCAGAAGATTTAGGTGATATAGTGATTACCTAAAGAAAATGGTTGAAGTTGCAGGCTATTTTGTATGTAGGAAGATGCATGTATGGATACTTTAATAATTCGGTTTGGAAAGCTTGGTGTCTTGTCCCGTGTAGCAGCACAAACTATGGCATTTGTGCGGTGTATTTGTTCACACTTCAGTATATTTGCCTCTCTTGCTACCTTGCCTGTTCATGCCTATGCATGTGTGCTTGAAAAGCTGAAGTGCTTAAAACCCCTCCAGCCTGACAGCTGGGGGCACAGATCTCAGAAAAGCAGAGAGAAATGCCAGTGCTGCTGAGCAGGTTGCGGCTGCGCCGCTCTCACGTGGCTCCTGCTAGCTTGCTTCTCCCACTGGAGAGTTGGCTGAAATCGCAGGTTGCTCCTTGAACATGGAAAATGGGGGTGATGCGAGACACAAAAAAGTTTTAGCTGTTTTTCAGCGTTATTATGGGAGTGTGCACGGGGTAAGTGGGCTCCCCGAGCCAGCTCCCGGCCCCTTTGGTTGTGTGTAATCTGCTGGGAGGTCCTGGGGAGGAATGGGAGAGCCAAAATTTCTGGGTTCAATCATTCTGCTGCTGTGGTCTCAGGCAAATCTGCTTCTCAGTTACTTGGTTCCCCTCTCTGCAAAGCAGGACTAGTGCGGCCCACTTTTTGTGAGTGTTGGGAGATAGCCTGGACGGAGCTGCTGGCGAGCACAGAGTGCTGCTGTGAGGGGTGAGCTGAGAAATGCTGATGCTCATCGCTGCTAAGCAATCCCTTGGCTGGACCCACTTAACGAAAAGTGTTTTCTGACACCTATTACCTAACCTGAGCTCATAGCGGGGAGTTGTTCCCCCCTGTCCCGAATGCAAGACACGTGGGGTTATGAAACTCCCTCTGCCGAGCCCGTGTGTTTATCTGTGGAGATAACAGGGCTGGGGCTTGCTGGGGTGCCCGTGCCCTCACCTGCCAGTCCCCGGTCAGCCCCTGCCCAAGTAGCACATCCTGAGCATCAGCCCCGTGATTGATGCACTTGGCCGAGAACTTCCCTCCTGCCCGCTCAGGAAACAGGAGGGCTGGGGAGATAGCGCTCGCCTTTCTTTCACAGTCCCTGCTTCCGAACTCTAATCACCTTCTGCTGTGGGAAAAGAGATGAGATGCTGCCTAAAAAACAGATCATTGTCCGCCTCCTAGATTAATGCAGAGAAAGCAGTATTGTCTGCTGAATGGATAAACCTTCCTCCTGTCACTCAAAACCTAAATTCAACGCTACTTCATTTCTAAGAGGCTTATCTTCCTTGAATAGACCCTTGCAGCTCAAGTAAGAGGCGATGTAATGAAGCGTGTTTTTTTCTTAAGTGAGAAACCTGCTGCAAAGAAGGGGTGAAGCCTGTGCAGCTGTTCTAAAGGGCCTTTGCAGACTCTCGAAATACTTGTCATTTATCTGGTCTTGCATGACAGCAAATGAGAGAAGATCAAGTTCAAAATCTGCCGGCGCGGCTTTCAGGGCTTCTTCATCTGTTAATTAAATAATGGTCGTTAGCGCACAATGCACCGTGATAAGGGCGGATATGATGCCGAGATGGAAATATGGGGTTTGGGGGTTATGAATAAGCAGATGGTCCCCAGGAATTTTCCTGGTTTGACCCCCTCAGCGATGCCTCGGTATGTGGCTGGAGGAACCGGCAGTGAAACAGGTGGCATCAGGCAGATAAATAAATTCATAGAAGCGTGCTGAAATCATTGTAGAATATACCCCTTTTATGCGGGGTAGAGATTAATTCAGTGATTTCCCACAAACCAGCCTTTTTTTGGAAAATCACACACGCCACCATTGCCACAAATAATGGCCTGTTTACTTCGCTTTCCTGGAGCCTGCTGCAGTAATGACTTAACTTATACTTTTAATGTATTTTGGGAAATGTATGCTTTAAATTAAGATTGGTTGCTCAACATCAGAGGGCCAAATCCTGAGGTGTTTACTCAACTTCTGCTCAGTCAAAACTTACACTGATTTCAAAGGGCAGCTCTGAGGATTGCTGAGATGGGATGTAAGATCTGCCTTTGAATAATTGCGGGTGATGCAGGAATTTGTTGTGGATGTAAGAGGTTAGTTCTTCTTTTTATGGCTAACGTATATTTGATTTTCTAGAGGTTTGCAGTCAGATTTTACCTAAAAGCATTGATCTTGTAAATACGTCTTTCTTTCATCACCAATAGCCTGACCTTTCCAGTCTCACCATCACTGTGTGGACTGCGGCCATCCAGTTTGTGCCTCTGTAGTTATGGGCCATGTCCTGAAAAGTCCTTCCGTGGCTCTTTCAGAGACACTGAGGTGGAGGTGGGTTTACCTCAGCTGTGACCACGTAGGAATTACGTGAGACTGAGCTACCCAGGAGTGTATCTGACTTTTCCCTTGAGCTGCTGATTTTCTTCCTGGGGTTATGATGGTGGGACAAGGGAGGAGACCCAGCATGGTACACGCAGGGGGGACAACACAGGGTCTGCTTGTGCCAGAGCTAAATGTGGCCAAAGATGTGTCCGGTCTGGCTGGGACAGGAAAATAAAAAGCTTAAGGAAGTACTTGAGGAGATCGGCCGTCTGCAGGGTGGTGGTGAGCTTGGGGACATTTGGCAGATCCGTGTGCTGACGAGGAGAAATGAGGCACCCGTTGGATGGTGATTTAAAGGGGTTTTTGAGCAGCATGGAGGAAAACACGAATCTTGGAGTGCAGACCCCTGTAGTGGGATGCAGCGTTTCTAACACTGAAATAAGTGCCCGAGGTCCTGCAGGGCAGTTGGCATCCCCAGGACCAGGATGGGTCCCTGCCATGGCATGGCCTGGACCAGTGTGGAGACCAAGAAAGCCAAGAAGAAGTGGGCGGTGGCTGGGAAAAACGTGAAATGTATAATAAATACGTTCACACAACAAATCCACACTAAAGAAAACATTATGCTTGTGACAGAAAACAATAAAAGTAAGGAAATTTGCAGTTAATGGTAAAACATACCATATGTCCACAAATGCCTAGGCACACCAGGGCATCCCTGTAACTGCTTTCTTGATGTCAAGGTGTTGAAGAACAGATGGTAGATTTCACTGCAAATTACAGATTTTCAGGCTGTTGCTATTTATTTTTGTCCTTCATTGCCGTTTTCATCATGTCAGTGTGTCTTCACTGACTGGTCCCTGTCGTGTGTTGCAGCTAATGTTTTTGAGACGGGGATGACCTGCAGTTCTGGTTGGCAAAGGTTGTTTTTCAGGTACCTCGGAGCAGGAAAGCCTCTCTGATGAGCAATAGTGCCCTGAGCAGATTAGTCAATGCTATCACTAAATGCACCGTAGCCCGAAAATATGGTACCTCATCTGGCAAAGAAAAAGTTGTCAGCACAAATCGTAGGTTATTCCTCCAGCCCTACATCCTGAGAAGCTCTTGACAAATATAATGCTATATTTCCTGGATTAATAGGCATCGATAGCCAAATTCCCTGGACTATGGAAAATTAACAAATGCTTTCATCTCTACTTTCATTACAGGAGTTATTTATGGGGATGTTTTGGTAGTAGGTGCTGCTTCCGTTAACTGTTTAGGGAGCTGGCTGGAGGCTTCGTGTCTGCAGATACTGACCTTTTGCAGATTTTTTTCCCCTTAGCTGATGTCTTCGTCAGTAAGGAGACACCTGCATCCGTGCAACTCTGGTGAGCAGAGTGACACAGCACTTCAGTATTTCCCCTTCTTCACCAGCTGGATAGGACCCCTGATACAAAACCTGAGAAATGTGCCAAAAGCCTTCAAAGTTCAGGCCAGAGGTGTTTGTGCAAGATAAAAATGGGACAATATAGCATCCCCGTACAACTCATCCGTTTACACATGACACTTGCTTCGTGGTCTCTGATTAGCTTGTTAGTAAAGAGGCAGGAAGAAGTGCAATCAAGTTTTTATGATTCATCATTTCTGTTCCCTGTTTGGGAGACAATGTCAGTGCTCTTTGCCAATCATAGAAGGAGGCTTTCGAGTGCCTTAGGGAGAAGCTTTTTTTAAAGATGCTCTCTGTGTTTCTGAAGGCTGAGCAGCATTTCTAAATAATAGGGAAGTCCTGGAGTTTGTTTTGTGTTGTCTTTTTTTTTTCCCTAATTGTATCTGCTAACAATGCTTTTATGTTTGCTGCACGTATGCTAAAAGAAAACATGCTTCCAGTTTGTCTGTAATCCTGTTTTCACTCAGAAGTGTTTGTGCAGAAATAAATTAGAGATGGTACCTGGAATATTTTCTGCAATACAAAAGGCAAATGTAAGTTTTATTAAGTTGAAAAGGATACATTCTCTTCTCCTGACCTTGATTTTTTAGTTATATTCTCTGTACCCCTGCTTTAGAAGTATTATTCTTCATCCCATCCAATTACCATTTCTATCAGCTCTTCTGAAAGATTATGCTTTTTGGGTGTTCTTCTGTAGATGTCTTTCCAGTGGCTTCACTTGATGAATGTGACAAGTTTTGTGTTTTCTCCCTCCCCTCATTGAATTGAAAAGTTTTTTGATAAATACAGGCCAATAAGTGCCCAAAGGCAGTGTTTCAATGGCTGCTAAATCTTTCAAGGTTAGGACTTAACCTCCGTTCTCCCTAATTCAACTGCAACCTTCAGTCTGGAGCCAATCAAGAATATCAGATGATACTTAAACAATGAAGGATTTCTGATATTCAGGTACAGCCTCTGTTCAATAGGATTGCAAATTCTTTGTGTGAAGAAAGTCGGTTTTGCTCTAAAGTACTGTCACAAAAAGTGAAATTACCATTTGCTTGGAATGATGCCATTCATCATTGTCAGAATACTAAGCATTGTAAGTAGCTAGGCCTCTCCAAATTAATGCCTTGTTTTGCATCGGCTAAATTTCCCAAATCCTCGAGGATGGGTCATACAAAACTCATCTCACCATTTTAATTTATCAATCCAATATGAGTGCGGTGAAAGGGAGCTTCATTCGGTCTTAGCTCTTTTATTTACAGTCTAATTCTAAAAGAAAAGGAAATAAGATATGAAAATAAGTTGGAAAATAAGATAAATCTCTCAGTGAAATCACAAGATCTACTCAGTCCTGTAGCAAACCCTCTATAATTCATTTGTAGGTCAGCTCAAGGGATTAGCCATGACGTATTTGGAAATTCATTTATTTTTATTTTATTTTGCTGTTTCTTATGCATAAGGGTAATGCTGTCCCCAAGGCTTTTCAGGTAGCCCTCAAATCTTGACAACATTTGCTGTCTCTAAGGCCTAAGCCAAAATTAATTTTCAAATAAACAGCATAAAAATGTATGGAGTTGTATAAATTTGAATACAAAATGCATTTGTTTTGCTTGCTTCCATCCATACATACATACTGTTGGCTCAGCCAAAAATCATAATATGACATTGAAATTAACGGCCATATGTACATCATGAAAGTCAAAAAAGTTTCTTAGTTTATTAGAAACACCGTAGCGTGGGTTTTTTCCCCCACTTTCTCCATAATATGCTCTGCAAGATGTGTGCTGGGAAAGAAATACATGTTAATTGTGCTTCTCTCACCGAGTGCCTTACGAACCTGTGTCTCTGCTCCTGGACCACTTGCTGGGTCCTGCATCCTGCTCGGGATTTTGACGGGTGTGACATCTTGAGAAGCGCTGAGATATTTTCAGCGAAAGTGTAATGAAAAGTGACTTGATATCTCTTGCAATTTATTTTATCAGGCACAAGTGGGGAAACACTGAAAGTGAGAACGGCGCTTGGACAGCCTGCAGCGGTGGTGCAGGCTGGAGAGTGCCTCCGGTCCCACAGCAAGCAGAGAATTGGACTGGAGGGCTAGAAATAACGCTGTGAAGCAGAATCCCCAATTCTGGGCTAAACCAAAACAAAAAAACCCCAACCAGAAGCCCATGCTGAGGGATCATAGAGAAACAAGGCAAACATTTTGTTGGTGTTTAAATATGATACAGAGTGGACTCTTCCCTCGGGTCGCTGGTGGCTCCAGTGCATCCCGAGAGGTGCCAGGAGCCGCTGCTGCCCCGGGAGCCTGTGGCACCTGCAGGATCAGCCCCGCGGCAGCTCAAAATAACTCCTCCGTGCTCTTAAATTAAAACAATGCCTCTTTTCGGCGTAGTTTTTGAAACCTCATTCCACAAGGGGGCTGCAGGCACGCTGGAAATTTAGCAGTTGGCAGGCTGGGGAGTACCTGGGAGAAAGGATGCCCGATCCCATGCAGAGGTGCCCGAGTGTGGGCCAAATCTGGAGGGAAATGGTCCCTGAAGTCTGAGCAGTGCCTATGCACGGCTTTTTCTGAAGATGTGACAAGTAGGTCTTTGACAAGGTTACCTGTGCCATCAGCTGGAGATGGCAGAAAGGAGGAGGAAAAGCCTGGAGGGGTTGGTTGGGGTGCAGAGCTGCATCGCAGTCATGCTGCTCTTACCCCAAAGGTCCTCCAGATTAATATCGTTAGCCGAAATATCCTTTCACTTGTGCTTAATTAAGAGAAGTATGACTGTGTGAGATCTCACTGGTGCACTGCCTGGAACTCCGTATCTCGAGCAGTATCAGCTGACCAATAAATAGTTGGTTAATTATTAATTAGCTAAAGATTATGTTTGGAAGGGTAGATCACCTTGAAATGTTGCTTTCTATTATGCTTTCCCAGCCAGGCAATGAAAGATTTCAATTTAATGTGACATGACAAACTACAAACAATTGGTTTTTAGGGTTTGGCAGGTGAGGAAGCTGGGGTCTGGTGGGGTGCTGCGAGGGGCTGGTTTTTCCATACCATGCCCAGCCAGAACGGGGTGTCAGCCTCGCGATGGTCTCCTGCCTGGCATGTTTGGGATGTGTATAGATCCTCTGTTTAGCAAATAATTTATATCCTGGGTCAGCCTGGAGTAACTTCAGCACTGAATGATCTTGCACCCTTTAATATTTTTAGTGCTTTTATTTCCAGCAATATTAGCTTATCCTGCTATGCACAGTACAGAGCCTTCTGTCCCAAAAGACAGCAAAGTTCTTTAAGGATTATTGTCCAGTTTTATTTAACCCTCCACTGAAACGCTGTTATGTTGGACTTTGGGGTGAAACACATGGGGACAACCCCTCGCTGTCTCCTCTCGCCCTGCCCCTGCACTTTGGCTGGTGCAGCAGGCAGGCATCTCGGGGAGCGCTGCCCTTTCCCAGCCAGGAGCATGTCCTTGATGTGGACGGTGCGGCTGAGACCTTCCCAGCTGGCTCTTCCTGGCTGCTGTTTGCAGGCGTGAATATTCCCTCCAGGCTAAGTGAAAAAGCTGAGGCCAGTTGCTAAATGAATGTCCTTGTTCTTCCCATCCACCACGCAAGAGCTGCCCCGTAGCCCTGGTTGAGGGCTGACTGGGGAGGAGCTGTGGTCTCTGTGCCAGGCTTGGCCTCGGCTGGAGACGGAGCATCTCCTTCAGCTTTTGGTCTCCTTCCAGATCTTCCCAGTTTAGCTCGCCCTCCATCACTTGGCAGATTTTGCTAACTGCGTTGCAAGAAATGCAAGTTGAGGATTGCTCACCTGATGCCCAGAGCCCAGCTCTGGGGAAACCGGGAGTGGGAAGGGGAGGATGGGCAGCAGCGGGGAGCTGCTGCTGTCCCCTGCAGAGGTGTGTTGGCTGGGAGCTGCTCTTAGCAGCCCAAATCTGCTTTCATGGTTGTGGGTCAGGAAGAAAGAAAAATAGAGGAAGAAAGATGGTTTTACTTGCAAGTAAAGGCTATTTGATAGAATGCACTTTAAAAAGCGTGGCAGTCAACATCAGTGTTGCCATATAGCACATCTTGGAACTGGAAGACTGATTTAAAAATGAATAATCCCCCAAATATCAAAGATAAAAGGAAATCTAATTTATATATATTTCTAAAAGTGAAAAAAGCAGATACGATCATTGAACCATGTGCAGTTGCTTATAATCTACTCTGTTTAGTGTATCTTTTGAGATTTGACAAAAATTCACTGAGTTTTTTTTTTACATGCTTGGAATCTCCTCAAGTCAAAATCCTAGAGGAATGCAATGCCTTAGTCATAATATACAGTATATACAAGTTGCTTTTTAATTAATAACACTTCCTAATTCCTGTTTTAGGCAGTGTCTGTAGAACAGCAGAGTACAGTACTGCACTTCTGGATTTGTACATTGTAGTCACTGAAAACATGTTTTTGACATGTGAACTATGTGTCTTGCTGTACCGAAACTATGTCAAACCAGACACATCAATAACATGTTTAGCCCTGTATACATCTTTCTATTGTGCTCATCACCCTATTATGGCAATTGCTTCTTAGGTGACTTTCATTTCTTGCCAAAGCGTAAAACACCCCATGATGCATGAAATGTGGGATTTGCATACCCATTTGAAGCATCGAATTCAAAAGTATGTTGGCGAATGGTTCCTCGAAGGCCTGTGTACATAAATGCAGGGTTCTGCGAGGCTTGGCAGAGTGGCGTGGAGGGGCAGCGTCAGTGTTGGATCCTGCGGAAAGCGATGGAGAAACAGTGGATTTTGGTTTCTCTTAGGAAAAGGCGGCACTTGGTTTCCCTGGCCGTGCATGCGAAGGGGCGGGTGGCTGAACGCTTGCAGCAGCATCAGCTCCTTGCTTTAGCTAAGCAGGGCATATGGTTAAACTACAGTTATTCCCTCCTGGCTGCACTCCTGGAGAGCAAAACCCCTTTGCCTCCTCTCCCTGCTGATGTGCCTTTGTGGGGACAGGTAGCCGTGACACCTGGCAGAGCCCCCCCGTGTCCCCCTGCCGAGGCTGGCACCCCCCTGTGCTCTTGCTCTCCCCAGGCTAAGGCAGCAAGTCTCCTCTGTTGGCTTCAGCAAGGTGCATGATACTCTCTCCTTTTCTCCAACTTCACTAAAATCCTTTTATCCTGTGGTATTTATACTTCATACTGAGAAAGGAAAAGGGTCTTACAGTCATATACCTGTATCTTAAGTAATTGCACACGTTTTATGACATGCAACCATCTCTGGGAAGTGAGAAAAGTTTCAGGGCTTTGATTAAATCAATTTTTTTTTGACTTCTGCACAAAGTTTTCCGGAAACTCTTCCTGTTTACACCAGGTGAGGATCCGGCCCCCTTCTTTGCTTTCAGTTTGGCACTGCCACTAAGTCTAAACTCGAAATATTTGCTGTTTCTACTAGGAAAGGGGAGGGGGGAGAAAGGCAATTTTGAGGAAAAACTCCAACTTTTACATTTATGAGAACGATTTTAATAACTCCAAGTTACCCTTGCTAATCCTTTAACAGGAAGGCGGTTTGAGAACCGACCCAACCTCCTTTCCTTTCATTCGATCCCAAAACACCTGCAACTCTCAGCAGAGTAATCTATGAATCACTGTGTCTGTCGTCCACTTATTGTCTTGTCTAGTGCACTCCATGGTGGAACTAATCAACAGCCCTGAATGAAGCATTGCTCCTGAGCTGAATTCCTTAAAGCTCCTGAAGTATTCAGCAAGGAGGAGAAATCTTTTAGTATGATTTGCTCCACATTCCAAATTCATTTATAGAAAGAGAATAGATGATTAACAACGGGTCGAGAGACACAGATTTAGCACTGCTTTGCCCTGACCTGCCCCGAGTTACTCCTTCCACTTCCCAGGCTGCTCTAATAAGATGAGTTCAAGGAGTGGGATGGCAAAAGCTGGTTGAATCCCCTGCACCCAGCCATCTTAATTTGGTTTATTTGCCTTAATGAACAAATCTGGTTCCTTAATCACAGGTGAACGGAAAAGGTCACTTGCCACTCTGACAAATGGGTTTACCCTGAGCTGTTTGTGTTGGGCTCGCAGATAGTGCTTTTTCCCCCTTTTTCTCCCCCGCGATGAAATGCCAACGTCTCTACGGCACCTCCTATTGCGGCCATTACCTGTGGTGTCTGGGCTGCCTGCCAAGGAGCACCCTCGGTAGCAACAAAAGCATAATCATTTCCAGTTGGAAAAGACTGAGCTGTAGTAATTTTCCCCTTTGAAAGCTGCAGCAGTGAGCTCGGGTTAAGCAGGCGCTCTTTTGGTCCTGGGACATAGTGCAACAAGGGTACGAAACTTCGTCATCTGCGGGAGCCATTTGGGGAGACTGTGAGGTCCCCAAAGATGTTCCTCATCCCCACCGAGCAGTGTCCAGCTGACCTCGGTGGCGGAGTGGCCAGGGGGATGTTTGCAGTTTGCAAATGTCTCTCTTTTGGCAAGGTATGGGTGGTAAATGCTAACAAAACGGGTGCAAAAGGAATAATTAACATTTCCTAAATGAAAAGCCGGTCTGCAGAGAGGTTCAGAAGAGCAAGGGGTGTAAAAGGTGCTGCGAGCTCCTGCCCCATCAGCCAGGATGGCAACGCAGGCTCTGCTGCTGCAGCAGCGAGCAAGCACAACAGCTCATCCCAAAGAACACCCTGCGCCTCCGGGGACCGGCCGTGCCGGGCAGCAGCATGCTTCGAGGGCACGTTGCGGGCCCTTTCCCAACCAGTGCAAACTTTGGGCTCGCTGACACTCGCTGTTGACTTTGGTAGTAAACTGTAGCAATAAAGCCAAGTCTCCATCCAGATGTACCCACTGGAAAAAGCCAGCCGAGCGGTCTCACGCAAACCCTGGTTAGTGGCTTACTCCAGGAAATCCTTTTGCAGCCGGTACAAAAGGGAAACCATTTCAAAAAGCAGTTAAAGAGCTATATAGGTACTTGCAGCAAAATCATAGTTTCTTTCAGGTAGGGCTGAAAATCTCTTGATGTATGTAGAAGACAGAGAGCACTTAGAGCGTGTTCATGGTGATGTATGTTTATCACCATGTGTGAGCTTTTTGGACATGTGGGCTGTGGAAAATAAAACCTTTGAGAAAAGGCCCGGGCAGATTTGCAGAAGTACCGCCCATGTGGAGCGGCATTCAACGTCAGCTGAAGATGAAGCTCTTCCCTGGGCCCTGGGCGCTCACAGACGGCCTCACTGGCAGCCTTCTTGGGTCACATAAAAAATGAGTTGGGTCAAACCCCAGATGTGCTAACTGGGTGTTGAGATGCACTGATTTTCACTTTGCTGGAAAAAATGATGTCTCTTTTACTTCACACTTCTGTTTTGAAACAAAAAGCGAGGTGGAAGTTTGTCCAAAACAGAGCTTTCCAATTTTATCTAGCATTTAAATTCTGCTATGTTTGAGTAATCGTCAAAAAGATAAAGCTCCGTCTTGCAGGAACGTACTTGGATGTGGAAAAAAGCAGCAGACAGGTGACTGGCAGGAAGCGCGAGCGGCTGCTCCCACGCAGATGCAGACGACTAAATAAGTTTTGAGATCATCGTTCCTGTTCAGGTCTTTTCCTTTGATTCTTCAGATTATTTTTATGTCAGAGGCAAATAAGAAACAAAGACAAATCTGCAAAATGACGAGTCGGAGTTTATTGGAGCAGGAAAATAAGCCATTCACACCACTTCCCGGTTTGCTGTGAGAGGCAAAATCATTCACAACGGTGAATCATGGCAGCTAGAGCTGCTTGAAATTACTGCTTGCTGAAGTTAAATTGCTACTGGCATGCATGGAATAAACAAAGATATTAGTTTAGTTCGTTTAAAAGTACAAGTTCTCTTTAGCTGTGATTTCACATGTGCTTTTGTAGGGCCAACGGATGATCTTATTTTCTGACAGATCATATTTAAGAGCATCTCTGTGTTTTCTTTGGGTAACTACATAATTTTCAAGAGAAAACCCCATCAGGGATGATGAAGAAATGCGTTCACTCCCATCTCCAATAGCCAAAGTGGCAAGACGAGGTATGAGTCTCATCTCTTCAACAACTAAAACTGCTGCTGGCGAAAGAGCCTGATTCTTCTCCCTGACATGAACATGGATTTTGGAAAGAAATCTGCTCCTTCTGCCTCCTGGGTGAAGGCATTAATTCATCCGAGTTTTTTTTGTGAGGATCTCTTTAGCATGGACTTTCAGAGTCAGCCAGGTGCCTGTGAGTTTTAGAGATACTAAAGGTACTGTACGGGAGCTGAATGTCACATCTCCATAATGTATTTTTTGGCAGGTCTTGTTCCTTCCCACGTGTTGGTGACAGGAGATAGGCGGTTTATTACAACAAAAATACAGCTCCTGAAATTCAGCTATTTGAGCTGACGTGGGAGCGAGCTAGGTGGGAGCAAAGCTTTTGGAGCCCAGATTTAATAGCAAATAGGTGCTTCTCCAGCACAGCAGTTCCTGCCCTTCTGGCTCCTCCTGGTCGTGTTGTTCCTTGGAGTTTCATACCTTTCTCTGGCTGCCAGGGAGCAGAATCTGTTCCCTGCAACCCAAACAGTTTTCTCGCTCTGCTCTATGAAACTTAGCCTGCATGTACACGGGCACAACGTCTGATAAGACCATCTGCTGTGATGCCTCCTCATGCCAAAGCTTTCCATTTCTTCTAGTTCACAGACTATCAAGGTGGGATTTATCTGCTGTAGGTGTCTACGAGCATGCCTACCTCTGAGAAAATTGTTTCGATTTCCTTTGTACTTGATGGACAGCTTGTAGGATATCGTCTCACCTCAAACTGGACATCTAAAGTGAGTCCTCTGAACAATCCCTTCCAGTGCTCAGTTTTCTGCAGCGTGTGTGAAGCTGATGTGTATATTGTAAAAGTCCAGAATTAGCGGTGGTGGATCCCCGCGTAGGTTATGTGCAGACAGCAGAGGGTGCTGGAGTTTTTTTCCTTTCAATGCACCTCCAAGGTTGCAGGATCATTATAACCTAAAATCAATTGGCTTTTATTCTGATTGCTGAACACACAGAAGCCAGGCAGGTACAGCAAGAGAGGAGGTACTGAACTTGAGTTAAATGGACACTGTCACCTTCAAAAGTCACACCTCTGCCAAAAACTCTGTATCGACAAAATCAGTAAGTGAAAACAGATTATCATGATACAAATCAACAGATTTTATTTTTCTAATGATTTTTTTTACTAGGATTTTCCCTCTCTTAAAACACTTTTAAAACTTTTTTGCAGGAAATGGAAAACAAAAGCTTCTACAGTTTTTATTTCAGCAAAGTCAGAGTCTAGAAAATTTTGCTCTGTCAGAAATACAACTTGCAGACATTATCAACCTCCAGCAAGTTGCCAATATAGACTTTTACAGATCAGAGTAACAGTGTTGTCAGCTGGCACCTCACTGCCTTATAGCAACATCCAGATCTATACACCTACAGAGCTTCAGCCAGGGCTGTCAATCTCACGGGCCAGGGCTGGAGGAAGGGCTCCCCTATAAATGTCAGCAGTAAGACTTTCAAGAGCAGGATTTAAAAGAAGCAAGGGTAGCAAACCAGGCTGCCAGACTGGAATAACTCCCTTAAGCTCAGCAGAGCTTAAGTGACTTAAACTTCCCAAAGCTTTCCCTGTCAGGACATGGACGCGCTGGCTGGTTGTAGAATAAATCTGAAATTCAGACTTGCTCCTCAGGTCCCATCCAGGCGTGCTGTGGATGAGGAGCTTGGGGACTGTGTTTGGGGCTGTGTCGCATGTGCTGACACACGTACCGCAGGTGGTGGTGCTAATGGCAGGGAATGGGAGCGTGCGTAGGGCAACGGCCACTTCACCTTCCAGTTAATGCACCCTTACATCCGCCCGTGTTTAAAAGGACAAATTTCACACCAGCAAGTTACAAGTCCAACTGATGTCAGAGCCAGGATTAAAACTCGGGAGTGACTGGCTTCTAGCCTATTTCTTATTCTATTAAATCACACAGTCTTTCTCCTGCTAACTCTCGCTGGTTACTGGGCTTGCTTGGCAGCAGCAAGCCCAGGCTGATGTCTAATGCTGGCTCCGTTACCAAGTCAGCTTGATTGCCAGCTCAAGGGCATCCAGTCAACAAATGTCTTATTTTTGGATTCTCCTGTTCTCCTGAGACCATTGCTATGAAGAACGACCTCCCTTACCTCATTCACCTTGTTTGCTGTTCCCGACCCAGATAGTGTCGTGGCTATTGCATGAGTCAATCGTCCCATGGAGTAGTGGTCTCGCGGTGATGTTTTCATTAGCATTTGAACCAGAGCAGTGGCTGGCATCTGCAGGACATTTCAGATGAACATAGAAAAGTCTATATTTTAGTCATGTTAAAACTATGACTAAGCTAACAAAAGTCAGGAAATCCAAACTGCAGATTGATAGGTTGTCCTTGGATTGCCCTGCGATGTCTAGGCATGGGATGGCGACACACCCGGGACTGCAGTCCATGGGGAGGTGCTTCTAGTGCCTGGGCATGGTGTGACGTGCTGAGGGTGGAAGAGCAGCTGCAAATACAGTTAGGACTTTACGGGTTCATTTCTCTTCTTTTTAAGGTCAATCTATTCTACTCCAGCACTTAACTTTTTTTTGTTTGCAAACTGTAATTTTGCAAAGATACATGGCTTCCTTGCATTGAAGTAGAAGTCTTCTTTTTGGATCTGAAAGTCAGCATGGTTTCTCCACCTCTGGAAGGATATGTACATGGTTGCCCATGGCACATGGGTCCTTTTGCACAGCAACACACAGAAATCGCTTCCCAGTGAGAATGCGCTATTTCCCAGTTGTCTTTTTCTGTAGCTGACATCACTTCTCTGTTTTGATCTTCCCCCCCCCCCCCATATGTGTCTACAAGTGAGAGCCCTCTTTAGGAAATACACTGTAGGAATCCGCAATCTTTCAGCTTGCCTGCAATACAAAGATTATGAAGGGTAGTAAAGAGTCACAGATTCTTATGCTAAACTACAGTTTTTATGAGTACTTGGAAAGTCTTGTCTATGTTTCCTATTAGAACTGATAAAATTATTCAGATCAAGTTAATTTTCATAATTTCCAAATTTCTGCTTCTGTTCCAAAATGTAATTCTTTAAAATCTTTTTGCTTCTCCCATTACCAATGTAAATGGGTAATTTTCATTTTCTTTTCTTTTGACAGAGCATTGCACATGCAACGTTCAGTGTTTATAGCTTTCGCTGAGCGGGCTGACTCAGTTTTAGGGTGGAACGGCTTGACAATTTGATGCAAAAAAGAACGACATTTAAATATAGGATCGGATTTTGCAACCTGATAAGCAGCAGCAATCCCAACTCGAGTAATCCAGGGACCTTGCAAGCTCTCCTCCGGGCACACCGTCGGTCCCGGCGGCTCAGTGCTATCTCTCGGGGCGGCTGGGAGTTACAATTGCCCTGCGACTTCCTTCTCCCTCCTCGCAAGGAGTGGATGGGAATTTGCTGAAGGCTTTTATCAGCAATATGCATCTGCCCCCATTCTCACTCAGCGGCTCTCGCCAACGAGTGGGAAAAGTCGGGCCAACGCGTAATCTGCTCCCAGCTTGCTTCCTGCTGCCGTGCCCCAGGGATGGAGGAAGCAGACAAGTGGCCCTGCGTGCTCTCTCTTTGCCAGGCCCAAAAGTTCAAGAGGCTCAGGGAGACAGAAGAGAGTTTATTGCTCCCTTTTGCAAAGGATATTGCATATTTAATTCTGGAATATAGTAAAACTCTATAAAGATGAGTTATATGGGACAAACCCCAGATGAACCTTACAACTTCAAGCTCTTTTGACACCTGCTGAGTGAATTTTGGCCACTTGCTCTGTACAGTCTGATGTGATATTAACGTGCCATCTGAAGAGTCTTCCAGTTAAACGTGTCATCTTAAATCTTCATTTCATACTTTTGCTGCATCTGCAGTTTGAGTGTACCTGGGGCCACCGCTTGATTTATTTCTTTGTCAGTTCAAAAAGCTTTTGCATCGAGAGTTTCTCTTGTGTCTACAAAAGTTATTTCTGATGAAGTGTGGGATGGAAGGGACATCTCTACTCCTGGTGCACGTAATTTAAATAAGTTTGGCAGAAGGTCCTGGATATGAAAGACCTGTATATAAGGCCAGACAGTGAGAGCACAGGGAGCACTCTGGGGTCTGAGCGATCTCCCACAGCGTGCTGGAAACCGCCAGCAAAATGCAGAGCAGAAGCTATGCTGTTGCAAAGCACGATGAGCCCTCCGGACGTGGGCAAAGGCTGCCTTTTCACTATTTATCTGCAGCACTTGGTGCAAGAGGGTCTTAATCCCCCAAAAAGCCATGAGGTGTTACTCTGGTATAAACAGTAGGAACATAGCTGGTCTCTTTTGCCCTTGCTGGCATATGAATGGGAGAAGACACTGCACGAGCCAGAAAAGCCATGCTGGTGGAAGCAAGTGTCTGCACATGAGCCCTGTGTTTGCTCAGAACTGTAGACCTTTGTTTCTCTGTTTTTTTAAATAAATTATTTTTTTTCCCCCCAAGCAACGTCATTGGTGAAATTGTGCTCCCATTTAAATCACGGGAGTTTTGTCATGGACTTTTATGGTGCCAGGATTTCTCTCCATGTGGTTTTTGAGCACCTGAACTTAGGTAGGGTTCAGGAGAACACAGTTGTGATTAGCCCAGCCTTCCTGTGTTGTATCAGGGTCTGGAGTTAACAGGGCAGTTGCAAAGCGTGGCACATAATGCATTTCTGCATTAAATACACCCACATTATCTTACGTCCCAAGCAGCCCAGATTGTCAGTAGACAATTATGGGTTTTGCTGGGTTTATTTTGATTGGCCTGCTCTCAGTTTTCCATAGTGGTACTCTATTTGTAAAAACAGATCATTAATGATAACAACAGATGACATGTGTCTGAAATATGGGGTGGACGAGGGAGTTAGTTTTTCTTCCTATTTTTTTTTTTTTCCTGAGTGTCTGCACTTTGACAGCACGTTTGCCAGGCTGTCACTTGGTTGAGAGATCCACAAGATTAGGACCTCATTGTGTGAATGTTTTCACAGCACTTGTTGCTATAAAGAATCTTCACACTTTGGTGGATGAAATCTGGACTCCTAGACACAAACTGTTAAGAAGCAATCATAACAATTAGCTAATGTGTCAACAATTAGCACTTTCCATCAACTGGCATTGAGTGGAACCTTCTTCTTATCCATACGCAGACAAAAATGCAATGATGTAGTAAAGAAAAGCAGTGAATTTGGCTGCACTCATCCCTTGCTGTAGCCAGCAAACTCCCATGGGTATTGTTTACAATGATTATTCTTCCATTATGATGTTATTGCACAGGTCAGGGGTGGTAGCTAGACTGAAAATAAGCTTTTTTTTTTCTTTTCTTTTCTTTTTTTTTCTTAAACTCTTGGCTGCTTTTACAAAAGTACAACAGAAACAACTGCTGTGAAAAGGTCAGCCAGTAACAGTACTTTAGTGTTTAACTGGTAAATATTTCAAAATAGTATTTCTAATATTTTACCATTTGGAAGTTTTTCAATGCATCTCCAGTCCAGTGCGACTCAATCAATGTAAGATTTCCATGGTCTCCACTGGGAATTTTTTACAATGGGTACATTATAGTCTGTTAGCGTATCTACCACCAGTTGGTCAGAATTTGTTTTAATATCTTTTTATATGGTATATTACTGGCAGTAATATAAAAAGCACTGTTTTCTCAAGTATTTTACATATCTCCATATGTAAGCACTGAAAAGAACTGAAGATAGGTCTTCTGACATGACCTTGCAGCCACTCTTACCCTTACAGTAGCTTCTCAGAAGACAATGCGTTTGACTGGAAAGAAGATCAGAGTCTTCTCCAAGGAAATGTCTTTTGGGAATGTTTCCTGTAATGCATGGGGTTCCTAACGGGCTGCTGTGAGACGAACATAAAGTACTGCAGCATCGGTGAGGGTTTCTCTGGTTAATTGTGGAGCTGGAGCCAAAGTGAAACCATCTTAAAAACAAGCAGTACAGTTTCTAAAAGTAACGTGCTGCTTGACTGCAAGCCAAAGCAATTGATTTAAAACAGGGCACAGTGCTTGAGCACAGCCTCATCTGGTACAGCACCCTGGTAGCCGCAGTTTGGACCATGTGTGTATGTTTAGGAATTATTTGACAGCTCAATAAAGGAGGCGTTGCAGTAATCTGAACAAAAAGGTGGAGGCAAGGATGCAAATAGAAACAACAGTAATCAAACTTGACCGATTTCTCCAAGTTCAGCATACACTTCTTTGCTGTAACAAGGGAAAAGAACGACCCTGTGGTTTAGGGGCAGATGCACCATCTCCCCAGCTCTTCCCAAATCTCCCTGTGACTTTGTGCAAACCTAAGACCTCAATGTACCTCAGTTGCCTCCTTTTAATCCCAATTCTTCCCTGTCCCCTCCTTCCAGCCTGGGACATTGTGATACTAAACAAATGTTTGAGATTTTTGGAGCGGTGGTGGTGGGGGGAGTATAATTACACTAAGGATTATTAATATGGGAAATATGGTCAATAAATGTGAGAGAGGTTGAGTAATGCAGGAACATTCTTTACAAATTCTTTAGTAACGGTGTAGGCAGAGTGCCACAGACAAAGAAAATCCTCTGAATTGCAAGTGTGTTCTTATGGCTTTTGCCAAGATGATGACAAAACCCGTTCTTTCTTCTCGCATTAGGACTCCTATTCAATGATACACTTAAGCATGTTCTTAAATTCCGTTGACATTTGAAAGCACTGTTGACTTTAATAGGACTTAAGCACCTGTTCATGGTTAATTGTGTACTTTCAGGGCTTTTCTTGAAGAAAGAAAAAAAAGATGGATAGACTTAGGCATGTGCTTAAAGTTAAGCAGGTGCTTAAGTGCTTTGCAAAGTTGAGGCCTTAGAACCAAGTCTAATCCCCTCTGAAGTCAGAGGATGGATTTTCCCTGCAGTGTGCCTGGTGCGGAGGAGCAATTTGTTTAAGTGACAAAATGAAGTCATGAGAAACATCTGAAGAATTTTTTTTTTTTTTTTTTTTGCAACAGCACACAACCATGGGTGCCAGCTGCTGACAACTGAATTATAAAACGAATTTCCAACCAGACTAAATGGACCGAACCAAAATCTCTTCAAACATTAACAGCTACGGGCCTGGATAATATAATTTGATAATTCTAATCATACCCTGAAAAAAGCCCTTTTTCCACAGGCATAGCACTAGAGTTGCTGCTGGCCAGTGCAGGGCTTGAAGCCCCCAAGTGAAGGCAGTGGTCCTGCCGGGACAGGCGACTGCCCTCGGGTAAGATGGGAGAGGAGAAATGTTTTTTTTCTCTGAGAAAGGGCTGCTTTGGCATAAGCAGTCATTGATGGTTCAGGTATGACAGAGCCAGGGATGTTTTTCCTGCCCCTTAGCCTGGAATTAGGCAACTAGCTTTTGGGTGATGATGGGGTCACAGTGCCTTGCTCTCCTTGAGAGCTGGCCGGGATGCCTCTTCATCTCCACTCCCTGTCTGGGAGGAGAAGACAATGTTTCTGCTCTCTTCCCTTCTCTTGGTTCATATTATAGTTCCCCACATTCAGGGATTATCTTGCTGGAAGGTGATGTGTAACGCTCAGTGAAGTGGATCCTGCTTGCGACTTCTAGGTAGTGGAGTAGCAATTAAAAAAAAAAAAAGTTGCCAAATGAATGTAAATTTGGGGATCAGAATCTTACTTTAAGGTTAAAAAATAGTACCTTGGCTTCCCCCCCCATCTACTGAGCCCTGAGTGGAGCAGTGTTTGTGCTTTCTTATGGTCAACATCCCGAAAGAAAGACACTATGCAAAGAGGACAATCGGAGGTGTGGTGCCACTGCGAGAGTCACCTTCAAAGTGTGGACATGCCACCACTCTCCTCTTGGAGGAACCAGAAGAAAGTGATTTAAATCTTTCTGCTTACTGTGAACCTCAGCCATCCTGCGCCGTGCAGGCAGGCTGGTGAGCTGCAGGCTGGGCTGCAGAAACAGTGTGGTGCTTTGGTAGGAAAGGGTCATGGCTGGCACTGATCTGAGGTGTTGGTCCTGCTCCCGTGGTGGGGTTGGACCTTGGAGATGGCTCAGAGGTGATGGTGGTGCACCATGCCAGGGCAAATCTGAAAACATGGGTGCCCCAGGGATTGAGCAGGTCCTCCACCAGCGCCTTGACGATGACTCTTGCCATATTTGGTGGTTTTCTCAAAGCCCCATTTCCTTCAGTATTGTGATTAAGTGACAATGTCGTCTTTTATTTAAAAAAAAAAAAAAAAAGAAGAAAAAAAAAAAAGAAAGAAGTTTCCAGCCTTTGTGGTAGCAGAGATAAGCTGGAAAATGTGAGCCTAAAACATTTCCAAATAAGAAGGGAAATAATTAGAATCCAGAATGCATTTGTAACAACAACAAAAAAACCCAAACAAACAAACAAAAAAAATTAAGCTGTATTCTTTGCCGAGTGAATTTGAACGGTGGAAGTTAGTATCACTGCTTTGTTCATGGGAGGTGAGGGATGCCCAGTGCAGGTACCCTGCCCAGGACTCTTTTTGTGATTTAACCCCTTCACCAGGAAACTGTGATAAAGTTAAATGCAGTTTAAGTGGTTCGGGGGGGATTATGGGGCTGTGGCTGGAGGGGTGGATTTCTCACCTGGCTGTAAGGGTTTTTAGAGAGGATGTACATATGTACGCTGGACAGGAGGAGTTTTATCTTCTGTCAGGAATCTGATAACCAGAGTGAAGTGTTTCACAAGAAAGCTGCCAATTCCTGTCCACACTGTATTGCAGACAAATAGGAAAATAAAAAACCACAAAAATTCTCAATTCTTCTTATTCAGCTTACTTACAAAATGAAACGTGTTCATATCAGAGAATGGCAAGCAATCCTTGCCACTGCGGAAAGGAGAGCGAAAACAAGGAGAGCCAGGTGCTCCAAATAAGAAAATGTCAGGAAGGCTCTACGTCTCCGCCGAGCAGCCTGCGCTATAAATTGTGGCAATGCCACCACTGTGACCTGGAGCCTGGGGGAAGAGAATAGTATAAAAATGATAAATCACAGCCAGAGTTCCAGATCTTAATCAGACAAAGAAAGCTGGTTCCATTATCAGACAGATTTATATAATCACTTACTAATAACGCTGTGTCCTTCCTCTGTTTTCTTTTAGTAGACATGGGGTAAGATCCCAGATAGCAATCCTGAGGTCACATCTGTCCTGATGTCGGAAGGGACCAGTGCTCTTCCAGCCTGACCTTCTGCGTCACACAGGCAATAGTTTCCTTGCATTAATACCTGCTTGGACTAGACCATCTCTCTTAGGAAAGCAGTGAATCCTGCTACTGAGTGAGCACAGCGTCTGGTGAACTTTCCCAACAACTATTCTTGGTCGTATTCCTCATTGCAGTGTCTCCAGCTTCCAGCCACTGCTCTCATTATACATCTGTTCACTTCAGCTCGGGAGATTTCCATGATCAGACCACTGTAATCTTCTTGCCCCCTACCCTCTATATAAGCTAAAGAAACGGTTCCCCACGCTTTTCACTACAAAGGCACACTTTCTGATCTGTTCATCATTTTTATTGCTCTTCTTTTGAATCCTCTCTAATATTTCACACTCGAAGTGGCGGTGCCAGACCTCATGGCGGTTTTCCAGGAGTGTTTGCGTCGGTGCCACCATGGTGGCATCACCGCTGTGTGACAGGCAGGTCTGTCTGCTGCTGCCCACCTTTCGGGGAGCCCAGTTCCTCTGCTGCCTTGGTGTCTTCCCTACTCGCAGCTCCCGAATTTTTGCATCTTCTGCATACTGTTCTGAATATTAGTCAGGTGCTTCTTCCTTGTCATTGATTAAAAATTCTGATTGTGGTAATGCCAGGAAGTGATTCTTGTAGGAGTCTTGGGAAATTATAGTTACTTGATGATGATTTCCTATTTGCAGTTGCATTTAAACTCGTCTTTTAGTTGTGTGTATTTTGTATCATTCTATTTGATTCCATTATCAGATAAAATGTAATCACTTACTAGTAAAACTTTCTCCATATCTCAGTCTCTAAAATACCATCCAAGGATTTATACTGTAATACAAATTCATAACTATTATCCAGCCAAATCTTTTGAATAGTTTAAGTATATTATGTGACCAGAACTACCTTAGTCAGATAAACTTCTATGAAAAAAATTTCCATTTACTGTGATAGGATCTATTACCTATAAATACATATCAATTAGCATTAACTATAAATATATTACTTTAATTCCTAAGGAAGAAAACCCTGTTGGTTAAGGAAATAACTGCAGTGT
Organism: Gymnogyps californianus; assembly: GCF_018139145.2. Classification (NCBI taxonomy): domain Eukaryota; kingdom Metazoa; phylum Chordata; class Aves; order Accipitriformes; family Cathartidae; genus Gymnogyps; species Gymnogyps californianus. The sequence goes on from NC_059480.1 coordinate 24,287,554, forward strand.
AATTTGCCTGCTCTGCTATCAGGTCAATCTGTCTTTACCTGACTGCTCCCTCTGGCCCATCGCAGATACCAGAACCAGGCTGGGTTTTCTGCAGTCCTCTGAAACTGGCGCTTTCTTCTTAGAAATCCACATTCACAATTCAGGGGATGTCTTCTTCAGCTGCCTTAAAACTCTTGCATGCCGATTGTTTGGATAAGTTAATATAAAAAATCTGGCTTTCAGACCTGCAATGTAATTCCCTTCTGGGCTATTTTGAGATTGGGTCATCATTGTGTGCATGTGTGATATGACATTTTTCCCCAAATATTTTGCAGAAGTATCTGTTTGAGCACTTCTTGCTTTTGTACCTTATTTTTGACAATTAACTAGTGCCATAATTCAGATCACTTTTGTTCCTACTGAACATGAGTTTTTCTTGTGTCGTTATTTTCCTCTGGCAAATTTCTGTAATTTATAGCTTCAAATTAACATTTATGACTGTTAGCTTCCCTCTTTTCTATTATATTTATATCAGCTCCCACTTCCCCTCTAAGTGACACTGTTTTATAGGTTTTCTGTTTTTTTATTTTTGTGGCAACTTACTTTCTCAGCTACAGAATAAAGCCTTGTAAACATCTTGTAAAATGTTAGCCGATTCCAAGTATCATTCCCATACTTCTATTTAATTTCTCGTTTTCCACTGAATGGTTTGATAATGGTTTTCAGCTTTGTAAAAACATCCCTTAGAGCAGTAAGTATGTTAACTGGTAAGACTTTTATTCTTATTACACATAATGAATGTAATTAATGTGATTTCGTGAGAACTGGGTGTCATCAGTATATTGCTGTAATCCAGGTCTCTCTATTTATCATTGCAGTGCATGAATCCCAGTTGGAATTGTGTTTTCCCAAACCCCCATATGACTTTCTAAATAAATTTGGGATTCTCTGAATGCATATTTTGCTGCTGAGGCCCATGTAGTCAGCCATGGTAAGATCATATACTTCTACCAGCTTTGTATTTGTTTACACAGAAACACCACTATAGAAAGATCAGTGTGTTGGGAGACGTCTCTGCACCATCCTCTTTTTCCTTGGGGAAAGAAAACCGATGGGGGGAAATTTGTGCCCCTGCGCTGTGAAGCGTGCTGTCCAGACACCTGTACATAACGTGAAGTTAAATAGGGGAAATAATAGGGAAACCATTTCTGTTGTCATTTCCATTTGGATCATCCTCATCATCACATTTCAGGGTGACAGGTACAGAAATAACGTGTGAAAGTCTCTTTATACGGTGCATTTTGAAAGGCTGCCCCTGTGTTCAAGTAGTTGGTCTGAAACAGGCGTAAGATAAGGATTTGAACTATTTGTGTGTGTGTCTGTGTGTACAAGCGTACGCCTGTATCTACAGAAAATTAAATTACGCTTTAGTGCCAAATACATTTGAGTGGACTGGGAAAGACTCTTGGGAAGATGCTGGGTCTTTTTGCTATGATATTTTCTGGTAATTAAACAGTTCTCTATTTTATAATAGTTAATGAAAATGAGAGTGGTTGGAAGGGTTATTTCTGTCTGTTACTATTAGATTCTCCAGATTTGCTGACCCTGAATAATTAAATGTTTTTGATCACTCCGTTTATATTGCCTAGAACTGAAGTAATTCTGATCCTTCAGCAAACTTGAAGCACAGCATGGAACATACTGAAAGGCGCCAAAAGATGAAACATTTCAGTTTTGTGGTTCACATCTGTCTATCCTGAGACCAGGAGACCATTATAATACACTTAGAGCATTTAAAAGCTCCTCAAGGTTGAAAGCCCCGATTAGGGCAGTATCTGTTCACGTGTGGGAGTCCTGCCTGCGCCAAACCTGGGAGCAAGGAGCCCTCGGGTCCCTTTTCTATGGGAAAAGATGTTAGTAGCGTTGGGTAGCGGGGGAAAAATAAGGGGAAAATGTAATCAAGGAGACCCTGACACTGAAGTGAAAATAGCAATGTACACATCCATCAGTTTGTACTGTTTTTACAGAGAGTATAAAATATTTAAACTGAAGCTATTAATCATCCTGCTTCTCCGTTCTAATCCATGGGAACCACAGGAGGTCACCAAATATGCATTTAATATAAAAGAATGAAAAATATTGGAGGAAAAAGTAGTGTAATTTAAGAGCTAGAAATGCTAAGAGCAAAAAAATTTCAAGCAGAAATTTTGCTAAAAATAAAAATATTATTTTCATAATGTTCTGTTGGAAAATCATTACATTTTGGGCAGCAATTCAAAATATATTTAGAATTAGTTAAAAAAAACCCCTAAGATGGAAATCGGTTTTATTTCTTGATTTTTTTTTTTTTTTTAAGATATTGCTGGATAAGAGCATTGTCTATTTTGTTTATTTTGATAAAATCCCCACATTGCTTATGGAAAGCAGATGCTTCTTGCAGAAGCTGTTGCAGGTTCACATTCCAGGTTTCCATCAGGTAATTTTGGTGGATGTTTTAAACTCCTCATGCTGTTGGGTTTGGTGCCCTAGGCTGATATTGCCCCACAGTTTCAACACCTCAAGGTGAGAGGGGAGTGAGAGGGGATGCCTTTCCCTACCTTCACTGGATGCCTTAGGTGTTGGTGTGGAGAGGAAAGCCAAGGACTGTGGCTAAGCTGCATCTCTGTGATTTATCTAACATTGTTTGAGTTTTCTGGAGTAAGCCTGGCTATTTATTCATTTATTTATTTACTGGTATTACGATGGTGCCTGGAGCAAGGGCTCGCTGTGCTGGGAGGAGATACCTCGGTGCAGGGAGGCGAGGGGTGGCAGAAGCAGACTAGCTGCCCAGCCAAGGACTGGAAGGAGCAAATATTTCCGTTATCCAGCGGTGGTATCCTATGCCTGCTATAAGTGCTAACGAAAGCCGGCATGCAAAGCGGGAGCACAGAGCGCTGCTGTGCCTTGTGCCGCCTGGGAATGCAGGGAGAGACAGCAACACGCGGCAGAACTATGGGTTTCCAAACCTGCATTCAGCTTTGGCACAATACAGCCACTGTAGAAGAAGACATTAGGAACAAAATATAAAGCTTGAAGCTTCAAGAACAGGCTGCCAGAATTATTAAGAAAAACATCAAAATGATGCCATTAAAAACAGATGGGGATTCTATAAAGTATTGAAAAGAAAATGTTTAATTATGAGCCTTATGCAAAACCCATCAAATTTGGATTAATATTATAGTGCTGTTGCTGTAGAGGGTTTAAGTAGTCCGTGGTGGAACATTAATCTTTCACTCCTTTAAAAATAATGTTTTCCTTTTGTTGATGACAAATTCCATCTCTTCACTGTTGAAATCATATATCCAGATTAATAGCATCTAACATAATGAAATCAAAAGGCACAGGTAATATGGATTAGTTTAGAAAACAACAACGAGGGGAAAAAAAAGACCCAAGGGGAAAAAAAACTTCACTGGATGAGTGCTTTTGTCAACATCACTGTATTTTTTCCTGTTAAAGGATGAGGGGGTAGTCTCTGTTCATAGCTATCCTTGTCTGTCTGGGATATCATGTCGTGCTGTATATCCATACTATTTCTAAAAGTATGTCAAACAGAGGATGCTTTACAATTTTTTGGGGTAGGGGAGTCTTGTCTGTCTTGAGTTTCTGGAATATTGCCCATGGCTGCGCAATCTGAACACCTCTGGCAAAAAGTGCTGCCATGAATCTGCCTCTCCCAGCTCAGCTGGCTGGAACAGCTAGAAAGAGTTTCTGGGATTTTATTTAATAAACGTATCTGAAATGTGGAGCTGCTGGTGCAGGGAGGGTTATTTTTGGAAAGCCGGGCTGCAGGGCTTCTTTTCCCACCTCCCCTCACCATGGCATCGCGCCGTCCCCTCCATCTGCGAGGGCTTTGGGCTGCCTCGGCGGGCACCCTGCCCGCACGGCCCGGCCACTGCCTGGTGTTCCCCATCACTGCCGGGATCTGTACCGCCTACCTGCGTGGAGAGATTTGTACTCCAGGCCAGGAGTTTCAGACAATCTCCTTCTGCATCAATCAGGTTGAGCATCAGAGGAGAACGCAAATTTTTTCACATGCGTCACGATGCTTTTGAATTCCTCCCTGGTGGGGTTGGGCACAGGTGTGAGCCGCTGCTTTGAATGGGAGAAAAACCCAAAGTAAAACCTTTTCCCTCTAGCCTCTGTCCTCCTGGTGTCTAGACTTGGACCTCTTAGGAAAATAAGGCAAGGTGATTTTGTTCCTGTGTTTTTTCTCATCACCTGTTCTCTCTTCAGGGCTGGGTCGCGGTGCTTGGTGCATTAACCCATGTGTTGGGATTCACCGCCCCGGCCCTCCCTCAAGCGTCTTTCCAACATTTGCAGCCAACTCTTTGTGCACAAAGCTCTACCTGTGCTGTTCAGCGCTCAGCTGCTTTATACAATGAACCATATGATCAAAAACCTGTATGCTGTATTCACTTAATACAACAGGAACAATTTCCCTTCTTCCTTTCCACCCCTGCCCCCCCCCCCCCCCCCAAATTATCTGTGCTATATTGAATCACCAGGTACACCAAAAGCAGGCTCTTATTTTAGCAAAAATATCAACACTGACTGCCAAGGTAGATTTAAGGTATTCATTACAAAATATTTTGTCCTGGGCTTTAAGAATAATGCACTTTCAGTACAAAGAAATGGTTATTCTGAACATTGGACATTTTTTTAGTTATTTACAATAGGTTTCAAGATTTAGAATTACCATGAAAGATTTACTTATATTGCAGTTCATGTAAAATTTAAAATCAATAAAGTAAATAAATTTAGCTTGTCTGCCTGAATCGATTTCCTCCTATGCTAACGCAGCCCCGTAATACTGTACTTTCTTATCTCCGATGTCATCCTCTAGTGATAGTTTCAGGGTTGCAATTCTGCTATGTTATCATGTCCTTTGCGACATAGTGTGCCTCTGAGTCAGCCGCGACTTCAATATTTCAAACCTGGGTTATGAACGTCGCCTCCCCCCGAACAGGGAGCTGCCGGCTGCCGGGAGCCAGGCTCCCTCCCAGCTCTCACAGCCAGCGGACGGGGGAGAATGGAGGTGGCCCCTGGGTAAATGGAGAAAGGGAAATGTTGCTGCCGAAATAGGGTAGCTGGGCTCCAGCGCTGCTGAGATATGCGTGGAAAAGAGCTGAGAGGTCCTTTGGCAGGGCATCCTCACTGGAGAGGGAGGAGAGATTACCCCTTGTTTTTTCCTGCTTTTTCCAAAGATGCCAATCTATGGCTTGGGAACAAACACAGCTTCCTTTTTTTTTTTTTTTTTTTTTAATTTGTAGGATTTAAATGGTGATGAAAAGCAAACGTGCTCATCCAGCTGTTGCACTGGTATGTTCCTCAGCATGAGAGATGGGGCAATTGCAGTGTGCACTGAAAGAGGAGAGATCCCCTGTGATGGTTTTTCATTGAGTTTGTCCTCTTACTTTTTTTTTTATATAGATGCCTCAGTCAGAGGTACCTTGTAAGTGGTCGTAGATGAATCGCAATGGAGGACTGGCTTCTGAGCAGGATACAGGACTGTGGCAGTGAGCAGCCCATGGTCCATGTGTGGGTGATCTGGTTCCCAGAGATCCACAGCTGTTTTGGGGAGCACCTCTTCTCTCCCACCCGGGGCAGCACCTTCCAGTGGGGCAATGGGAGCAGACTATGACTGTAACGAGGTTACATCAACCAACCTACATTTCAAATGTGCAGAATACGGGAAGGGTGGGCAAGCACAAGGGAAGCTTTGTGCAATGGTGGGTTGCTGTATTTAATCCTTATTTCAGGACCCAAACAAAAATGTTACCCAAAAATATAACTGAGGGCTGTCAGTATCCTTTGGCACAAAAATAAATCCTTTAGTTGTTCCCAGTCTGTAACGTGAAATTGCATTCTTAATGTTTTCTGGATCTGTTTCATGACTGGTAAAGGCTTTATTGCATCGACAGGTTTGGCTTTCTGATTAAACAGGGATTATCTGTTGCTGAATGGAGGACAGTGGTTTTATTTTACAAGTTCAGTGACTTAAAGTTTGGTCCTGTTCTGCATTGGAACAACCCAAAACTTTGCAAACAGGTTTGTAAAATCGAATTAAGAAGTAACTAGAGGGTCATGGATTTCAGAGACCCTTACCTAAAAAAGTTGTCAAAACTGATACACCTTTGGAAGATGCCCTGGCATGAACAAAATGCCATGCTGAAGGAAAACACTTGGTCAGAAATGTTGCAGCCAGCTCCAGGTTTAACCCTTTGCAGCCTCATTAGCGTTCCCCGTGGAAGCACAAATGATAACGTAAGCCGTGGACCTAACTTGCAATGCTGTCAAAAAGTTTGCCCAGCAGACTAGACACAGCTGCACCATTCAAAGGATTTGGAGGAAAATAATCCTTGCAACAATAATAATCTAAAACTGATGAACTTTAAAAATATTGGATTTATTTATTAAAAAAGGAAACACATAAATACAAATGCTTTGATTCTGGGTCTGGCAAAAGAGTAACTGTTTTTATAGACAAGCAAATACTGTTCTTTTAAGGCAGTACTCTTGTTTCACGTGAAGTGAAACGTTCCTTTTTTATTACTTGCAAAAGAAAAGAAAATATCACCAACCCCGTCTGTCAGTGTTGCTGTCGAGTTTAAGATGGAGCACCCTTCCGGAAGGTGCGAGGAAGATGTCTATAAAATGTTAGGCAGACTTTAAAGGAAAAAAAAATAATAGGGAGAACAGAAAACAGAAAAAGAGAGGGCATAGTGATAATAATAATGATAATGATAATAATAATAACAAAGGGGCAGACCTCTTTCTGGTTTAAGTTAGGATAAATTCAAGCGAAACCAGTAATGTTGTGCTGCATTTATACCAGTGCAGCGGCAAAAGGTTTATGTACGTCCAAAGCTCATGAATTTGAGCAAATAAATACAAGCTATGTAATCAGTTTTATTTGTTTTCTGACTCATGTCTGGTGCACGGAGGCGAAGAGGTTCCAGTTAGAGAAGCAGAGTTGCCCTTCAGGCCGGAGCTGATGGTGAACTTGGAGCATTAAGTTTTATAAAGTTGCAGGATCGCCATTTCGGCTCTGTAGCTGCTGGCAGCTTTTGCAGGTGATTTTGAGCATAGCATTATTCTAGCCCCAATACAATTCATATACCTTCTTGGTCAGCCTTAAAGAAAACAAGATGTGCTGCATTGGGTATGTGCATTAATGACCAGGTTTTCCCAGATGCAGAGTTGTACAGATCCTGAGGCTGTTTCTCACTAGAAAACTTGGCCAAGATGTAGGGAGTTGGGCTAATTAAGAAGATGTTAAACACAGCTCTGCAGTAGTAGCAGCTGACTGGCACGTTGTCTGGAACAAGAGGCATACTGAGCCCGACTGTCACGAAGCTGAGAAAGGAAGAGCCTGTTGTTTTATTAACTGCAAAATCATGTTTGATTGCATTAGCGAGGCTCTCCCGGAACAACGTAGCCTAATTTTTTGGGGAAGGCAGAGTGGGTGCCCGCAAGGGGAACACCATGCTCCAAAGGTCAGCCCAGGCTTTCATTTTTTCCCCGTTTTTTTGATAAACAAAGTTATGTTGTCAGAAATGAGCCGTGGTGGTTAGTCTCCTAAGCACCTATGGACAGGCTTGAACAAGTGCTTAATATTAAAACTACTAAGCATCAAGTCAAGAAACTTGCTGTCCTGTTCTGCACTGTTGAAAATCAGACTGCTTCTCCTGGCGCCGAGATAAGGGGAAAGAAAATGTCTTTAGTCACCCATTTAGAAATGGTTCAGAAATGGTTTTGAGATCTTTTTCCTTTTTCCTTTGGCTATTTAGTAAATAGATAAATGATTAATCCCATACAGTACCATTTTTAATTCTATTATCTACTGAATTTTCACTGAGGACATAAGCTGCGTCCCTGCATGGGGTGACTGAGGTTTATTTCTGCACCCAAGAAGTTGCGACGCTCTGCTGCTCTGCAGGAAAAGCTCAGTCCATGCAAAGCAGAAATGCTCAGGACCAGCCAGGAATATTTCTGAGCATATGTAATCAGCGGTGAGCTCGCAGACTTTATTTAAACCTTCAACTTTTCTACACTTAGATTGTCAAATATTTTAAGCCTTTCCACCAAGTCATCCCTTCCACTCCTTTTCTTTTCAGTTTTGTAGAATTTAATTTTGAATTTCCTTTCACTGAGTGTGATTGTTTGGATTAACACGCTAAGCGTGATTGTACTGACTTTGGGTTGGATTGCATTTCTGTAGTATTCAGTCCCTGGCTGCAAACCGTTTCAGGTGAGATACCAAATTTTTACCACAGATTGTTAGCAATTGGTATACAAATAAGAGATACCCTTTTGTCCTTGGTTTTGTCATTTATTTATAGAAGTAAAGGCTTAAATTGTTTCTGTTTAAGTAGTACTTTGGGTAACCGAGGACAGGTTCAAAACTGCAATGGGATCCCAAAGAAGTCATGGCCATGGCTCTGTGCTGGTCAGGGTAAGTTTTGCCGTTATCTCGCATTTACATTTTTCACCAAGAACAGTCAAATCTGACCCCAAAATCAAAAGATTTTTTTTTTTCAAGTTATGAAAACAGGTAAGGCCCTCTCCTCCCTTGGGCAGGCAGGGGCACTTTCATCAGAGGTATTTTGCTGTTCAGACTAAGGATGCCAGGCTGGTTCCCCATGCTCGGTGCGGTGCCTTTAACTCAGCCACCGACACAGCGACTTCTGCCCATCATTTCACAGAGTTCATGAGCGTAATGCCACAGAAATATAAAGCTATGATGCCAGTCACCATTTACTGACTACTACCACGTGGTTAATCCAGCATTTCCTCTGAGAGGGGTGATATGATAACAGACTGGGGTTTTAACTTTAACGATTGTTAATGTGTGATCCTGTGCGGTTTGGGGTGCATTAATTAGGATGTGGGAATAACTGAAAACAGATAAAAGGATGGGTCAGGATGACAAGCTTCTATATTATTAACTTTGTCATATCAAGTATTTATATTGATCCAGATGCTGGACTCCTGTATACACTCCTCCACCTTGAGTTGTAGATGAGATTGAATTCATGTCTGTGCTCATCTTTCTCAAGACGGAGAAAGAAGATACCAGAGGAGGGACATGATGTCAAATGGGCAACCTTGGCTTACAGAGGTGCCTGATTTCTTTGCTCCCATACACACAAACCCAGCTGTAAATGTCAAATACTCCCAGCGTTTTACCTTTTGGGTCTTATCTGCGCTGAATATCAAGAAGTTGCAGTGAACAAAGTATTTGTGCAAACCATGAAAATGTAAGGTAGGAGCCTAGCCCTGGTTAATTTAATTGTGTACCTAGAAAGCTGTAAGGTTTCTCACAAAAAAATCTTCCCTCCTGGTGCCAAAGAGAGTGTGAAAGCCCATATCCATAGTGCAAGGAAAATAGGAGAGGGTAGAGCAGGGGGACATATGGATTTGGGGCAAGCTTGGCCCTTGTTGCCCTGAGGCTGGAGGAGACACGAAGGATATCCCCATCCCTGCCATGTGCTCTGGGAAGCAGGATGGAGGGTCTTAGTGATCTCTGTGGGCAAAATGGCAGGATTTATGTTCTGAGCGGCAGTTTCTGCTCTTATAACACAGAGTTTGAGACAAGCTAATAGATTTAGAAGGGTTTTTTTTTAATTATCATTTTGGTCAATTTATTGGTCAGCTCCAGCTGCTGCCATTTCAGGTTGATGATGGCTGTCTTCTGTCCTTCCTTTGTATGTGTACATGCAAGTCCTGCGTGATCCCAGGTACGAGTGCATCCCTCAGCGCCGCCGAGCTCCTCTTGGGCCAAGGGGCCAGAGCTTAGGTATTTCGCATGGCCCCGGCGCGCATTTTTCTGCGCTATCTCCAAAATCAGCCCCGTGCCTCCTCCTCCTCCTCCTCCTCCTCCTCCTCGTTTATCAGCCAGAGCACACAGACAGATAACATCCTCGTGACGTGGCCCTGACCTTTGTCAACCTTTGTTAAGGCTCCATCTGAAGTCCGGCCGAGTGTTTGTAAACAGGATGTAATTAAGGCTGGGAACTGACAGCGCCTGATGGGAGGACAATGCGGAGCTGGCGGGACCCGGGCTGTCAGATGTCCGCCCGCATTGTGCTGCCGGTGCCGTCGCGGTAATTGGTGTCCTCTGGCCGAAGGAAGTGCACTCAACTCGGATTAATCTGCCGCAGTGCGGAGGCCATCCCCGCGAGCGCAAGTGTTTCCTCAGATAAACCCCTCTGGCCCCTCGGAGCGGGGCGGAGGGAGCCGGGAGAAAGCTGTGAAAGTCGAGACCGCGGTGACAGGTGCCCACTGAAAACTGGGAACAGGAAAGGTGTGGGGGGAGAAAAACCGGCAAAGACAAGACGTCTTCACAGCTCGCCTTATCGTCCGGGCGAGCGGGAGAGGTCGCGGGCTTTATCGCGTTTTGGGGCAGCTGGAGCGAGCGCAGGAAGATGAGCGTTGCAGAAGGGCTGCAGATAAATGCTGTCTGCGGGGCAGGCGCCCGCAGCAGGGTTAGAGCAACAATTTAGTCCCAGATTTGGCCCTGGACAAAGTTTAAAATACATATAAATATATATACATACATATATATTTGTATGCGTAAGTACAAAGCGTATATATATGCACATACATGTACACACACACACACATATATATGAAAACTAAAACTCATAATTGAAGCAAAATTGTTTTTCTGGGTTTTTTGTTTAGTTTTGGGGTTTTTTTTAAATATTCTGATCAGGTTTTATAGCTCATTTTGTAGCCCTAAACTGGTGCATAAATAACTGAGTAGAATTGACTGAAAGTAAGACTGGAACCGAGTATGCCATTTTGTTTGTCCACTGCTTGTCCATGGATGAGGAAGAAGTTTGACTTTAAAATCTTTTTATTTTTTATTACCTAAAACAAGCAAGTATGTTTCAAAGCATATACCTTTTATTTTTCATTTTTACAGACTGACAGGTGTCTGTCCATGTTAACCTTAAAGTTAGATAAATACTCACGGGTGCACACTGATTTAAGAAAATGTGTAGCATTCACTTTTTTGACATACATGTGCCTTAAAATGTTATGGTATGTTTTTCTTGTAGGTTTTAAATTGTATCATCAGCTTAAGGATTGTACTGATTGCGCTAATACTTCAGGTTTATTCACTTAGAGTTTAATGCCACACACTGGATTCCATATTCATTAGGAACTTCAAAATTGCCATTTTTATATGAGAACTAAAGAGGTGCCTATAAACGTGAATCAGTGAATATATGAAAAGGCATATGACAAGGTCTGTCTTAAATATATAGAGCAGATGCTTTGGAAATTCAAATAACACTATGGCAGTTTCCCAAGGTAACATCCTTCACAGCATCTAAGCATAGACCATTCATTGAACATTTTAAGCCCTGTAATTTAGGGCTGGAGGAGCCAAATCATGCTGCTATTGAAATCAATAGTTAAATTCTTGTTCTACTTTGCTCCAAGGAGAGGTGAGCAATAGGAGGGGGATTCCCAATACCCCCAGCCCAAGAGCTCTGCTGTATCGGAAGGAAAATGAGAAGGTGGCCACCGTGTTGGGAGTGGCTGTACATCCAAATGACAGTGAATTTTAGGGGAACTGGGAGAAAAAAGGGCTCCGGTAACTTTTTCCCACATTTTTGGTTCTGCCCAAGAAGGAAGCCTTAAAAATAAAAGAAACACTAACCAAAAATCCACCTGTTCCCAGTGGAGAGAAGTGATTCCCAGCAGCCTACAAAGAGACTAAAAAAAAAGTAATATATATATATATATTTCTCTCTGTGTGTGTATGTAAGAAGACAAACGAATGAATATTTTTTTCCTCAATACGAGAAGGAAAACAGAAAAATATTCCTTGGCAGCCTTGAGAGTCATAGTTTACTCAGCTCAGAAATATGTCTCAAAGTTCAAACCAAAGTTGACCAATACTCCAAAGCTGCTTATAGCTGCAGATAGTGGCATTTGTTTCCAGACGTCAATAGGAATAAGGTAGAAAAGAACATAATGCCTGGAGCCCGTTGAATGGAAATGCCTTTTTTCCTATATTAGATCGTACATAGTTGTCAGACTTCCATATCCCAGCACTAGTAAGACAGGCAGGGAGCGCGGCGGTGTTAGAAGGTTTGCCAGGTTTGGTTTTATGTACATGTGTGTCTCATCTGCAGAGTGCAATATGAAGCAGAGCCCTTCACTCAACAGGAGCAAATAAATACGAGAAAGCAAAGGGCTAAGTACAACACCTTTGGGAGCACAATAGGGCAGGAGAGAAGGGGAGGATGGACAAAAGCCGCTGAGAGATGCAAACTGGCTCATGGCTAGAGAGAGATGAGGCAAACCAGGGCAAAATGGTTCCACTTAACCTACCTAACCTGCTTAACTAAATAAACCATTACTGCAACATATAGCAGGGTTTCCCTTACAGACAACTGTCATTAGATGAAAGAGTTAAAGACAGAAAGCTCTGAAAGAATTAACTTTGATGGTTAAATATATTTTTTGGCATGTAAATACAACCACCAAAGGAAAAGGAACAAAATACCCAACGTGGTGAATATAAGGGTTTTTTTGGAGGGGGGTGGGTTGGTTTTTTTTTTTGGCAGGTAAATAATTTTCTTCTTAAATGAAATTCTGTTTGACTGCATGAAATATGAACAGTAATTAAATGCACAGTCTGTGGGCCTTCCATACTTTAAAGCTCTTTCTTAAAAAAAAAAACCAACACAACTGCTCACCTCAGACAGGCCAATTACCCAAGAATGATGGAGTCAAGAGGAAAGTAGCTAAATTTCTTTACTTGAATGATCACAACCACAAGCCAGTGATTAGTCCCTGCAGCACCAGCGGGGATGTGGTGGGGACACTCACATTGGAAGACTTCAAATAGTCATTTCCTTGGTTAAAATAAAATCTGACTGCACTAAATAGACAGTTTTTAATCTCAATTGGACATCTGAAGATTTCTCAAGCTGTTGTTGGCTGCGGCAGAAACAAATTTTTCTGCTTTGTTGATTAAACCAGTGGTCTCCACCATTGCTTATCGGCCTGCAACGAGCTGTTCTTTTTAATTAAAAGTGAGCCACCACGAGAGAGCAATTAACAGCTAGTAATTACTGTGCTCTTCAGAACTGCAACATTTTGCCTTTCATTCCAATTATATAATGGACAAGTGGCTTTTTGATCTTCAAATTAGTGAGCTCTTGTACTATTTGTTTTGAGGCAGATTTGGAAGGTTAATGATGGCCTGTGGTGGCACTCTTTCCACTGACTGATGTAAGACAAGAAAAAAAGGGGAAGGAAACAGGAATAGTCTATCAAGAAATGCAAATGCTGCCTTCATGATAATGAACAGGAGAAACATAGGCAACTTAATATGCAGGTTATTTAACACGAACCAAATAAACGCTCGTTTTGGTGCTGGCCCGTGCTATGGAATTTTTTTCTTTTTTTTTTTTAAATTAAAAAAACTTTAATTAAGCATTTCAACATAGATTCTTTAGAGAGTGACACATAACATTTAACTGTTTGATATTTAATTGTGTTTGCCTTTGATTGTGGCACCTATAGTTAAATGTTGTACAACATTACTGAGGCATTGAACTGTCCCTTAGGACATGTGATGCATTGACTTTGTCTAAAATCTTTTAAGTAATAAGTCTTAATATATTTAATGGCCACTGTGCCCTTTGAGTACAAGGACCCCTTACATCACAAGCAATTGTCTAATTTTAATTAATATTGATTTGCATCTCTTAAATAGAAACTATAATTGTTGCTGTTGCTGTTGCTTATGGCTCTATAATAATCCTAGAGGATAGACATGTAGAATATGTTGTGTATATAGGAGTGTGTGCTTTAAAGAAAAGATCAATAATACTGTTATTAGGGCAGATCTCTGCTCTTTTGATTGGAGCTGCTGCAATTGGCTAAGTGGTGCTATGCTGACTTCCGCCGGTTGTGGTCTTTACGTTTGAGTTTTTAAACTGTTGCCCCAGAATTACTTTTTTGTGTATGAATACAGATAAGGTTTGCTCTAGTGTCAGATACCGTGATTTTTTTGGAAGAAGTCAACAGCTGTAGTACCCTGATACCTCCTGAGTAGATTAAGAATTTGGCACTTTACTTCTGCTGTGCATGTCTGGATTATGCATATCTGCACAGCTTAACAAAACCATGGACCTCATTTAACAGACAAATTACAGATGTTGTGAAAAAAGTAGGTATCTTCAGTGTGATGAATAAAACATAAAACTCATTCTATGAATAGCTGAAACAAGATGATCTGTGTTTAAATTTCTTCACATCCATTGATTTAGCTATTCCTTCACTAAACACAGTCATTAATTACACAAATAACTGTAGGCATGATAGAACATGGATAGACCTTTTCTTATGGATTGTTGAAGCTTTAGTCTCACAGTTGTTCCTGTAGGAGAGAAATGTACTGTTGATTTCCTCAGAGGCAGAATCAGGTTTGTATTGCTCAACAGATGCTGAAAAAACAGTATAAAAATCAGGTTCTTAAAAGTGCTTGGATCACGTTTTCAAGTGTCCACCTAAACCCTGAGCTGGAGTATGATACTTTAATTATGATTTTGAAAAAAGGCTCTGCAACCGGTGTGCCAAGCTGGTTCCATGGCTTACGGTCTGACGGATAACTGCAGGCTAAGCTCTTGAAAATGTACATCGAAGAGTCTCTTCCCGTGTCCTGACTTGAGCAAAGCTTCCACTGAAAAAATTTTGGCCTGTGAAGAGTTTGGGACTGAACCCACACAAAGGGCTTGGGACGTGAAACGAGTTGGAGAGTAGGAAAATAAAAAGGCTGAATAAAAATATTTCAAAGAGGAATAGGGACAATATACATACATTCAGTTTGAAAAAAATACTTAAGGTGCTTGAAAGTTTAAGTCTCTTTAGAGGAAACTGTTTTGCTATATGGGACAAATGTTGACTTTTCAATTACAAGTTTGTTAAGGATCATGGACTGTTTTGGTTCACTGTCTAGAGTATTCCTCCCAAGTGGTTCCAAGTTTGAAGATAAATGTGTGATCTTTGTTCTGAGCAGTATGCAACCCATCACAGTAATACTTTCCATGGGCTGAGATGTCACCAATGCAACGTTCATCTGTATTGCAGGGATGTGGAGAAGGTATTAGGGTTGCATTTTCCATTCTTTCTCATTCAAATAGTCATTTGAAGTGGTTCATAGTAGCTCTCCTCTGTTTTCTTAATTCACGACATGCTGGAGTTTCTTTTGGAGATGTGTGGGGAAGGCTAAGATGAACATAGTATCTCCGAGCCGCTAAAATGAACTGGGGTCATGCTAAGGAAAATGGATAGAAGGGAGTAAAGACTCAAACCCTGAAAGTTTAGGAAGATGCTGTCAGGAGAAGGATAGACAGCAGAAGCCCACTGAGGTGGACTTTCTGGAGACATACACCAAAAGCCTTCTAAATTTTCCTTTGATTTCAGCGAGCTAACCCATTCCTTGGGTCCCAGCATGCCTGGGAGAGGTGAGCTGTATGCTCATCCAGGAACACCCGTAAGAAGTAACTGCTCCCATGGAGAGGGTTACCTCTCTTATTTCCTAATCTGAGAGCGGTTACATTCTGTATATGTACACATGGGTAATTAGTAATTTTCAATGACTGTTGCTGGTGGTGATTTTTTCTGCACCCAAGACCAAGTTACCGTTTCCTGGTAACTTTGCCTATTATCTAATTTGTCACCTGCAGTATGCCACTGATCTGATCTAGTTCTGTATCTAATAACATCCTGAGGGGATTCAAGAAAATGCAGGTAAAAGGAATTGGCAAAATCATTGAGATAATTGCTGTGGCTTGATCTTGGACATTTGTAATATCTAATTCAATATAAATATGAACTTGACTGTGGCCATTTGCACATAAGCCCACAGGACAGAGGCACGTATGTTAAACGCTGCCAGATCAGGATGACACCCAATGTGCACAGATATAATTGTCTACACGGGGTGCAAGGCAATGGAAAACCAAACCTGAAACACCGGTGTGCTTAGGTGCCACATTAAGCAGAAACAAATGGGATAAAGCTTCATCACTGGCAGTGCTGCTCTTCACAGTGGCGAAAGGTTCTGAGGATTTCTGAATCGTGGTTGTTAGCATCAAAGCCATTCACTTTGTAAAACCAGGCAATGCTCTCCAGCCCTTTGCCTCACTTGTGCAATGCCCCTGGATCCTCAGCCTGACTTCAGCCCGGCTTGTCCTGAGGCATGTCAGCATGAGAGGAGAATCCAGGCATTTGCTTCAATTATTGCAAAGTCTTCACCATATATCTACATCTTGGAATCTGAAAGTGAGCCATGGCAGCAGCGCTTGCCATGCGGTTCACCTCCTTAAACAATATATTCTCTTGATCTGCACACATATGGTAACTCCCGTTAATGGGAGTTACACATGCTGGGTAAGAGGAGACTAAACCTTTCCTACATTTTTACTAGTGAAATACTGGAAATGGGATGATGGCAGCCAACTAGATTGTGAGGACTCTTGTCAGAAATATGATTAGGAATTTGTTTCCATGTAGCTCATACAGTAACAGACATGAGCCTCGAGCCAGAGACAAATAGTAGTTAATATCTAGAGAAGGCAAAGTGTTCTCTGAGATGTTTAAATGAGAATTCCAGAGCAAGATGAAAATCGGCCTCCGAGGGAATAACGTTTTCTTTTTCTTCATAACTGCGGATAAAAATTCCAAATAGATCATCAGTATGTATATTAAGGGGAGATCACATTCCTGTGATATTGTTGGAAAATTCAGTAGCAATGTATTTTTCATTTTTTTTTTTTCCTCCTTGCAAATTTTTTCTTGGATTTTTGCCATATAATGCAATAAAATGCACCCATGAGATACAGGAGATTTAAAGTCTGTTGGTGTTCATTACATTACACAGAGTCATACAGAATTTAAGGTCCTATACATTAGTCTGCTTCTGAATCAACACAGGCAAGTACATCCAAGGTAGAAGAAGCAAAACCCTGGATGCCTCTGCTGCAGCTGGAAATATGAGAATAAGTCTTCTGGATGTGTATTTATTTTGGAGTCTCAGAAAAACCCAATAGCAGCAGTGCTGCTTTATGTGAGGCCTGGAGTGAAAGAATATATATATTCACAAAAAAAAAAAAAAAGTGTGATCAATTTAACTTTCATCTTTTCTGCCTTGTCCTGTGTTGCTATCACATCTCATAGGCTGAGCAGAGCAAGGCTCCGTGAGGGGCTTGAAGGGAATTGAAGTATATATCACTATATTGCTAAAGAAAAAGGTAATATAATTTTAAATTATAAATTGCAATCTGTAGATTTTAGTGAGAAGAGCTCTACTCGAGTTCAGCTGGCCTGTTCTTCTGTGCAAGGTTTTGCCCTGATTTTCTCTAGGGTTTTGTCTCGTCCTGTTTGCGAGAGCCAGGCAGCTCTCCTTCTCATGGCCATCTCCTGCTCGGATACGATGATACCTGGGTTAAGCATGGTGTTTCTCAGTACAGAGGTATTTGAAAATTGTCTGCAGAGATAACTGAAAAATGGCGATGTCGTGGCAACATTCCTTCAAGAATCATATTTTTTTCTCAATATAAACAAAGGAGTTTTTTTCAGACATTTTTGAAAAGTTCAGTCTTTCAAAAGAAAATGAAAAATTATCTTTAAAAAGCTGTTAACAGCCTTCACATGTTTTGTGATACACTTTGATTTTTAATAGATGCATAAAAAAATATTTGCAAATATCCTCCAAAGTATTTGGAGTCCTACCTTCAACCTAGTTCTTGTTTTGTACCCTTTCTTTGCAAATCCAATCCCATATTACCAAATTCTTTTTTTTAATTGCTTTTTTCCTTAAATTTCCTTCAAGTTTTGAACATTGTCCCCATAATCACGTTCCTCCATCCCTCTCTCCATTATGGGTGTCATACAAAGAGGGGCTGAGATCTTAATGGTCCATACGGGAAAAACTGTAATGGATTGGTTTTTTGGATGGAGCTAATAGTTACTAAATCCCCACTTAATATTCCTTCTTTGCGGATATCTCTCCTCCAGTGAGCACCGTGTGCTAATCTCTTGTTCTTCCAGTGTATGCATCCATGCTTAATGTGGGGAAACAGGCTTAAATCTGTTAAACTCAAGTTAAATGCTCAGAGTTGGCTTTTACAGCTGTCCGCATCCAAAGGTGGGAGTGCATCCTGAAGCCTTCCCAACACCGCTAGTGATGCAGAGTGTGACCAGGCATGAAGTATTTTGCATTTAGCTACGTGTTTTAAGTTTGGTGCTCTGGCTCTTGAAGTTACCTGTTAATGCCATCTCTCCTGGCAGATTGTTTTAAATGTGCCCCAAAATGCGGAGAAGAACACAAGGTGAAAGGGACCGTGGCCTCCTCTGCTAGATCCAGCCTGCTTGAAAAGTTCCTCTTATCTATCTGTGAGATAAATGTCTGAGACAAATCAATTCCCAGCTTTGGGAGCCTTCACTTTTCGCGGGGTGAGACGCTGTATCCTCAACCAAGATTTGTCTTTGGAGCTGGCTGGTGAAAAAAAGTGATGCTAATCTATTTGGGAGTATACTGAGGTCCTGGCTGTCCCTCATCATCTTCCTACAGACAATAAATCTTCAGCAGGCATAAATCCACATTTCTTTTGAATTCTAGGGAACGTTCCTGATTTACACCAGTAATGTGCTTGTCTCCAAATCGTCCATTTTGTATAGATGGAACAATATTAGATCTTCGTACTTTTGAGAGGTAAAATCCTTGTTTGTCTGTGAGGGAGGCTGGAGCTGAGGTTAGGCTTCAGTCCTTGGTCCCTGTCTCATCCCCAGGAGCGTCTGTGTATGGTCCTGCCACAGTGCCCTGCCAGGGAAAACCCTATTCCCCGTTTAGTTATAGGAAAAAAGGGCAGAGGAAGGCAAGAGGCATAGAAACCTCACGCTCACTTTTGCTCCTTCCTATGGGATTTAAATCTTTGACAGGTCTTTCTGGCTCATTTCACATATTACATCGAAATGATGTCAGATGGAGAATATGCTTGTACTGTGTCATCATAGCCTTGTTTTCTGTTAGGGGCAGCAGAAGGCTAAAGGAGCCCCTCTGTTTAGAAAATCACGTATTTGGTAGCAGCAGGAGCTACCTGTGCTAGTTGTCTGGGGAGCTGCTGGGTGCCATGCCAGGGCATAACCACAGGAGAATGGAGACCATGCAGTGGACTGTAAATAAGTTGAATTTTTGTGTAATGGCCTCTGTTTTTTGCAAGTCTAAATTTTATCTAGCATGGTGGCTTTTAAAGCATGGTTTACTTCTGTAGCGTACTGCTTTTTCTCGCTCTCTATGAAGTGGAAAATAATGCCCTGGTTGCCCAGCTGCTTTTCCAGTAAATTAAAAGATTTTTTGTTTGTGCGCTGATCAATTATTTTGCATTGTTCTAGGGAATATAATGCACATTCCTAGGAAAATACTCTTTTTCCAATAGAGGGAGTGTTAGTGCCAGGCAATGCCCTTCTTTCTCACTCTCTTTGCATCTCGTAAACCTACCTATAAGCAAATAAACTATGTGTTGGTGGCTTGGTGCTATTTGGACTGAGTTTGCTCCCTGCTCTGCATTAACTAACTGACTTCTCTGAGCCAAGACACACACACACAAAGAGATCAATCTGTTCCTAACAGCAGAGTGAGGTGAAAGTTGGTCCTCCCAGAAGCCTGCCTCCAGATGGTAGGGCTGAGTCTTCCTCTGTCACCCTTCGCATTCGTTTGCCTAATCTCTTGCAGACAAAAAAGTCATGTTGGCATCCAGAAGTTCTTTGAAAAAAAAAGTAAAAAATAAGGCAAGGAATTCAAACCTCTAATCCCTGTCATGTTCCATTGAGAGGGCTGGGGTTGGCGCAGGGTGGGGAGAAGGAGAGGAGCCCCTTCCAGTCTAAGCCCCTCGAACGTCAGACAAAGCCTGGGAAGGCACTGCCCGTCCGGGAGCAGCAGCTGGGCTATGAACCACAGGAGCCTCTCTGCTCCGAGCCCCTCTGCTCCGAGCCTCGTGCCGCTCAGCCGTTTCTGGGGAGGCGGGATGCACCGGGACATCACTCTCCCCAGACCCTGGCCTTCCCTAGATAAATCATGGGCCCCCTGCCCCTGGGCATTTGAAAGGGAAAGGGATACTTAAAGGCAGGGTGTGGGGTAACAAGTTGGCATCCAGCAGGTATCTGGGATGCGATGACGAATGCATAGAGTTTGTACAGCTCCTGGTTGTGGAGGACGTCTTCCATCCTCAGAGCATTACTTTGCTTTCCCTTCACTGGGCTTGCAGTGCAGGCTTGGGGCGCTCGTTTGAACCATTGGGGCCAAATTCTGCTCCAAACTCAAATTACACTGAAATTTGCACTCTGAGTGCAAGTGAGATCAGGATCTGATCTGATCTGAATTTACTTAATCTCTAGCAGCTGCCTTGATTGGGAATTTACTTTCTGAGCAAGACAGGCAGCCACTGATTAAAACCCAAGTCAGGGGGGCAACGACCCCGAATTTACTGCCTGCTCTTTGGCAGTCGAGAGGGTCTAGAAGTCAAACTCCCAAACTCTGCAAAGGCTATGGGAGCAGAGGAGCCTCCGGAGAAGTCCCGGGAGAAGCCAGGGGCACCGCAGCAGCGTGGGGAGGCAGTGGAAGGCGAGCAGAGCGGCTGCGAGCTGGGCTGCGTCTGCCCAGTGAAAACACAGGGCTCAACAAAGGCTGTAAATCCAGTGTGAATCATGGAAATGGAATTAACTTAAAATTATACTTTCAAGGTGAAATATTAGTGGTTGTAACAGTTTGTTTTTGTCACACGGTCATGAGCCGCTGTGATTTTTAGGAAACTTTTCCTGGTAATTTAGCTACAGGATATATGGCATATGCTGTGATGTCTTTAATGGGGAGACGTAATATCGTGTGCTGTGGGAACTATGGGTTCAACGCTGAAGCAGGCGGCACGCATTTAAAATGTACAAGGGAGATTTATAATGTTTCTGGTGACACAGAATGATAAAAGCCAATGACCAAAAATATGGAAAATTAATTTAGATAGAAAAGATGCATCCTTCTGTGTGTCTCGCATCTGCTGTTCTGGGATTTCTGCATAAATCTATATGTTTTGGTTCTATTTAGTGCTGTGGGTACTTTGATTAATTTAGCTACATGTTACTGTCATGTTGGGCACATTCATCTTCTGTCTTGAAGCCTGTACTCCTCAGCCTCTCTATCATTCCACCCCTTCAGGCCTTATTTTCATCACATTTAAGGGAACTCTCCCCTGCCTGTCTTTATCTTGTTAGGCTTTCAGCAGCTTAAGTTGAATCTTCATTCTTTCACTCTTGCTGTCAAACCTCCTTTACCAAGTTATCTCATTTTCCTATTCATAACATCTAACCCGTTATATTTAATACTCAGGCACAATTGCATCTGAACATTATGTAGGACTTGCCAGCACAAATACTTGTAAATGAAATCAGACCACCCCTGGAAGGAACAGTGGTGGCTTTGCCTTGCCAGTGTATTTTAAATTGAAAAATGCCCAGGACTAAATCCAGTCCTGGAGTAAGCGTTTGCGACTTAACTGAAGTAGAGCTTCATCTGCTAAGCTGAGATGGATTTGACCCTTCAGTACTGAAAGCTGGAAGGTTAATAACGATCGCATAATCTGATATGAAGCAGAAATTAGTGTCAGGACTGTTCCAGTGGGTGTGTACATCTACAGATGATGAAGCCCTTTACAAGGATGGGTAAATAATAATGTTCATACTGCAGACTGGAAGACTGAGGCAGGGAAGTTGAGGGACTTGCCAAATTTCAATAAGCCATCAGTGTTGAGACTGTGCTGAAGCCTGTCTTTTTGTAGGAGAGGATCCAAGTCTCCTTTCATGGTGCCAGTCTCTGGGTCCTTGACCTGGAGGCTCGTCCCCATCAGATAGGAGAGTTTGTTTTTTCTCCTAGGTCTTCCCTCTGCTTTTTGAACTAATGA
Organism: Gymnogyps californianus; assembly: GCF_018139145.2. NCBI lineage: Eukaryota > Metazoa > Chordata > Aves > Accipitriformes > Cathartidae > Gymnogyps > Gymnogyps californianus. The sequence continues at coordinate 24,309,561 of NC_059480.1, forward strand.
AATGGTGCTATAGAGCAGCCTCTTCAGCAGCAGATGCTTTGGAAAAAAAAGAAAAAAGAGTGTGACTTCTGGGTTAAGCACACATTTTGGCAATGTTATATTGCTCTTTGCACCTTTGCAAAGGTTGCAACAGCAGGAGACGGGAGCCGCAGAGGCACCGCCGGCTGTCGCAGGGGCTCATGATCTGTTTTCGAGGTAGATCCCAACGTTTCCGCCTGTTGCAAGAGCTGGGTCAGTTTGTGAAAGACGATATATGAATTAGTTCCTTCTGGTAGCGCTGGACAACACTCAGTGACCCAGGAAATGTTTTCCTCCCCTTTATTCCTATAACTGCCTTTTTTTGCTGGCAAGCTGACCTTTTTAAATGCTTCATCCTTTCCCTCCCAAATGTGGAATTTCCTCCCAGAAAAATCATTCTGGCTCAAGACCCAAGGCTGGTCAGACTCAGTACAGGCTAGAAATGGGTTTTGATACAGGACAGCATCATGCTTTTGGCAGAGTATCCTGGCCTGGGAGAGCAGCAGTGGAGAATGCCGTGGTGCTGGGGCTGGGGGATCCCTGCCTCCCCCCTGGGGCTGGCCTCACACTTCTCAGTTGCCTCAAAAAGGGGTCGAAATGTTTTCTCTGTATATCGTTCTATTTTTAGGAGGAGGAAAAGCTATTTTAAGCCACTCTAAAATGTTTTTATGGTTCTTTCTGAGCTCTCTGTAGCTAGTTGGTCTCATGGTAATTAAGGCATTTGGCCTTACAAGTGGAAGGATTATGAAAACAGTTTCAGCGATTTCTAGAAGTGCTCCAACATATTCCCAAAATAGGATTTTTTTGCATGTGTGTTTGCTTTCGATTTTTGTTTTTACAAATGAATGATGCCAAGTGAAAACACACTACTTGTCACCTTCACTAGGGTGCTGTGACCCAGCCCCTGAGGATGAAAAGCACAATAGTGCATTTCCTGAACATTAATACGCACCACTCACTCAATAATGCATTATTTTTATTAACTGGAGCAATTAAAATATCTTTGCTTAGCTTTTACTTATCCCTACTGCCAGCAAAAGCCACTGGAAGATTTATATGGGAATTTTTCTTGGATAGAAGTAGGAAAAGAGCTCAGGTTTGGGGCTCAGGGACAATCTACTGTCTGTGGGATCATGGCACTGAAATCACATTGCAGTTAGCATCATCTCCAAACTTTTCAAAGTGATGACTGATGTTTTACCTCTGCTCTTTCCGCTAGAACCAGGCCAGCTAAACCAAACACTTTCCCTTAAAAATGAAAGTTTTCTGTACTGCATAGGCGATGCAGAAATGTTATAGACCCGCTGGGTTTGGAATGGTAGCAGCCACAGTGTTACGGGATAGCCTGCATTTAAATGAACATGTAAAGCAGATGGGATGAGGCAGTGAGAAACAAAAAGTATCACTTCCAGGGCTAGCAAAATAAATGACTCCTTGCGGTCTGAAAGAGATGTCTGGGGCTGTTTGGCTGTAGGCATCCCAGGCTGAACAGTGGGTGTAAGCCAGCATCGATGTTGTTAACTTTAATATAGAACTGGAAAGAATGAGGTTGATGATGGCCCATACGGCCAACAATACGCTCTCTGGAACGTGTTTCTAAATTCTCTGTGATAGAAACAAATAGAGATTTAATAATGTCAGATGAACATGTAAATGGAATAATGTCTTAATCTCATTACAAGTCCTAGTGCAGTCAATATAATCAGTCTAAAACCTGGCAAGTATATAGAAAAAATTCTCTTTTGCAAAAACTACATTTATTCAAATATTTCTAGAACTATTAATATCATTGACTTGAGGCACAAATACAGGTTAGTGCCTTTGGGCCTGGGTGCCTTAAACATTAAAATTTATTATTATTATTTATTTTTATTAGCTTCATGTGGCAGAAGATTTATAATATTCTAGTTTTTATTAAGTACTTGTGGTTTTTAAAACTGATCGTAATTGTTGCTGGGCAAATCTCAAAAGGGGAAGAGGCTTGGTTGGTTTAGTTTTGATTAAACTCTCAGAAGTTTGGGCATTTATCCAAACTATCTCAACCTCCTGCATTTCTAATATGGGTCTGCATATCTTCTGAGGATAGGCTTTTATTTTCTTTTTATCTTTTCCTTTCCTTTTTCTTTTCTTTTGTGAAGGTTCCTTTCCTCCTCGTGTTTGGATCAGACACACGGTAGAGTATTTTGGTGTATCTGCTTCTGAATATGACCTGGAAAAGGCAGCCAGGAAAAGAATTCAAAAAGTTTGCAGCAAGTAATTAAAAAGAAGCTATCTGTATCCCTTAACTGTTAACTCTTAAAAACCTCGTTCAGTTTGTAGTTTATGCTATGTAATAATGTCCCACTATAGCTCTCTGTTAATTCAGATTCTGCAAATCGAGTCCTGTAACTACCTGACAGTCTTGGTCATGGACATGGTAGGACTCTGATGCAGAAAAATCCAAATATTTTTCTTCATTGATACTACATGAGAAAAATAGGAACTAGGAACCAGAGGGTGGAATAGAGCATTTTCCTGCATTGTATTGCAAACTCCCTTAATTTTATCACAAATACCACCTCACTTGGTACCTCTCTCAGTGCTGTTGCTTCACGTGTTCCACGGTTGTTAGAATCATAATTTTCATTAAATAAAGGAAGCTTACATTTGTGAAAGTTCTTGAAAGCATCTTTGTGTCTCAGAAGCAAAAGACAGAAAAGTTCTAGAGCAACGCACGGTTTTTTTGTAGGTGTTTAGTATACACATGGGGTGCACACAATTTATTTGTCTCATGGTTTTCAAAGTAATTTAAAGGAAATTTTCAGCGTAATTAGGCTTGTGTGAGCGTATTTTTTTTTTTTATTCAGAAGAAGTTATATCCAGTATGGAGTTTTAGGATTTTTACCCCAGTTTGTGAAAACATCTCTGTTGAAATCATTTAAGTCTGGCAAGAATTAGGCACCTGTTGAAGCAAGTCATTACCATGTACTTGTTGGCACTATCAGAGTCCCCAGGGACCTGCACGAGGATCTGGGGCTGTCAGTGCTGTACATACGCACACAAAACGATGTCTGTGTGTGCTGCTCATGAGCTTGGGTGTTGCACAGTGTCCATGGCCGCATCCTCTTCGGTGTGATGGAGGGTGGCTTTGAGCAACTGCTGGTATTTCCCTTATTCAAACTGGTGCAAACTGGCTGAGTTCTTGGAAGGAACTGTGTTGAACCGGTGGGTTTCTCTTACAAGGTTGGTTTGGGTACAGGCAGGCATTGAGAAGGAGAGGTGCTTAGGTGGAGCAGTTTTGTATGGACGGTGTCCATCACGGTGTGGAGAAGTTCGCTTTCTCCCTGATGGAAAACCAGTGTGCTTCCTCCCCTCCTGGAGGGACAAATGAGTCCTCAGTACCTGGTACTAACCATCGAGCACAAAATTGGGTTTGATCTTCAGTTTGAGAGCTGTTCTCGGCTCACCGGCTTTGTGTGAGATTTTTGTGGAGCACTGAACAGACCTTTATTCCTTTCTTCAGCAAGAACAACTTTCTCCATTTCCTCTCAAGCACAGGCTTTTGCTGTTATAATCGTGCAATTCCACCTGGGTTAAAACTGAAAAGTGTTTCTAATTGGATCCAGGCTAATATCAGGCCAGCACGCAGTGGTTTTCCAGTGTGACTGGGATATTCCACCCTCTGCCAAGCAAAAAGACAGACTTTTTGCCTTAAAACCCCCATGATTTTCACTTGGAAAAAAATGCTTTTTTTTTTCTTAAGAAAACCAGAATAATATATGTAATAAAAATATTTTATAAAGGGCTGTATTTTGATAGTTTACGAATGGTGCTTTGCTAGACCAGTTTCTGGTCACCAGTAGGTTTTGATGGTGCTAACAGCTCTGTGCACAAACCCACCAGCCGTGTCTGAGCTCAGTGCTGGAACATGTCAGTGGGAGCTCTTGATGCCATGGGACTGTGGTGTTGGTCCCTCATCAATGCTGCGAAAGAGGGTAAGAGAGGCTCAGAAAGCTTATGAAACCAGTCCTGCTAGGTGGCAAGTAT